>NC_092803.1:160662330-160975966 GCF_040954645.1 Diabrotica undecimpunctata
ACTTATATATATTAACTTATATATATTACTATATATATATATATATATATATATATATATATATTACTATATATATATATATATATATATATATATATATATATATATATATATATATATATATATATATACTCCGCCAAAAAAATATCGCATCACTTATAAAATTACAAATATTTCTAACAGTATTTGGGTAATTTAAATTATTTCTTTCTGGCCCTTAAGAATATTAAGGCTAGAATAAAAATATTAAAAAGAACTTTGTAAATACAGCTTAATGTTTAAGAAAAAAAAAATGTTAATTGCTATTTTGTCTGACTTTTATATTATCAGTCTTTATTTTACTTTTGTAAAATGTATACAGTTTGCGTTTAATTTAAAATTTCGTATTAAATATGAGTCTGGAAGGTCGTGACAATATAAATTTATATTTAACGATTATTACGACCATCTCAAAACAAAGAAATTTCAACACAACTCAAAATTAAAGCAATGTACATCTATAAACAAACTCGTTGAAAAAATGACAATTAAACGAAGAATTCGTAAGTCCAGTTTCTTTAAAGATCAGCACTTGGCAGTATTTCAACAATCGCGTTACTTGCTGAACAGGTTGGCTGCGTCCCAACGTCCAGTATACTGGACGCAAGGGTTTCTTATAAGAGCCTACGTCCACTAGACGCCCATTTAATGTTAAATATACGTGTTTCTTTAAACGGTATGGTCTAGCACTAAATTATAGATTTTACATTAGATTATTACAAGAAATAATTTAGGTAACCGATATTTTCGGCCTTTTCAATATGCACTGTCAAGTTTTTCAAGCACTTAAAAATTGCTACATTATAAATCAATGGCAATCAGTATGAATTTTGTCGTTTGCGAGTAGTGATCTATTTTTTTTGCGATGAGTGCTAACGAAGACGATTTGAACATGCCAGGGTAAGTACTTTTATTCGGTTTATTAGGTTTTGAATTGGTTTCAGGGATTATGTAAATTAGAGGTGATTTCATGACTTTATCATAGATGAGAAAATTTAATTTATAAAAATGAGTAATTTGCAGCATACATTGTTTTAGGTGGAAATATATGAATTTCGTTTTATTATTCTTCTTGCAGTTTTATTATCCGGCTAAGTAGATTCTATTAGTATATTAAGCGATGTTGTCAGATTGTTTTATTATTCTTCAAATTCATTTAGTCTCTTTTTTATCTTATATATTATTTGTTTTCAGGCCAAACAGTCTACTAGAAAAAAGAAAGCGTTAATTTAGGGATAATAAAAATAAACCGTTGACATGGGCAGAATTAGAAAAGTATTGGGATAACTATAGTGAAAGTAAATGAGATTTTTCTAGTGATGATGACGTTGCTGACGAGAACTACTGCACCTCAAATGCATCCAGTGGAAGCAGTTTGAACTCGAAAAATTCAGCAGAAAATGAATGAAGATCCAGTAGCAGATAATTCTCCAAGAATATTACCTTCAGCCAATAATGATATGATAACAATGATATTTAAACGGATACCGAACAAAACCCTATTGATGTGCCTTTTACTGGAAATCCTCGAATCAGTGTCACTTGACGCCTAAAGCGCAACCTATTGACTACTTTTATCAATATTCTGACGACAATATTTTTAACTAGTTACTAATGAAATAAATAGAAGAGATAATGACGTAATTCGGTATTGTCGTAATAGTTGGTCGCTAAGAGAAAATAAATGCAAAAATTTATCTGTCGAGGCAATAAAAAAAACGGGTGTGGCAGTCCAGTGGGACTGCCGGTAGAAGTTATACTTCTATACACGCGTTCGCCGTTAAAAATTTATATAGGAGTCGATCTGCACAATCATTACATATGTAATGATATAGGTAAGAGAGAGCAGAAAGAGAAAAAGAATTAGTTATATAGGTATATGGTGCATCGTTTGCTGTATATAAACATTTAACCTGTAATAGGAGTACCTATAGTAAATGAAGGATTGTATCAATATTTTAATGAAAATATATATTATTATTTTTATATATGTATTAAAGGAGTTGAATGCAAAAAAAAATTTTACACATACTCTGCAGTAAAATTCATTGTTTATTTTGTTATTAATATAAATATTACAATACAATAAATACACTGCAACATAATTCAATATAATAATACAATATAAATTAAAATGTAATATTCATAAGTATTTAAAACTGCCAATATACATATAACTTACTTTACGAAGATAAAAATAAAAAACCAACAACTCAGATTATGTTGTAAATTTTCATTTTATTAAAAAATTTATGTTTTTTGCGTATATTACATATATTTAATAAGATTAACGTGAGGTTTTTAAATATTTCAAAAATAAAAAAAAAATCATAATTGGGATTTGAACTCACAACCACCAGGTATGAACCAAACACGTAAAGGATTTGCCAATTAGACATGACACTAACGGATTTCAAAATTGACAGTTCTCGGTAAAACAGTGATTATTTTGAAATACAAAAGCCTAAAATAATTATAAACGTTTAATTTTAAATAATACAAAACATATCACATAAACAATAATATTAATACATATTATATTATATATAATATTATATATTGTTATGATTGTTTATTTTGACTTTAATCTTAGTTTATTGAGCCAATAAAAAAAAATAACTTATTTGTTATCAAAAGTAAAATAAACTCCTTATATTACCTGTGTTCGATGGATTCAAAGATTTTCTAGTTGTCTTTTATCGGGATAGAGAAGAAGGATAAGAAAAATAAATTATATTAAAAAATTTACGTTTCTTTATTTTATATGAACGAATAAAACAATTATCAAATTCTGTCGTTATCTTCTCAATCAGCATACAAGAAAATAAATCAAATTTTTATAATAATAAGATTTTAAATCTACATACATTTATATTAAGTGAAAACCAATTTTACTTAAATTTTTCTTTACTTGAAACAAGAAAACAACAAAACTTTAAACTTTTGATTAGCCTCAGTTCTTAAATTTGAATGCTAATGACCATGATGTCGAAACGACCCTTCACAGATATAAAATTCAATTGTACAAACACTTACAGTTTATTTTCTTCTTGAGTTGTATGTTGGAACATACCCAGAAAAGTCCAGTCTCCTCAAAGATGTGATCTCCCCTCTTTGGCACCTCGGCTCCTTCTTTACGTCTCTGCAAACCTCCTGCAGAATACACAAAAAACACCTGATTCACTTCTCCAAACTCCGCTATTTATTTATGACACCAGGACCTCCTTTTGTCAACTTGATGCCGTAAGAATACTTTCACATATACTTTATAAAAATGCCCACGGTAGATACAAGGACCTCTTTTAATCTACTTGTTATCTCCTTCTTCAAACTATTCACTTCTTTTCGTTACGCCGGTATCCAAACTCACGAACCACACCCTATCTTGAGACACACGACTGTTTCCTTTCGATGACCAAAATATGACTAACCTCTCCTGTTTCATGATCGACTCCCAAATTCCCATTTAAAAACGACCGTCCAATCAAAAAGCTTAAATTGTGTTTACCATGCTTTTGGAAAAGCCTAATTTCGGTTTCAGAGAAAACTAAATAGCTTACTTTAAAATTGGTTTTTTTCAATACATCATTTATACATATTTCAAAAGATTAGAATATGGTCATTGAATACTCGACTATACAAACAATAAGAAGATTAACTTACAGGTAAAATGTCTTCTAATTCTAAACAAAGGTTTTTTGATAATTTTGTTTGCAACGGAGAAAGGTCGTTTGCCAAACAAATTTCTATTCTTACCTACACTAAATCTTATCTTAAATTACTATATACAATTTGTTTATATTGATATCTTGAAATTTTATTTCGATGGATTTTTTTTTATTTATTTATCTTTGGTTGGGAAAGAAGAAACATAACAATATATATATATATATATATATATATATATATATATATATATATATATATATATATATATATATATATACAATATTATATATATAATAACATATATAATATTAAATAGAAAAGGAACATTTTTATTCTCGAGAGAGGAAGAGAGAGAAAATATATCTTCTGTCTCTCTCTTACTCATTATCTTACATATGTAATGGTTTCACATATTCACTCTTATGCAAATTTCCAACGCCGACCGTGCGTATAGAAGTATAACTTCAAAAATTTATTGGCAGTCTCAGGGGCACAGTAGTTTTCACATAACTCTCGAAACAGTAACTATCCGCTGTACTATCATCCGATTTTTAGACATACGATGTTCCGAAAAAGATTACAGATGATTCTAAAAATGTTACGATTTTCTGCTCTATTCTCTTGATCATACTAATAAAATTTTTAAAGTTCGTTCAGTTTTAAATATGATATTGGTAAATATCAAAAAACTTTTCTATCCCGGACCAAATTTATCAATAGATAAGTCTGTGATAAACTGGCAGGGGCGCTTATCTTTCTTTTAAGCAGTATTTAGCCAACAAAAGCCATACGTATGGTATAAAATTATATGTACTAACTACTAGTAATGGACCTATTATTAATGTTCTTGTATACGCAAGCAAGGGTACAATAAAAAAAATGGGCCGTTTCTTATACTCATTCTTTAGTTATGACATTACTTTCCGACTATTTAGAAAATGGTCACACGGTATATATAGATAACTACTATACCATTGTGAGTTTGGCTGAACAATTATTGAAGAAAAAAAATCAAATTGTTTAAGAACAATAGGGGAGGACAGAAAAAGGAAATCCCTAAGAGGTGATGAAAAAAAGCTAAGAAAATGAGAACTGGTCTGGAAAAGAAAACGGCCAGTTTTAAATACAAATTGCAAAGATAAATAAAGGTTAGGATGATAACCACAAAACATAAACACATAAACACGACATACCCGAAGGAAATTTAAGGTAAAAGAGATACCAAAAAAATAAAACCGTTGTGTGTAGATGATAACAACAGACATATGAGTCCGCTAGATGCAAAACTCTGTATTTGCAAAAATTGTAAAAATTGAGTTTTAGCTGACAGTTATTTGTCACATGTTATAGCTATCTGCTGATGTAGAAATTCAGCAGCAAAGTAAGGTATTTACTAAGAAAAAGGCATTAGAAATCTTGAATCAGACGCAAAACTCTGTATTTGCCAGCTATGCCAGTTGCATAACTGTGTAATTGCAATTGGCCAATCGCTTACATTGTTTGAGTCACATGACACGTCTCATGTGCACATGTCAATTATTCCATCATTCGCCATTACCGGTTTCACTGTTTGTTATTTGAGTACTAAAAACACCAAGTTTATTGCAAATAATTAACATTATGGATCTTCATGTGCATATTAGACCTTGTGAAAAAGGAAAAGGGAGAAAACGAGTTGTACAAACAGAAAAATGGAAACGAAATGTAATGAAACTTAAGAGGTAAGAGGTGTCTACAATTAACTAGATAGGTTTGGGACTTATTGTCAATATTTTTAGGCATAAACCTAAGGATTTATCCGGTTTTCCCACCTGTAACCATACAAAGAAAGTGTATTGTTGTATAGATTTAAAGATGCGAGACATTCAGCGTTTCCATAATAATCTGTATTCAACAACTGACAAAATAAAACAAGATATTTTTTTGCTAAAATTTTGTGAAGGTCAAAAGCCCAAGAGATCAGGTACAAACCAACATGGAATTTCAATTAAATATTTTGTTCCTACAGTAGAGGGTGGACTTTTAAGAGTATGCAAGACAGCATTTTTTGGAATAACTCATTTAAGTTCTGAAAGAATAGAGCGTGTTGTAAGAACGTTTGTTATCCGGGGTGAAATACCAAAAGAGAGAAGAGGGGGAGATACAACAAAAGGTAAATTTGATCCAATAAAATTATCTATCCAAACATTTATGGGGCGTTTGAATGGTGCAGAGAGTCATTATAACAGAGGACGATCGACTAGATTGTATTTACCATGTGATCTGAATTTTACAAAGCTTTACAGAATGTATTGTTAACGTCATCCACATCATTCCGTAAAGTTATCATATTTCCGAACATACGTTAATGAACACTACAACATATCATTCGGCACTCCCTTAGTAGATGCTTGTTCTGCGTGTCTCAGAGCAAAGGAAAATTTGAGAAAAGAAAATTCAGAAGAAGAAAAGTTAAAGGTTATAACAGAGCAGAGAGTTCATACGTTAAGAGCTAAAGCCTTTTATTCTTTGTTAAAAAATGAATCAAATCATCCAAATATTTTCTTTTGATTGTCAAAAAAATCTTTCTTTGCCAAAGCTTCCCGACCAGACGGCTTATTTCTCACAGCAAATAAATTTTTATAATTTCACCATCGTGGCTGGAAATTCGAAATCCCATCTTTCTTCTGCAAATGTGACGTCATATGTGTGGCTGGAGTTTGAACATCCAAAAGATTCAAATGCTGTTGCCTCTGCTGTACATGATACTCTCATAAAATTCAACTTTAAAAATCAAATCGAAAAAGTTCACCTATTTGCAGATGGATGTGGTGGACAGGACAAAAATAGCACGATGATGTCTATGATAATCTACTGGTTGGTTTATGAAGCACCTGGTCACATCAAGGAAGTGGAGTTTACGTTTCCTGTTGTTGGTCATTCCTTTTTGCCACCAGATAGGATTTTCGGTATGATAGAAAGGGAGATAAAAAAAACAGAACGTTGTAATAAACAGAAAAGAATATGAAGACATAATTGGAAAACACTCAAAGGTGCTGAGACTTGGTAAAGACTGGCAGATATCAGACTGGAGAAAGACGAGTGACGTTGTTGTTAAAAAACCTTCCCAGTGGCATTTTAAATGTAATGCAACGAAACGATTTATATTTTCTAAGGACAAAGATTATATGGCTACGGTAAGGGAGCAAATATTTTATCGTTCTGACATAGGGTTCAGCAAGTCTATAATACGAAAAGAGAAAAAGATTTCTTTATTGAAACCAAAGTTACAACAGATTGGATGTTCATTGAAAGGAGATAAATCGTCCATAGGCACTATCCTTAGAAACCATTTTGGTGAAAATTGGAGAGACCAGCCGGATCTCAAATTTTATAAAATTATAGATACTGGCGTACAAGCAAATAATAACGAGAGTGCTGCAGAAAATGATCATATTGATGATGAGGACCCAGAGGAACTTAGAGTTTAGGAATTAATATAAATATATACATATTATAATTTGTAATACCTTTTGTACTTTGGATAAAAATAAACTTCACTAAAAGTTTACTTCCACATGCTTTCTTCCTTATTCCTAACACACTAGGTTTAGAAAACAGACTAATATAACAACCACTAATATCGTTAATGGTTGACTATTATCATGTATTTGCAAATGTTAGTTGCATAAATCTGTATTTACATAGTTTACTTGCAAAACTCGGTATTTTCAAATTTTTCTTCCTTTTCTAGCAAACCCAATAACTTTTCTAAGAAAAAAATCATTATATTTTACCTAATAAAGCATTTATCTATCACAAAAAAGTGCCATTTATTATGTCTAAGGTTTTTTGCAAAATTTATCAGTTTTTTGCAAATAACTCAGTTTGACTTATACAGTAAATACAAAGTTTTGCATCTAGCGGACTCATATATGTCCGGCATAGACAGATCGGGCCAAATGTCAGCTGATTATTCAACCCTCCAAAAAACAATACATTGGTATCGAAAAATATGTTTTCATTTAGTGGATTTGGTTATATGGAATGGATGGCACATAAACGAAAAAATAACAAATACAAATATTCTACTTCTAAAGTTTAGAGGAAAAGCTTTAATGGCTTTGATTGGTGAAATCAATAATGTAAAACAGGCCAAGGTTTCGGAGAACTTTTTGTTTGAATTATTTTTAAGTAAATCCTCCGACATCAAATGGCAAATGGCCGATGTTGAGATGTCGTCAGTGCAATAAAAGCAAAACAAGATATTTTTGTCCGGTATGCAGCGAGCGACTGGGTCTTTGGGTCATTCTATCTTTCAAAGATTACAATCTGAATAAATAAACTAAATGCGTTTTTATTTAGTGCTTCCTTATATATTTTTTACTCTATGTAGAATTTTATTTTTAATTTGTTTTTTCTTAAACTCTGCTAATTTCCTTGGTTTTTTTTGTTTCTTGGTAAAAGTTCAAATAATTGTTTTTAATTCTTGTTATATTCTAAATACTAATGAAAAAATCAGATTTTCTGTGTTACCAGTTATCTAAACGCTGGTAACTGGAATGATTATTGACAACATATACCGAAGTCCAGTTAACTAGACAGTTGTTTAAAGCTGTCAGTTTGAGAGATATCTTCCAAACATGTCAAAACTAAGTCGAAGTTGACTTATTTCATACATTTATTTCAATAATAACTATTGACTTCTGGATAGACATTGCTATAATCAAGTTGGTATCGAGCTTGTTAAAGTAAACACTTATTAGTAGAGTAAAGTGCCCTAATATCGGATACTTTTTTTTTAACCTTAATATTAGTTTTAATACGTCAATTAATTTACAAATATTTTAAAACAAAACAAGTAATAGACTATAAAGAATCATTTATTGAACGAAAATAAATAATTTTTACGAAATAAAAAACAAAATTTAAATTTTTATAAAAAACGGTAAATTTAGACTGACAAAACAAATGTTCCTAATACCGGATATTAAGATAACGGGATAAAATTAGCATCGAGGCAGAAATCACAAATATATATGTCTTTTTTGTCTACATTGGTGCATTCGGTGTGAGCCCACTTAAAACACTTTGAGCACTGAATCTACTGTTCGCCGAGTCCAGTACAAAACACACATTCTGCTTCCTCTTCCCCAATTTCACACTCCATGGCAGAATCATCATCTAAAATGAATTCTTCATCTTCTTTGTTTTCTTAAAAGGCTCACATTTGTCTATTTTTAAATTCGAAATTCCCTTTGAAATACTTTTATTTCTCTTCTGTTCTGACAAACTACTTTCTAAGGTATCTTTGTATGGTGTACTCGTAATCAAGGCAGCAGATCCTTTTCTGGACTTTCTTTCATTAATACTAGACTTGTAAAATGAAGTGGTGGGTAAAGGGCTAATATTTTGTGGCCACACTATTGAATCTCTATTATTAAAAATGTTCTTGCATGATAAATCTTCCACACATTTTGTCGCATCAATACTTCATGGAGGAGTTACATGCTTCAGAGGAGTTACTTGGTTTTCTTTTTCAGCCTCTGGTAGATTTGGAACTGGAACTCGTTCACCTTCTGCTTGATGGTGAATGTCAAAGTCGTGTTCTCGAAAAATGTGTTTATTAAATGGGCAGATGCCGCTCTTTCGAAAACCATTTATAGCGATTTCGGCTGTAGCACATCTTACATAAGCTCTTCTAAGCAATTCGCAAACTTGTTACGAGGTGACTACTCTTCCAGTGTTGTTCCTTAGCCAATTTTTAATTTCCTGCGAATAGGAGGTTTTAAGGGGATCCATGATATCAAGGTCCAGCGGCTGCATTTTGTGAGTAGAATGCGGCGGCGGACTAAGAATAACCACTTGGTTTTGGCGCGCCAAATTTATCGAGTCAATGTTCCGCGTGTGGGAGAAGTGACCATCAAATATTAATACAACTGGATCAGCTTCACTTGGTTTAACGTGGCTAATAAAATGTTGTAACCAGTTGGTGAAAATGTGACTCTCGAAAATATTTTTTCGGAGAAATGACCATGGGGGCACAAAACCACCAGCCGCATTCATACAGGTAACCACAGTCACTAGTGATTCTCTTTGTGCAGACTTGTGCAGATTGTACAGACATTATAGCTGCCTCATCTACATTATAGATTCGACAGGGTTTAAATTTCATCTTCTCCATCGCAGGTTCCAAAATTTCAAAAAAATTATTTACGTTTTCTGACAGTTGATAAACCCTGTGGTCTCCTAAACGTTAGTTCAGGATGCCTCTTTAAAAATGACTGCAGCCATTTGTAACCTCTTTTTTTCTGATTAGTTGAAAACGGATGTTTTAAATTGTTCCGAATAGCTAATTGAAAAGCTAATCTTCGAATATCAGAAGATCGCAGTCCGTAAAATCTTCTATCCATTTCTAGGCAATAATCGACCAAATCCGCTTCAATTTCTTTGGAAAATTATCACCTGTTGTGAAGGTTATGTTTATGGATTAAAAAAACCTTAGTAATCCACTGTCCACATGCACTTAATTAAAATAGACATATTATAGACTAACTTAAACTACATAGTCAAATTTAAAAACTTACCTGAATGTGTAAAAATTGAGTTTACGACAAGCATGTGTAAAAACTCGTAATGCAAAAATTTGGATAACTTACTTTAGTGCCCTCTATGTTTTACTAGAGACGCTAAAATATTATTTGACGACCTGGGTTTAGCTTCATGCTAAACTGGACATAGGTTTCTTGTTAATCAGATTACAGGTTTCTTTAAAACAGAACTATCCGACAATAGGCAACTATCCGATATTATGGCACTTTACTCTACAGTTAAACTTATTAGACGATAAATAAAGCAGTAGAAATTAAACCTGTTTGTCTACTTTTAAGAAAAGTAAAATCATTCTTCTTCTTCCTATGCCGTCCCCATTAACGGAGGTTGGCGACGACATTTTTAAAAGCTTCTCTGTCTTTTGCAACGTGGAAAATTCGTCTACAGTCATGTTTGTCCAGTCTCGAATATTTCGCAGCCATGACTAGTAAAATCATTAGCGGAAACAAATTCAAAATTATTCTGCACATTATACTTGGAGCAATATTGAGTTAAAACATCTCATTTTTGGAGGTAAAAAATATTTTAATCTGTCTGGAATAAAAGTGGTATTTGTTTAAATTTGTCGAAGGACAATAGATAAAGGGAGGCCACTTTTTTTTATATTGAACTGTAATTGTAAATTTTTTCCAATAAAAATATAGTAATTTATTTTAAGAAAACAGCTTCATCAATAAAAAGTGTTTCAGTACAAGTTCTTTATGATAATGTAAAGTTTATTTAATACTATTCTAATTAATAAAGATTTATTACGAATAAGTCAAGTAATACTTTAAAATAATTGTTTTCCTATTCCTTTTAACACATGAATATATGCCACAAAAATCACCCACTCAATCCTTCAAATCCCAACAGCCCACTGGCTTTTCCTTTATACCAATATGAAATTCCAAGTAGGTTTTGGAGATTTGCATTTGAGAATATTATTTTAAAATATTGCTTTTCTACGCATTTATCGTACATCTAGTGTCAGCTTTGTGTCTTAAAAGCTTCGATGTTTCTAAAAGGGTTGTGAACACGGATTTTTACTTACAATTTTTTTATGGAAAATCGTATGTATTTTAGCTTAAATTCAGTAAGTAGACCTAGGATTAGCTTAAAATGTTTATCTATATTATATATCTATATATAATACATATAATACAGGAAATACGCTGAGAGATCGAAAGAGAAGTGAAGAAATTACAAGAAAACGTAACGTAAATTGTATAAATGAATGGACACCAAATAAAAAAATATAATGGAATACCCACATAAGATGAATGAGAAAGGAGACCCGTGTAGTCAAAAAAGAAGTATCTGACGACCGCACAAAAGATGGATTGACAACCTTTCAAAGAGGTATTAATCCACCAATGAACAAGCAGAATTGCTTTTAAAGAGAAAGGAGAAGAAGAAGAATAAATTAATATTTATATATATATATATATATATATATATATATATATATATATATATATATATATATATATATATATATATATATATATATATGAAAATGACTAAGTTTTCGGGAAGAACCGCGTTGAATTTAATGTTCGACGTTTTGGCACCCATTTTGGAGCCATTTTTAAGATGGATACGGTTCTGTTCGAGTTCGGGGTCTTAATCTGCCTACTCCCCTCACTCGTGACGTACCAGTATCGTGTTCTGTATGAATACAAGAACCGTCAAACGGCACTGACGTGGTCTGGGCTGACGTGGTCTGAGCTGACATGAACTGATGAACTGAACGGTGTGGGTTAAGGTGGGGAGTCGCTGAAGTAGCGGTCGCCATGTTGCCGGCAGTCGTTTAGCGTCATCGCGCGTATTTAAGCTGTTGGGCCGTTATTTAATTTCGATGGCTTAACGAATAATTCTCGATTTTAAGGAGCGGATGGAAGCGATGGTTTTTGCTTTTTCGAAATCTATTTTGTGGTCTGTCTGAATATGATGTTGGCCACGAAATGAAGGTAAGCAACTGAAACAAGGTATTTCGTAAGCACCATGGTCTTCATTGGGGATTTGGTCTTTTACGGATCTAACAAGATTGGACAATTTGGAGTAAGTAGTAAAGATGACTTTTATTTTTAGGGGGATAGGAGTTCTACTGATCTTGTCAGTGACACCTTTAATAAAAGGTAGAAAGATTTTGGGTTGATCTGGCGGCAAGGTTTCTTTTTTAGATGGAATGGGGTTTAGATGTTTTTGAATGCTTCTATTGATTTGGGTTTTGTGGTAGCCGTTTTGTAAGAGTGTTTGTCTTATTAAATTGATTTCGGATGACCTTTGATTATTGTCGCTAAGTCCTATAGAACGGGAAATAAGAGTGTTGATAACTGAATTGAGTTGGACGGGACTGAGTGATGATGTGACTGGGCATTGAGATAACGGTTTATATTATAAGTGGGTTTCTGGTACACGGAATAGGAAAAACTGTGAGGTGGGTTTTTCTAAATAAGAACATCAAGAAATGGCAAAGAGGCTTTAGACTCAACTTCCATCGTGAATTGAACGGCGGGATGTATTCCTTTCAGGTGGGAGAGAAAGAGATCTAATTTGTCTTTACCATGGGGCCAAATGACATAGGTGTCATCAACGTACCGTAACCAGCAGGTGGGTTTGAGATTTGATGAGGACAGGGCTACTGTTTCGAAATGTTCCATGTAGATACCAGCTAGGGAGAGAGGGGGATCCCATTGGGGCACCTTTGATTAGACGATAAAAATGATTTTGAAATAAAAAATATGTATTAGACATGCAGTGTTTTATAAGAGATAATGTGTCTTGGGGGATTTGATGTTTAGAGTCCAAGATGGAAATGGTTTCATCGATGGGAATGTTGGTGAATAAAGAAACAATTTTAAAACTAACTAGTATATCTGAGGGTGAAATAGAAATGTTTTTCAAAGGATCAATGAAATGAACAGAGTTTTTAATAAAGGATGAGGCGTTTTCGACTAATGGATGTAAGGATAAAGCGAGATGTTTTGCAATTTCTGAGTGGGGCAGTTGTATGCACTGACGATGAGTCTTAGGGAAACATTGGGCTTATGAATTTTTAGAAGGCCGTATATCTTTGGAATTCGAGATGATCCTTCTCTGGGTATAAGAGATTTTTTGATGTCTGGAGGTAGAGTAGACTTATTTATAATGGATTTGGTCGTTTTTTCTAAAGATGTGGTGGGATCGTTTGGGACTAGTTTGTATTCTGTGATGCTAAAAAGTTCGAACGTTTTGTCGAAATAATTAGAAGAGTTGAGAATGACGATGGCATTACCTTTGTAGGCCGGAAGGATGTCAATACCAGGGTTGTTATAAAGTTCTTTGAAGGCACGTCTTTCTGAAAGACTGATATTTGACGGTGGGGGGTTTGGAAGTATGGAAAATTCTGGCGACAACTTCTGGCGTATGGCAATTTCGGCTTGATCGGAAGAAAGATAAGAAATAGCTTCTTCAGTTTGACAAGTAATTTTCTGTGTTGGGATGGAAAGAGAAGTGACAGAAAAATTGAAGCCTTTTGACAGAGCTTTGGTAGCTGAATTTTGGTATTTTCGAATTCAAGTTTATGCTTCTTGTCATTCTCATGCTTTGTGAGCGCAGTGATGTTGTTTTTATCATATTTGTGAGAACGAATTCTGGATTGAAGTAATTGATTGGTTTACCCAAAAGGGACACCTTCACTGTTAGAACATGATATCTAGTAAACAACGTGTGATTTTTTGAGTTTTGTGATTTTTTATTGTTTACGAAATACTATGTACTAACTGTAAAGGTGTAAATATTAGGCAAACCCGGAACTGCTTCAATCCAGAATTCGTTCTCACAAATATGACAAGAACAACATCATTGCGCTTAAAGAGTATGAGAATATATTCAAATTCGAAAACATCCAAATTTTAAAAACTATAGCAAAAGGTTTAAATAAGATAAGGTTTAAAGACTTTCTTGACTTAGAATAACAGAAGTTCTAAGAGGCACCTTAGGAGCTGCTATGGAAGCCCACTAAACCATCCTCCTCTACATACCATTAAAAGTAGCAAGAAAACTTTTTTTTTGTTATTTGGATGATGTCTTTTATCCATATGGTACTTAAAAGTGAAAATCCGTCCATGAGAGGATATATTAGAGGGAACAAACAACCTAGAATGTACACCTGGTGGTGGTTACACCTGGTACATAGACTATCCCAGAAGAAGAATATTGCTCTCTATCTATTTATTTCAGGCAAATATCAATGCAGTATTTCATTGTGCACATGCAGCAAAACGCAGCAACAAGCCGGACTTAGGTCAGAATCATAAGAATCTCACCAGCTGTTCAGCATAGTGTGTCCTGCATGTACGTAGGTTTCATTAACAAATACATACAAGTAGCTTACCTTTCTTTCTTTAGTATATAATCTAATAGTATTTAATATCGTCTAAATACTTAAGAAGTAGGGCACGATTGTCATTCTGTTCAATTAATAAACGTCGATTATCTTTGGTTTTCTTCTATTTAAATCTACAGTCTTTTACAATCCTGTAGAGAAAACGCATACTTCCATTCCACTCGTATGTTCTTTTAAGTCTTTTTTTCTGCAAAACCTTTAATGATACACGACAACCTTCAGTCTCACGAAAATAGTAAATTGTATTTCTAATGAAGCGTTTGTCGTAGTTCCTTAAACTTGTTACAGTTGTTTTAAATTTAGCAGATTTTGTAACTGGAAATTCTTGACAAGTATTTGTATCTGTAAATTTGTATATTTTTGAATTTTTTTGTAGAATTTGAAAATGTAGGTCCCTATTGACTATATAATGACGGTTTTAAAGGTAAAAAAATTGCTGTAAAAATATATTTCAGTTATCATTTAAGTAATATAATATTTTGCGGTCTCAAATACAACATAATTTTCATTTTTAATATTGCAACGACACTGCATAGCAGTTCCTATTGTCTACGTCTACACGATAAAATATTTTAAAACTTGCTATACTTTTACCAAAAACTGAGCGACAAATTCTCTATTTGATAAAACAACGCAAAGAATTTAATACTTTTGCTACGTTCTGGTAATTAAAAAATATCAATTAATACTAATGGACAAAAGTTGCTTCGGAAGCATAACAAGTTTTTTCACTTATTTTTTATTAAACCTTCGGCGGGCGCGCTCTCGGTACTTTATGCCGCTTTTTCGCTAATTTCAAGATTCCGTAAAGTAGTATTTGTTATATCTACATACTTGTCCGTCACACTATTCTCAAATAAATATATTAGTCAACTTACGACGCAAATACCGCGTCGGTTTATGATTTTTTTTAGCTGTCAGTGAGTCGCTGAAGTAATTGGTGTTGAATTCAAGGCATTCCGTGCCGCAGCGCGCCCAAAGGTGTTAAGTAAAATTAGCTTTAAATTTTATCTGATTTTATTACTTTTAATTTAGTACACATATTTTTTTTGTAATAAGAGGTAGTCTAAGATCTTAGAAGTTGTTGTAATAAAAGATTAATTATAAAAAAATCTATTAATTTGTTGTATAGTACCGTTTTTTCTTTAGGGATAAAAATTCTAAAAAATATTTGAAGAACACAGAATAACAAACGTTTTCAGATATCAAGGATATAGTGGACCTTCACGATGAAGAGAAAGGTGAGGTTGAAGAAATTAATCTAGAAGAACACAAAAGCAACTCAGAACAATGCGGAAATAAATATTATCAAAATACGCATTCCATTCAAATGCAGCAAACTTGCCAAAATTGTGTTCTTACTCAATTTGAGTAGTATATATATTTAGGGATTTTACAGTATTCACTGCCTTCCTTCGCTCAACCGTTTCCATCTCTCTCTGTTGTTCCATTCTCCATCGTTTAGGCCTCTCTTACTCATGGCGTCGTCTACTTCGTTCCTCCAGAATTTTCGGGGTCGTCCTCTTTTCCTCCTTTCTATGGGGCTCTATTCGGTTATTCTCTTTATCCATCTGCTGTCGCTAGTTCTTTTTATATGTCCATAATACTTTAGCCTTTTTTGTTCTATATTACTATTAATTACTTATTAATTAATAATAATATTACTTTAGCGTTTCAAGAAATTTTATTAAGCCTTATATTTAAAGGTGACTAATCAGTTTTTATTCTCTCCTATAAAGTTCGGTTTTTGTGATATACGAGGTTTTCTATTTAAGGCGACTATATGTCACTTTTTATCAAAAAATTTGGTAGAGGTGCCATTAAATTACTCGAATGACAATCTACATTTTAGAGTACTAAAAGTTTCTGTTTTATTTTACTATTTTTATTCTAAAAATACTTGGCGCTTAACTCTTCTATCAACTAAATATCCTATTTAATCTTCATTTTTCAACTTTAAGTCTACTGATTTTGATTCTATACTCCGTTTTATTTAATGCTATAGACATATAAAATGTCTATTATATTTATGCCCTACTCCAAGCGACAAAATATATGTGCCAGTTGGTAACTCCGTTTTGTCATGCCAGTTTTTGCTTAAATGGAAGGTAATATTTTGTGCATATCTGTATATATATTTAGGGATTCTACAGTATTCACTGCCTTCCCTCGCTCAACCGTTTCCATCTGTCTCTGTGGTCCCATTCTCCATCGTTTAGGCCTCTCTTACTCATGGCGTCGTTTACTAGTTCCTCCAGGATTTTCGGGGTCGTCCTCTTATCTTCCTGGGGGCTCCATTCAGTTATTCTCTTTATCCATCTGCTGTTGCTAGTTCTTCTTACATGTCCATATCACTTTAGTCTTTTTTGTTCTATATAATATGTTAATATGTTTGTTTCCATTGATGTTCTTTGCTTTATTTCGTCATTACTTCTCCTATCAATTCTTGTTACTCTGCAGCATCTTCGCAGGCATTCCATCTCTGTTGCTACTATCTTACTGCTGTTTTTCTTGTTTATGATCCAATTTTCAGCCCCATATGTCATAATACTTCGCACTAATGTTTTATAAATCTGTGTTTTTGTCTTTATATTGAGGTGTCTATCCCACCATACTGAGTTAAGTTGTCGGATTGCTGTTCTTGTTTGTCCTAATCTTTGTGTAATTTCTTCCTCTGTTGTTGCCTTTTTCGTGATTATAAAACCCAAGTATTTGAATTTATCCTTTCCTTTGATTGTTACGTTGTCATCAATCTGTAGATCTTCTATGTCTTCTTCACTTGTAGATAGGTACTCTTTTCGCGAGATTAATATCTAGGCCAGCCTTGGTATATTCTTCTTGTACTTTCTTCATCATGTAGCCATGCAATATTAGGAAAAATGTTAGTTTTTGTTAGAAACAAGATTTATTATATTAGAGAATAATATTTTATTTTTGTACTTTTTAAAAATAAAACAATTGATTTAACTATCTCAAATTTACGATTATTTAGAACCTTTTACTAACGTTTATAAACTTGTTAATACGTTTTACCTATTGAGGCATAAAGTGCCGCCGCGCGCATGCTCTTCTTATTTTAAAAGCTCGCCCTCCTGAGGGTTAAAGTACATTTCACTAACTAAATGCACATTTTATTAGAACTAATAATAGTTATAAAATGTAATCAACAAAAATTATTTCAAAGTGATTGGTTTCTAATAAAATCGAACATATTTGAAAGCAACTACCGTTAAACCATCCTCCTTTCGTCTATGTTTCCATTGAAAACTTTAATTAAAACTTCGATCTTGAGCCTGACAAAGCACATATTTGAACAAAGGATATGACATTGAATACAATAAAGACTTATGTTGTCTCTCTGGAGAATTCAAACTTTCCATATATTTCGCTTTGTGGCGGAAGAATCTTAAAGTTTTTTGACAAATTGAAAAGTTTTTCTTTCGCCGACTTTTGATTTTTGTATTTGAGTAAAGGGTTTCCTTTGTTTGTTGACATACGGTAAAGATCTACTTTACTAAGTAGATCTATAATAGATAATACGGCATCGTTTTTTTAAATTTTTGTTGTTAAGTTTATAGAGTTGTTAATAAATAGCATTGTTCTTGATTTTCTTTTTAGGTTTTTATATTTGTTACGGTATTTGTACATAATTAATGTAATTTATACGATAATAAACTCTTTTAGATGAATTCAAACTGTTATCTGTTCGCGAGAATAAAAATATCATATTACACTTATAATTCAAAAACTTCTCAACCATTAGTTAAGTTATTTCAGAAATTTAGTGATATGCCTAAATAAAAGAGAATTTTGTGGAGTTTGTGACTTATGCTTAAACTGACTTAAAGTGACTCTGCTGAATTCGAAGGTGGCAGAAAAGTTAAGACTAGATATTCATGAAGATAGAAATATGTTTAAAACGATAAAATGCAGAACACATTTTACAGAACAATTAATTTCAAAAATAAAAATTATTAAATTGGAAAAAAATATTAATCTATTTTGAGTTAATGGATTAATGATACCGATTTCGAGTATGATATCTACTTGGACTAGATTCTATTTTGAATTTTTAAATGAAACATGATCCTGATTTAGATGGTTATCACATATTTGATCCAAATATAAAAGAACATATTGAAACATTTAATAATAATAGTATTATTACAGAATACTCAATATACATTAATGAGGGAATTACCACAGAGCTTTCGAAGCAAAATTAGAACATTTATTGTCAGATCAGAAGAATAAAGTAGACATATTATTATTATTTCTACCGAAGCAGAAATTAAATTTTTAGAATATACATTTGTTGCAAAAAATCCATATAGATGCTCAATAGAGCACTAAAAAGAAATAAAAAAACAAGAACAAAAATATTCGATTAAATGACAATTACCGCTACAAGCGACAAATTACTGCTAGTGGAGCCACAAACGCGCTGCAAATTACTCCTAAAAAATAGGTCCGGATCTATTCGAACGCGACACGACCTTGACGTCTCGGTCTCGAAACGAAGCGACAATCTACAGCGCGTGGAGCCACTCAGTATCACTGCTGTTGTTCTCATTTATCAAGCTACATTTTACTGCTACTGCTAGCGACAATCTGTCGCTCGTGGAGCCACAGCCTTAATGTTTATGTAGATGATTAAAATATGCATTCTTGTTTAAGCGTGCACCTGCAGCTTTAAATTTACGTATGTCAACTGTGAGTTCTGTCTCTCAGGTCATAAAAACTAATACAACTCTAACATCGCCACCCAAAAAACATACCAGGCCTAAGATAGTTACCAATACTGAAATAATAAATACGCGCGAAATTCGTAATACAATTAACAGAATGTATAATTAAAGTAAGTATACTTTTCGTTAGATATCATAATGCATTAAGTTTAGCAGATTTGTTTAACATAAAATCAAATTTAATTCTATTAAGAAGAACATGTGACTTCGACCTCTTTCTGTATTCGATTGAAGGAAAAAAAACTGTTTAGTGGTTGCCGTATGTCATTCAGTATTGTACTGAAATACATTAGTTTTAAATGGCTAAAAGATAATCCAAGGCGAGTACTGATGGAGCAATCTCTTGATACTTGATATTATCTGCAAAATATAAACATGAAGAACTATACAATTTAGGTTTTTTAAAATGGGTTTATATTGCGCTTATAGCAAGATGAGAATAATAAAAAGTGTCTTCTTCTTCTTCTTCTTCTTCTTCTTAGCCTTCTATCGTCGATGTCTGGACATAGGCCTCTCCCAACTCCTTCCATCGGTCTCTATCCTGAGCAACATATTTTCAATTTGTTCCTGCTCTTCTTTTAATGTCATCAACCTATCTCATCTATAGTCTTCCTCTTGGTCGTTTACTTTCGTAAGGTCTCCAATGTTGTATTGTAGTATTTCAACGTTGGTCTTTTTGTCTACCAGTGTGGCCCGCGAAGCTCCATTTAAGTTTGGCAGTTTTTGTTGCTATGTCCTCGACTTTTGTTTTGGATCTTACCCATCCTTTTTATCTGACAGTCGTATACCTAACATTGCTCTTTCCATTGTTCTTTCTGTTGTGGCTAGCTTATTCATGTTTGCCTTGGTTAAGGTCCAGGTTTGACATCCATATGTCATGATATAGTGTAAAAGAAGTGTAAAATCTATTAAAACTCATAAATCTGTAATATAAATTCAATTTTTAATATAAATTTTGTTGTACCCGTTAGTTCTTTTAGTTTATTATGTAAATTGGGGTAGTTATATTGTTGCTTCAACTTTTTAATTTTTAGACAGACTCTTATAGCGATTTTTTATGTTTTTATGCCTGAAATATCTTGTATCCTCCACTCCTTTTTCACTATTCAGCTTCTTAGAACATTATCTAGAGTTGTAGTAATTATTGTTAATTTATTGTTCCCGGTAATGATTTATATTCTTAGTTTTTTTCAGTCTAATTTAGTGCACAATATAGAGAAATTATAGGAGAACCATATGGACAAATATAATATATAGTTAGCTTAGTTTAGGATGAAATCTAAAAAAATTAGAATGCCAAATTCTAGATCAAATTTAATATAATCTAAAAATGGCTCTGTATTTTTATAGTATTCTAATTAAAAAATGATAAACATACATTGATAATATAAATAAAACCACTCACCAGTATAATCTAAGTTGGGTTGTGCCATTTTGGAAAGCCTCGACGTCCATGGTTGACACGGTATTGGCTCGACTCCATCAACGTCATTTATACGTTCTGGAAGAAAAAATAGTTTTTATGTCTTTAATACGAAAATTCCGAAAATCAAAACAGAATTACTTAGTCATAGGTTCCAAAATTCATTCGAGAGAATTTGAAACTGCGTTAATCTCCGTAGAACTTCCATAGAAAAACAATACAATGTTTAAAAGACATGTACTGTTTTATTTCTGTTTTAAATTCAAAATTTAAAAGACACTATGGAATTGGCAAACTATTGGGAATGTTTAAACAGAGCCTGTAAAACCCAGCGTTTGATTTTCTACTCAAGATTAAAAAACATTCACTCGATCTTTAAAAATATTAACCTAGTTATAAGGGAAAAAGTCGCATAAAAGTCCTACACGAACAACACAAACAGCACTTAGAGCTGTTATCAATTTTCTTAATAGAGACAAAGTGTTCGACCATATACCGATTAAGCACCTACACCCTCTTTCAGTGTATTAAAGTGTTTCCGCGCATATTGTTCTCTTTGAGCTTTTATTCTTTCTTCCCTTTTATGATAAAGACAAATGCGGGCGGGCTATAATCGTCCTGAAAAATTTTATGGGTGTGTGGATTTGTTCAATCTTTCATTTTGCTGTACAAGGTTTAATAACAAAAAATTACTCTTTGTTCTGTTTTACTTAATGACGCATTAAACAAAACATTATTAGTGACTACATAAAAAATATTAATACATTAATAATACATTAATACATTAATACATATTTAATCATGGCGTCTCAAGAAAACGGTCGTGTTTACGACTCGGTAGTTACTGTAAAAAGTGCTGTAAAAAGTGTCAAAAAGTTGAATAAAGTGGTCTTTCGTGTGCAAAATGTGGAACGTTATCAAATAGTGGCTGCCTGAAGCAATTAAAATATATTAAATATATCGACGATAAAACAGTTATATGCTGTGAAGAAAGTGTGAGGTTTAGTAATCCAGCAAACGAAATCTTGGATAGAGAGGCTAACGATGACGATCCAAAGCTAACTAAAATCAGGTGCTTAAAGAAAATTATTAATCAGAATGAAATAATAATATCAAATCAACAAATCTCTTTTTGATAATATGCAACTGGTATATGTTATGCGGAAGTCATTCTACTCCATAAAAAAGGAGACGCCGCAAATATAGAAAACTACCGACCAATAAGCTTGTTGTCACACCTTTACAAACTACTAACCCGAATAATAACAAATAGATTGACAGCTAAGCTAGATGCATACCAACCGGTGGAGCAAGCAGGCTTTCGTAAGGGTTTTAGCACTATCGATCACTTGCAAACAATCCGGACAGTTATTGAAAAAACAATAGAGTACAACATACCACTACATCTGGCATTTGTCGATTATCACAAAGCATTCCACAGTATCGAGAAATGGGCTTTCTTAACAGCATTGGACGACGCCAGAGTAGATTCAAGATATGCTGCCCTCCTTAAGAATATATACGATGATGCTACTTTTCACGTAAAAATAGATGATGATCTGGAAACTATGAAAATAGACCTTGGCAAAGGCGTGAGACAGGGTGACACCATCTCACCTAAGTTATTTACTTTGGCATTAGAAAATGTCTTCAAAAAACTAAATTGGGTCGAAAAGGGATTAAAAATAGATGGAGTATATCTTAACCATTTGCGTTTCGCAGACGACATAGTACTAATAAGCACAAATATCCATGAACTAAAATCAATGCTACAAGATTTAAATCACAAATCGAATCAAATAGGATTAAAAATGAATCTCGACAAAACAAAGATATTAAGCAACAGCCTAGAAAACATCACGATAGATAACATCAATGTAGAAAAGGTAGAACAATATATATATCTAGGACATGCAATTAAAAACGAAAAGGAAAATCAAACCCTAGAAATTAAAAGAAGGACACAATTATCATGGACTGCTTTTGGGAAGTTGAGCTTAATTTTAAAAGACAGAAAAATCCCAATACACTTAAAACGAAAAACCTATGACACTTGTATACTACCAGTTGCAACTTATGGATTGGAAACTATGGCAATAACAAGAAAAATGGCAGAACAATTAAGAGTAACTCAACGGGCCATGGAGAGGGGCATGTTAAATATAAGCCTCAGAGACAAAATTCCTAACACCGAAATACGTCGAAGAACTAAAGTAACCGACATCATGGAAAAAATAGCGACATTGAGATGGCAATGGGTAGCACATGTAGCAAGACAAGACACCAACAGATGGTCTCATAAAGTGACATTCTGGAGACCTCGAGAAACAAAAAGAAGCGTGGGAAGACCCAAAAAGAGATGGATAGACGATATAACAGCTGTAGCTGGAAAGCAATGGATGAGAATTGCAAAAGATAGGGAAGCGTGGAAACAATTGGAGGAGGCCTATGTCCAACAATGGATGAATGAAGGCTGAAGAAGAGAAGATATGTTATTAGTGATAATGTAAGATAGTTTTCACATCTAGTAGTAGCTTCTTTCATGTTTAGTGAAATATAAATTGAGATACACCAATCAGATTGCCAAGATGCCCAAAAATGCTTTTGTCTCTTTGACATTTCATTACTTATTTGATGTATGACGAGACTTTACGGAGGCACAAAAAGCATTAAGAGCAGTTCCATAAACGATATTATGTATTTATTTAAGTGCCATTAATATTGTACGTTACGAAAATATATTCCTAGAGGTTGCCGAACTGAATACATAGTGAGGCTAAATAAAGAAATACCTGCTTAAAAGATACTAGCAGCTATTTGAAGGCAATCCCTTTTCCGAAGCAACAATACAGGCCGGGGGAGAAGTGCTACGTGCGATATCCGCCAACAGAACAGACAGGTGGTGCAAGCTGGTCACAAGTCTAGTCATGAAACAAAACAGCAGACGCGCTTGCAAATTAATTAGAAATCGGGGCAACAATCCCGTTGCTCCGGCACCCAATCTGACAAAAGTCACACCTAATCTAATAGCCCATCGTCTCCTGACGAATAGTAATACGACAGCAAGGAAGAACAAACTGAGAGTACTACGAAATATCGGCGAAGAAGAGGATGTTCTAGGTATCTCCTTTTGTCTGGAAGAGATGAGAGGTTCCATGCACCAAATGAAAGATAATAAAGCAGCTGGCCTAAACGATATACGAACAGAACAAATAAAGCACTTTGAACCAAAAACCCTAGAGTGGCTCGTAAAAATGATGAACTGTTTCGTTCGTACATTCTAAATCCCAAAAATCTGGAGAGAAGCTAGAGTATTGGCCCTCTAAAAACCAGGAAATGCTCCGGCGGATACAAAGTGTTTAAGACCTGTCTTTTTTTTGTGTCACCTTTTCAAGGCGTTCGAAAGAATGATACTGAACCGGATCGCTTAATCTGTGGACAATAAAATTATTCCTGAACAAGCAGGGTTTAGACCCGGAAAATGCTGCTGCAGTCAAACTCTTAATCTCACCCAACATATTGAAGATGGGTCTGAACGCAAAGAAATAACAGGAGTACAGGACACAATTAACCATCAACGGCTGCTGGTAACACTCTAAGAAATAACAAAGAATTTCCAATTTACAAGGTGAATGAAATCTCCAGTCCAAGAACAGTCGGTGAAGGGATCATAAAAATGGACTCCCACAGGAAAGTGTTCTCGCGTCGATGCTATACGACATTTACACCAACAATCAACCCAAAAATCAACAAACAAGACAGTTTATTTACGCGAATAATACAGCTGTGGCAGCTCAGGGGAAGTACCGTCAATGAAGTCGAAAGAAGACTTAGCACTATACTATGACAAAAAACACCTGAAACCCAATCCTACAAAGACCCAGGTGTGTGCTTTCCACCTTAGAAACAAGCATTCCCGAAGAACACTGAAAATGGAATGACGTGGGCAGATGCTGGAACACAATGAGACGCCAAAATACCTCGGCGTACGTCTGGAGAGAACTCTGTCTTATCGATATCACTGTCAATAGTGAAGAAAAAAGTAATCGCCAGAAATAATATCATCCGCAAACTAACAAATACAAAATGGGAAGCACAACCACACACTCTCCGTACTTCCGCCTTAGAATTATGTTTTTCTGTCACCGAGTATGGAACACCAGTGTGGGAAAACTCTGCTCACGCGTTAAACGGTTTGTATAATATCAGGTTGCCTGAAACCGACACCTCTCGAAGAGGTCTACCCTATAGTTGGAATCGCTCCACCTGCTATCAGAAGACAGGTCACGTCAGAGATAAAATGAAAGAAGTAGGAGACGAATCTAAGACACACCTTGTATGACCACCAAGTTCAGCCAAGTAGACTAATATCTTGGAAAAGCTTTCTGAAAAAATCACGATTTCTTCCCGAAGAGCCAAAGACGCGCCGAATACACCTATGTCAAGCGTCAGCTATAACACGTTTTGCCCTCTCAGAGGAAATGGCCGTTAAACACAATTTTCCGTATCCCACATGGAAAGCGCTAAACAAACTCAGAACTGGCGTTTCACGTTATGCTAGTAAACTGAAGAAATGGGGATACCAGAAGGACGATACCTGCGACTGTGGCGCAATTCAGAATAGTCACCATCTACTATCATGCACAGAGATGAGAGAGACCTGCACAGAAGAAATACTTTTAGCGAATGACAGGGCCATCTATGTGGCTAACCATTGGAAATACAAAATTTAAAGCTGTTGGTGTTCCGAACACGGAAAGTAAGTAATATTGTACTAGTTGCGGAAGACAAGAAAGTCGATTCAGAAAATAACTGTATTTTAATATAGTCCAGTCGTCACAGATTTGACCCTCAAAAATAATATGAACGTGCCGACTTTTGTTAAGAATAACAATTTTGGAGCCGCAAACAAGAAGCAAAAAAGTTTGCCATTCCTACCCTTGAGCTTCCCATAACCTAACCGAACCCCTTCCTCAGAGAAAAAAGGAAAATATTGATTTACCAAGAATATGTACGCCGTAGAAAAAAATGTTTCAAATTAAAAATGTAGCTAAAATAATTTGGAGCAAAAATGTTAATTAGCACTTTTCGTGTAAGATGAAATGTTCTCTCAGAGAACGCTTGAAGCAACCGGGGAGATTTTAAATGTAAGTTACGCAAGCGAAATCAATTTTTTAAATAATATTTGTATCAACTTGACAGTAAATTTTTTTTTATCAGACAATCCTGTCGACAAAAATTAAAATGAATTTTAAAGGTGAAGAATACAATTTTTGTATTTTGCCACAAGTGAAGTCAGTTTCTATAAAGCTGTTAAATAAATAGACGTTGCGCTATTTTTGACATTTTTTTACCATTTTTATAAGACCAATACAATTTATCACTTTCATTGGCTGGCCGCTATAGAATTTATATTTTTGGGGCCTAGTTTTTAAAATCTATGATATAAAGTTTTGATTTCAAAAGCTGCATTATTATTTTTTTACATTAAAAATGATCTCACGTCAAAGCTTTTTCATTAAAAACTATCTCACGTCAAAGTGAAATGCTTCTACTAAGACGGTTAGGTGAGCGGAAAACTAGGTGGAATTTGTAGCTGAAGTTGTGTACTTTTAAAAAACGTACTTCTGTAATCAAAATAAGGAGTTTTACACGGTTTAGATCGATTTTAATGTGTAAGTTTAAATTCAGCGTTTTTTAGACATTTTATATCGTAAGCGAAACACAAAATATAAATTTTTTTGCTAGGGATTTGGAGAATAGGCTCTTTAAATGAAAATTCCATAATGAACGCTCAATGTAAGTGATAAATAATATTGATCTCATGAGAATCGTAAAAATGGCAAAAATCGCGCAATTTAACAGCTTTAGAGAAACTGATTTTATTTGCAGCAAAATATAAAAATTGAGTATGAAAGCTGCACTTTTCACCTTTAAAACGCATTTTAATTTTTTTTGATTGGACACTGATCAAAAAACATCGAATTTTACCCTCGAGTTGATACAAATTTTATTTAAAAAATTAATATCACACGCGCCGAATTGAACTTAAATTCAAAATCGCCGGTCGCTTCAAGCGTTATTTATGAGAGAACGGTTTATTCTATGAAAAAGTGCTGATAAACATTTATTCCTACAGCGTACAGATTCTTGTTAAATCGATTTTTGCCCCCTACGAATTGGGTTTTAGGGGGAAGCCGGGGGGTAGACGTGGTAAACTCTTTGTCTCTTTTTGGTGGTCCCAAAATTGATATTATAAGCAAAATTCACCTTGTTCGTATTACTTTTAGAGGTCAGTGACATTTTCATCTCTGACGAGTAAAGAACTACACTTGAAATTTAATTAGAATCTTATCAAGCCTTGACTATTATTCTAATAAAACTTGAGTTTAATTAACAGCAATAAAAATGTTTTATTTAATTTATTAAATTATAATACTTACCTATGAATTCTAGACCAGCTAGCTTCCAGGTCCCCCTTTTCGTTATTAGAATACTAGCAGGACAAACATTTCTGTGTACCATATGACCAGAGTAGTGCAGGAAGGAAAGTGCCTCTGTTATCTGCAAGAAATTAAATTCCCTAATTAATACATAATATATTTTCAATAAAAATAGAAATATTATATATAAAGTTTATAAAAAAATTTGGTACTAAAAAATATAGATACATCCATATGGGTCTTCACCATTCGGCACTTCTTGCTGCCTAGTCTGCTCCTCATCTATATTTTCAATCATCACTTTGGAGGTTTCTGGTTCTCGTGGCATCTTCTACTGCTTTGTTTTAATAATGTCTTGGTATCGGTCTTCTTCTTTGATAAACTGACTCTTACTTCTATATTTTCAAAGACCATATCTTCTTCTGGCATTCGCTTTAAATAGCCATACCACTCTATCTAATATATCTATATAAAACTCAGATCTCACTTTTATTCTTCCACACCTTCGATCCGTATGTCGCAATCCTCTGTACAATACTCTTTTTACGTCGTCTTTTAACTCTCATTTTGGTATTTCTATTCCAAATTGGTCTAATTTCAACTTTTCCTAGTAGTATTCTATTCCTACTGCCTTAGCCATTGCCCTTTTTTTTAAATTATGGACACAATATATTTAATGCTGTTTCTTCCTAGTACTAAAGACTCTGTTTTATCAAAATTTATTTCCAGAAGCCATTTGAGGTATTCTTTTATCATTTAGTGTGCGTCTTCATCGTCATTTTCTAGAAGAACCTGATCATCGGTAAAGATGAGAAAGAACAGTATGTCGCTGTTTACTTCAATACTCATTCAGCTTTATTTGTTTGTCTACTCTTTTAAAATTTTTCAAGGTATTTCGAAAATTATCAAGGTATATTTTGAATAGAGTTGGGACAATACTGCTTCCTTGTCTAAATTTTCTTGACATCTAAAATTCCCGAGAGAGGGATGTACTGATTTTAACAGAGCTTTATATTATTAGTGTAAAAGTCTCTTAGTAGAGTACAAGTTTGACTAATGTTTTATTGTAATGACTTTAGTGTGGTATCGTTAATTTGGCTTAGCTTCTGGGTCAACCTTAACTTGTACAGAAATGTTACGAAGGGGTCTTTCAGGAGTTAGAGTTTGTACTTTAGCGGTTTGTACTAGATGTTTTTGGTTTCACATTTGGCTTCTTTTCATACCATGGTGTCTTTAATTTATATTCTTGTTTTTTTACTGCCTATAACATAGTATATTATTGACTTTAGCCACATCGTTGTTTGTATCTACTTACACAAAATAATATAAAATAATAATAACGTTAAATAGCATAAAAAAACACAACCTGAATTCACCTTTAATTATAAGAGTTGGCAAATCTTCTTCTTCTTCAGTGCCTTATCCGGTCCGGATGTTGGCGATCATCAAGGCTATCATGGTTTTGTTGACTGCTCTGCGAAACAGCTCCGCTAAAGTCATCCCAAACCATTGTCGGAGATTTTTCAACCACGAGATACGACGGCGTCCCGGTCCTCTTCTGCCAAATACTTTACCGTGCATAACAAGTTGAAGAATTCGATATTTTTCTTCGTTCCGTATCACGTGGCCGAGGTACTCAAGCTTCCGTTGTTTAATTAAATTAAGCACTTCTTTTTCTTTTGTCATGCGCTGTAGGACCTCAACGTTGGTGACATGGTCCACATAAGATATTTTTAGTATCCTTCTGTATATCCACATCTCGAAGGCTTCGATTCGTTTTTCAGTGGCTTGCGTCAGTGTCCAGGCTTCAACTCCATATAGCAACACTGGAAGAAACGTAGCACCTCACTATCCGCATCTTGGTTCCCAAACTGAGATCACTGCAGCACAGCAAGGATCTCAACTTAATAAATGTAGACCGTGCCATTTCAATTCTGGATCTAATCTCTTGAGCGTAGTCCCATTGTACGTTGAGGGTAGTTCCGAGGTAAGTGAATCTGTCGACTCTCTGGATCTCTTCGCTACCTGCCATTAGTGCCTTGGGATCTAAATTTGTACGGCTGACAACCATGAATTTAGTTTTCTTAATATTAAGGTTCAGTCCGTATGATACGCTCACAGTTCGCACTCGGTCTAGTAAGGCCTGCAGATCGTTTAGGCTGGTTGCTAGTAACACAGTGTCATCGGCGTAGCGGATATTATTGATGTATTCACCGTTCACTCAGATTCCCATGTCTAGGTTTGGCAGGGCTTCATTAAAAATCTCCTCAGAGTATATATTGAAAAGAGTCGGCGATAGCACACATCCTTGCCTTACTCCTCGCATGATCTTCACTTGGTCGGTCAGTTGGTCTTCGACCTTGACTTGAGCACGCTGGTTCCAGTATAAATTCATGATGATCCGAATGTCCTTCTCATCCAATCCTTCTCTTTGTAGTGCGGTGACCATCTTCTGGTGCTGACAACGGTCAAATGCCTTGGCGTAGTCAATAAAACAAATATAGACATCACAACTGACATCGCGGCATCTCTGAAGTAGGACTTGTAAGGTGAAAAGTGCTTCACGAGTACCCATAGAATTGCGGAATCCGAATTGCATTTCACCGACATTTTGGCAAATGAAAGTTGGAATATATATCATTATCTTTCCGGGAGAAGAATCATGGTTAAGAAAGACACGCTTGTTGACAAAACGGCTAGAGTCCCACAAAGATCGATCTTGGATCTTCATCATTCTGAAGGGTGCACGTAAAAGACAAGTGATAGGACTCCAATGTGTCGAGTGACGCTACAGTAGTGTGGCGAATGGAAGGAATATATACGGGAGGTAACCCGAAAGGAGCGAAGAGTGCGGCTACGTTGGGGAGGGTGATACCCAACATTGGAGAATCTAAGTCAGAAAGTAGAACGGCTCTAAACGATATTGTGGAGTCAAACATCCTTAACGCAGGTCAAGCGTTAGAGATGCCTACCTACAAGGGGCTCATGATACAAGTGAACAGAACAAGTCTGTTGCAAGTAACATCCACCTACAGGACTTTATGTGCAACGGCATCGTTGACTATCACAAGTTGCGTTTCACTGCATATGTTAGCAGTAGAAGAAACACATCTGTATGAAATATTTGTTTACTGTCATGAAAAAAAGAAAGGGAAGGATCAATGGAAAGATGGCAAGAAGAGTTGAACAAGGACTGGGTGGATACAAGTGCTTACATGACATGAGTATTTTAGGGCGTATCTTTATAGATTTAGAAAGACAGATACAGACAAATGCCTATACTGCAGATGAGCCAACACTGTTACTTACACGGTTCTGGAGTATAGTAAATGGATAGTAGAGAGAAGTAATGATTAGAGAAACAGGTGTAAACCCTGTGACTGTTAGAGAGATGATCGTGAAGATGACGGGAAGTAAGGAGGGATGGAATAGTGTACACAATAACATTCGAGCAGTCATTAAGAGAAAGAACAAGAAGAGAAACAGCTGCCAGACCAACGACAGAGATAAGATCTAGATAAGAGTAGGGAGTGATCCGAAAGTGTTGTCAGTCTTACAGCGATCATCCTACTTTCGACGTATAGTATGTGCGACAGTTAACTGCGCACAAAAAATTATACAAACCAACATCAGTCGAATTTGGCTTACCGATTATATTTACCAATAAGACTTATGCCAATTAAATTAACGCTGTAGTAGTGTGGCCGATTTTTGGATCGGTATTAGTATGTGGGGTCTAATATACCCCAAATTTTCAATATTACATTTTACATTCTTTTTTACAGCCAATTGTAAACATCTACAGTTTAAAGATTATTTTTTAATTTTTTATTTTAAGATTTTTTTGAAAACGATTTTCGGAGTGGAGATCGAAATTTCAAAGGAATATAAAATATGATTGGCATTGCAATTAATGGTGATATAATTAATATATGAGTAATATATATATATATATATATATATATATATATATATATATATATATATATATATAATTTATCTATATATCGTTTAAAAATATGTGAGTTAAACGTGCCACAAAAAATAGTTTCAGAACCATTTATAAATCAGTATCAGAAGAAAAAGTCTCGCTTTAAAAACAAGAAATATGAAAAACAGCATTAATCATAGCGACAGTGACGCTAATAATAACTATAAAGAAAAAAAAGTTCTGCCTAAGTATTTGCTGCATTGTTAGAAATGGTAACTTATGATTTGCCAATAATTGATCAAACCGGATCAACTTTTTTATGGAATATAAATTTGACCCAGTTTATTAGTAAAATATTAATTATAAATTATATAATGATAATACAACGTCTACTAAAAACTGCAGAGATGAGAATACTGACCAGAATTACAGAAATTACGCGGAGAAACCGAAAGAGGGGTAGAAATATCAGAACCAAATATAACGTACATTGAATAAGCTAGTGTATACTAAATATAACAAAGCATCGAATTACCACATAAGTAAAATAAAGAAGATCAAAGTGGTCAAAATAAAAGAAGATATATCATCAAACTATAAAAGAAGTATCGGTCAAGAGCACAACAGTTGGAGTGACAGTCTTCGATATGCGTATTAATTCGCCAATGAACGAGCAGAATTACTTAAAACGAGGAAGAAGAAGAAGAATTATTATATTATCTTACCTGCAGTATTCCATATTTGTACTCCAAATCCAAGAAGTTATATTCTCTCGAGTTGGCCGGCCTTTGTTGGGTTTGTTGCTGAGTTCCTTGATGCATACCCCCATGGTTCGTCGTACTCTCGTGATAGGCTAGAATGTTGGCTAAACTGGCGTATACTGGCTCTGTAGCGAATGCCAACGTATCTGCACACTCTTCGATGCCGTGCAAGACGTGTAAGATTTTGGGGTGTCGATATCTTTCAAGTTGACGAACACTGCCTCGCAGGATTTCAGTGACTGTTTCTTTTCGTTTAGGTTTGTGCAATTTTTCAGCACAGCGTTTTTCGAAGATGAATACTGAACATTCCTAGAAGAAAAAATATACATAAAGTAAAACATATTACTTACAGTTTAAAAAATATACATAATTTGTTATATAAACTATCTCTTCAGTCTTCACTTGCAATGCGAATTTATCTTGGTATATTGGAAGTGAGTTGGGGTAACCTGAGGTAAGACTAATAACCTGTTTTATTTCTAAATGTAAAGGATTACGGTTATCTAAGTCAAGGTTGTGCTTAATAAAAATATTTAACTACTTAACCATTGAAAAGTCCCTGCTACCAAATAATGCCGGATTCAGCATTATTACATAGCGATTCTGTCAAACCATGTAAAATATTACTTTGCCATCTGAGATCTTGGATAAGTTAGTATAGTAACGAAGTAGAAACATTTGTGTACTGGGGCTTCCTGATAACCAATAATCCCGATAGCTCCTTAAAAGACAAACATAGACTAGCAATAGTCCTAACCTTACAAGCTAAATTAATTAAAATATGGTAAGATTAAATAATAATAAGGAATATTAAGCTCAGGAACTAGAAAAGCATTATTCGGAGTCAATGTTCTGTACAATTTTAAAATCTTCTCTATCTTCAGCTGTTCTTATTAGCTGTTCAAAATTTAGCCCTGTCCATTGTCGGATGTTTCTGAGCCACGATAGTCTTTTCCTTCCTAGGCCTCTCTTTCCCTCGATTTTTCCTTTCACTATAAGTTGGGCATATTGGTACTTATTATTTCTCAGTATGTGGCCTAGGTATGATGTTTTTCTAACTTTTACTGTGTTAAAAAGTTCTCTTTCCTTGCCTATTCTATGCAGCACTTCTTCGTTTGAGGTATGCGATGTCCATGAAATTTTGAGCATTCTCCGGTAGATCCACATTTCAAAGGCCTCCAATTTATTTACGGTTGATGTTTTTAGGGTCCACGTTTCGACTGCATATAGAAGAGTCGACCAAACGTAGCATTTTGATAAACGTAGTTGAATTTCGAGTTTTATTCGAGAATCACAAAGCAGTTTTTTTATTTTTTCGAAAGATTTTCTGGCCTCTTTTCGAAAGATTCTTAAAACCAAAAACATAGATAGTAGAGATCTATAAATTATATCGAATCTGTAGCAAGAATATCGTCAAGCAAGAATAAGGGTCGAAGGAGAACTGACAGAGGAAGTAAGTATACTAAGAGGAGTTCAACAAGGGTGCATACTTTCACCACTCTTATTCAACGTCTACAGTGAAGTGATATTTCAAGAAGCTTTATTGGATATTAAGGTATTTTGGTCAACGGAAATAGCAATAATAATATTAGATATGCAGACGATACGGATATATTTGCAAGTGACATAGAAGATCTACAGTACATAATACAACATGTATACAATACATGTGAAAGGTACGGACTGCAAATGAATCTCAAGAAAACAAAATCAATGATATTTTCAAAAAAACCACAAAATGTAGATAACCTGATCATCAATAATACAACGATCGAAAGAGTAACAACATATAAATATTTAGGAACGTGGCTAACCGAAGATGCAGATCAAACAAAAGAAATCAGATCTAGAATAGAAATGGCAAGAAACACGTTCCTAAAATTGAAGAACTTACTTTGCAACCGTAACCTTAATCTAGAGATCCGCACAAGAATGCTACTTTAATATACGGCATGGAAGCGTTGACAATAAAACAGTCTGAAATCAAAAAATTAAACTCCTTTGAGATGTGGTGCTACAGGAGAATCCACAGAATATCGTGGACTGAAAAAGTAACTAATATAGAGGTGTTACAAAGAATAAAGAAAGAATGTGAAGTCATAAAAACCGTTAAAATTAGAAAGATTCAATATCTGGGTCATATATTCAGGGGCGAGAAGTATGTATTACTTAGATTAATTATGCAAGGGAAGATACAAGGGAAGAGAAACCCAGGACGACGCAAAATATCCTGGCTAAGAAATTTGGGAGAGTGGTTCGGTTGCAGCTCATTAGAATTATTCAGAAGCGCGGCCAATAAAATTAAAATAGCGATGATGATTTCCAACTTCCGATAGGAGAAGGAACCTGAAGAAGAAGAAGCTCAGGTTGGTCAATCTTGTCTTTCCCATTCCTCTATATGCAGTTCTTACATGGACTCTCAAGAAACATGATAGAAGTAAGATCGAAGCTTTCAAAATGTCAGAAGAAAGGGGACTATAGGATTATTGGTAGTAGAATACAATGAATAGATCAAATAAAGACTCCGATGGGATAATCCCTACATAAAACAGTTCATCTGGCGTAGGATTACAGCTAATGGAAAAAGCAAGCCAATAATATTTAGAGTGTTGCCACGCCCTGACAAGGAACAGAGGAAAAGAAAATGTACAGTTTAACTTTTTTGTAACCTTCAGGAGTTGTATAATTATATAAAAAAGTTTGATTGCCATATCGATACCTAAACTTCAAAACCCCTCAACTGAAAATCTGGGTTTTGGGGTTTTCAAGTCTTGTGGAAAAGTTGTGACTTATTAAAACAAAAAAATATAATATATTCTTCGTCAATTTACTGCTATAAAAAGTTTTTGTCTATACTGTAAAATATAAATATTTTCAGTCGAGAGGTTTTGGAATTAAAGTATCGATAGTGGGTATGATGCAAAAAAAGTTGTTGAAAACGTGCATTTTTTAGCATTCTGGATAGTAAAGATCAATTTATACATATCCGTGCCGTGTCCGTTCCGTGTTATGACAGTGCCCTCCAAAAAAAAAATAATGCACTATTATGAGTATATTTATGCATTGGCGTTTTCCGTCAGGACCCGTCCGTGCCCGGCCTGAAATTAATATCAAACGATATTTTTGTTTTCGGCACTGGCGATGCACGGAAATGACACGGACCGCACGGAGTTGTATAAACACGATTTTATTGATTTGTAAACGCGTGTGCTGGTAAACAGACAAGCAGGAGATATAACATTACAAATACCCGGACTCGGCACTGATAAGAAACGGACAGGGCACGAATATGTATAAATCGACGTTAATAGTCCATTGATATTTTTGTTAAGACAATCGTTTACACAAGAGTAGCCATTAAATTTAATTGTATTTACAGTTGTGGCTGACATTCAGTTTGACATTTCTGGTTAGTAAGTCAGATAGTACGTAGATAGATAGTACCTTAGATTCGTAGATATTAATTTTTGCTAAAACCTTACATTATTAGGATAATCGAAATAAATCAAAACATCTTGTATTTAAGTATAGGCAATCCTTATAAAAGTATAGCTCTTTTCTTACGCTCAATTTAAAAATGTCATCAAATAAAGGGTATTATATAAAAAATATATAACTTTGATATACAGATAACGACATTGTTTTGTTGACCATGGGAATTAAGATTTATTGCAATCCCATCTCTAGAGTATATTTATTATAATGCTCTAAAACTAATTTTTTGGTTATTTTTTAGCCTTATAGCAATACAAATAAATAAGTAAGTAAATAAGTAATATGCTTTATTGTCACTGAATATTGTACAAATTTTATGGACAAAGCTTATATCAATAAGACAAGAAAAAAGAAAAAAAAAATCAGAATAAGAATCATTTGTACTTTTAAATAAAAAAAAAATAATAAAATTCTTCCAAACTTAAACATAAAAAATACTACCTAATTAAGAACCTACAAACTTCGTAAAATGTACCTAACAAAAAATAAAAATTAGGAAAGCAGATTAATGAATAAAGGGCTCAAATATTCCACCTCCTTGTGCTAAACAGTAGCCAAATCTGTAATACAGATTTCTCCTCATATTTTGGAGTAGGGCTGGTGTAATGCTTGCAGAGAAATGAAGTATTTTTGCCCTTAAGTCGACTAGGTTTGTGGCTCTTTCAAACTAATGCCTATAAATGTTTTCATTGAGAGAACCCCAAAAAAATAAATCGTTAGGCGCTAAGTAACAGGATCTAGCGTGCCATTTAATTGTACCACGTGTACTTCCTAAACCTCCTAAAAATTAACGGGATGGCGTCGAACTGCCGGAATGATCTCATTCTGTAAAAGTTGTGAATATTTGGTCCCGTTTAGGTTTCCATCGATAAAAAATGGACCGCCAATATGGTCGCCTAACATCCCAGTCCAAACATTTAACTTTTGCGGATGCTGCGTTCGCACTGCAACACTGAGGTGCTTATTTTTCCGAGAATAATACCTTGCAACGGATGGATTGTGTTTTTTATGTAATGAAAATGAAGATTCGTCAGAAAATAAAATATTTTTTAAAAAGCCTACATTTTCATTCTGTTTATCTAACATAATTTCACAAAACTCTGTCCCCCTAAAGTTATCTTCCGGAAACAGTTCTTGTGTTGGTTGTATCATAAAATAGTGATACCCATTCCTTTTGAGAACTCGCTGGACAGTTCGAGCATTCACGTTAACTTACCTAACAATTTGTACACTATTATAGGGTTCACTAGCTTCCACAAAAGCACAAATATCAATATCCCTGTTTTGACAATCCTCATCGAGAGGTCTAACACGTGTTTCATTACCTTCATGACACTTTTTACAACTGTTTACATATGCCGAAGTTTGGAACTGTTTAATGGTATTTTTAACTGTTGTAACACTTGGTGGGGGTCTATTTTCAAAGGCAACAATAAATAAATCAATTACTTCGCGTATCGAATGATCCTGAAAGTACCATGTTACAAGTTGCACTTTTTCTTGGACAGTATACAACGTAATAGGCATTTTATTAATTATTTGTTTATTCTTTCAGAACTTCGTTTAAAATTTTTAATGTCAATGTGACAATTACGACAATTCGTACCTACTGTGAAATTAATATAGAGGTGGAAACATGTAACATGTCACAGCGATTGCCATTGTGTTGTATGGTCAATAAAACAATGTCGTGATCTGTATAACTCGTATTTGGAGCACCTGTATAATTCACATTATTTTTAAATTGTAGTGTTAATGGCTCTGCATAGTTTTATAAAGAAAAAACTTTAAACATTAAATAATTTTCCGTGCAGAAACCGAGGAATAGGATGGACCAGCCTGTATATGTATAAACACTTCATTTTTTGTGTTTTAAAGAATACGGACAATTGTATCTACAAATTATGTTATGTAATTATTAATTTTTAATTTCTTTTGTCAGAGTAACTTAGCATCCAAAATAAAGAAGGATTACTTCAAGACATGCTCTAATTACAATTTGTTTTAATGCCTGTGTATAAAATTAACTTATTGAAGCGAAGCTTCTAGACTTTGGCTGTATTACTTTTTTTCTCTAGTAAAATCCTGAAGCAAGCATAACGGAATTAGCGCTACGAGAAGGCGTCACGGGTAGAATCACGAAATAGTGATTTTTCACATCGATTCACTACTCTCGATTAATTCGTTTCTAGTCATCGTATATTTCTAGGGTGCTCGGTAAATTAAGTATAAGTCAATTTAGTCAACTTTTCAAGAGAAGCAAAAAACGATAAATAATTTTGTTCTGAAGCTAATTAATTGTCATATATCCTAAATCGTAGTAAACAGAATTGTCATTTAAAAAAATGTGACCTATATTATTTGGACCACACCTGCCAGCTGACTTATACTATTTTGTTCAGCCCAAAAAAAGCTGTTGTTTATTAAAAATAAATAAATAATCATCATCGTATTTATTCTAGACAGTTTTAAATTAAACATTGTATGAAAAATAACTAACAAAATAATCCACATTAGATAATCACGTTGCATTACAGACTTCAATTAATGAAGCTTTTGTAAACAACCAAAAACTAATAGCAATATTTTTCGATATAACCCAAGCTTACGATAGAGCATGGAGACACTGTATTCTACAAACATTGAAAGATACTGGCGTTCAAGGTAACATATATCTGCATTTATAAAAAAAATTTAAAAATATTCTACTAAAATTTTTTTCTACTAAAAAAACACAATACATTTTTTTTTAATAAAAATAAAACCTACCTCACAACTAGTCTAACATTAAATTATTTTAGCTTTAGAACAGTCAAAAGAAATAAACTTTCTAGGTCTAACTCTTTAATTGGAATTCGCACATAAATAAACTACAGCTTTCCTGTCAAAAGAGATTAAATATACTCAAAATATTATCCAACAAAATTTGGGGTGCTAATCATAAAATATTAATTAGGCTTTACAAATCGCTCATTAGAACTAAAATCGACTATGTTTGCATATTTTACAATGCTGCATGTAAAACCACTCTAAAAAACTAAACAGTATTCAATCTACAGCTTTGAGATTAGCACTGGGAGTTTTTAAAACTAGTCCGGTTAGTAGTATGCAAGTTCTAACTGGAGAACCTCCCTTACATATAAGACGACAGCAACTATCTTTGAACTACATTAGAAAGATATCATCCCAGAAACAGCATCCTGTTTTTTTCCACATCTGCAACCCTGGTCTTCCTCCTAACAATAAGACCAAAAACTCTACACCCCTCATAGAAAGAATAAAGCTCACAATTTTCAATAGGAATCATCTCAATGTATCGCTACGTATAAATGCAAATTATCCCCCACGGACAAGCCACCCATTAACTATTGACGTAACACTTACCAAGTATCCCAAATCAACTACAAATTCCACAATAATTAAATCTCTATTCATGGAAATTCTAGACCACTATGCTCATTATTTGCAAATCTTTACCGATGCCTCTAAAACTCGCAATGATCACGCTGCTGCCTACTACTGTAAAGAAAATTCTTATAGCATATTGATACCAACCAACTGCAGTATACTAACAGGTGAGGCTACAACTATTTTGGAAGCCCTAATCTTTTTCGAAAAGAGTAGAACGATGAAGTGCATTATCGTAACAGACTTATTAAATGCATTACTGAAACTGAAACAAATATATACCAACAACCCTATTGTTATACAGTAATATACAGAGTATAAAAAACGAACTAGAAAAATTTCGATCATTAGGAAAGGAAGCGGCTTTTATTTGGTTACCTTCACATAAAGGTATTTACGGAAAGGAAAAAGCAGACCAAGTGGCTAACAAAAGTCGAATAAACTAAAAACATCCCGCAAAATTATAGACATATCCATACACCGATCTAAAAAACCTGGTTAAAATCCACTGTATTAATACTTGGCAAAATTATTGGGAAAAATTAAGTACTAAATTAAATGTAATTTGCCCAAAAATAACTGATGTCCTGGAGACTCATTTAAACAGAAGAAACCAAGTCATTATAAATCGTTTAAGAATTGGCCATACTGCCTTAACACACACAAATACCTAATAACAAAAGAATCACTACCTATCTGCTCCAGCTACTCTAAACCACTGACTGTGAAACACATCCTGCTTGATTGTCCTCAATTCAAGGAAAAAATAAGATCCCACGGATTCACAGATGATGATCTCAAGACAGTTCTCACCAAAAAAATTTCGACAGTGTTAAGCTATTTAAAAGACATTAAGTTATTAAATTTTATTTAATGTAATATTTCATGTTTTTGTTATATCCACTAATAACCCTGCGCGGTTGATGTGGTTTTGTATTTAAATAAAAAAAACTGTCAATAGAAGATTCGTTGCGATTGTCAAAATTTTAAAGTGATAAATGTAATCTAATTAATAACAATATTGAGTCATGTCTTTAAATTTTTATGACACTTCTCGTTTTAAAATAATTTCAAATAAATATAATTATTATTTTTTAATATCTTATATAGTTCATATAATAATTAAATTTACTATCAAATGATATTTATTAATGTTTTATTATTAATTTATTATTTGGTCTGAATTTGACATCTGTCTGTCAGAAGTAAACAACGTATGGTTTGCTAATACGTTAACAGACGGCGTTAGGAGCAAACCTAATAATTTATTAAAACATTTTAATACAATATAATTTGTTTAAAATACAAATAATAAATTAATAATAAAGTTATTTTAAAACAAATTATTTAATTTTTAAAAATACAGAAACCATAGTATTAAGCTTCGCGCTAGTCTACTGTACCTTCTTTATCATCTTCTTTTTATATATTTAGAATAAAAATAAATAACACCTATTTTTTAACAGTTTCACTTGCAGATTTAAGAGTATATATTTATATACCCATCGGTTTTGTTTCTTCTCTTCCTAAATTGGGTCAATAATACAAAACTTTTGAACTCATACTTTTGTTTATATACAAAACTTTTTTATTATACCAATTTAATCAAAGATTTCGCCAGACTTCGGCTGTTATTACGGTCAAATCTGTACAAAACAGCCTAATAAAAAAGTTTTTATCGACTAGGCTCCTTCCAGCTACTGCTTCCTTAACAGCATATAAAGCAAGGGCGAATTGCATTTTTGAATGGAGTAATAGAGCGTAAGGGAATATACGTGTCGAAAGGAAGGTTTTAGATATAAGACTCATTATAGTCAAAAGAAGTGGCTTATGTGAATAAAATCTAAAACCTAATTTTAATTTTACAAATAAGCAGTTAGAGACAGCGTTAAATACACTCACCGGAGAAAAACGGAGAACTTGCATTTTTAAAATAAAAACTTTTAACTTTTGAACAAAGAACTGTTTCAGTAGATAGATTTAATTAAATGTTGTAACAAAATGACTGATTTTATTAATGAATGTTTCCTCCATGTGCTCGAATTATTACCTGAATTCTCCTTGGCATGCCTAAAATCAAGTGAGAAATGTCCTGTTAAGGAATAAGTTCCATTCCTCTAAAAGGGCTTCTTGTAACTGATTTAAGGTTAAAAGGGCAGGAACATGACTTTGTATCCTTCGCCTAAGCATGTCCCTAACATGTTCAATTGGGTTTGCGTCTCAATGCTAGTCAATCCATTAAAGGAATGTTTACGTTATTAAATAACTGTTGAGTGATTCTCGCACTGTAAGGCTTTGCATTTTCATGCATCCGAACAAAGACATTTCCAGCAAAACCAGCATAAAGCATAACAAAATTTTAGATAATTTCATCAATTATGAAGCCTTTCGGAACGATGTGCAATTCTGTACATGCCTCTAGAGAAATTCCAGGTCCCACCATAATTGGGCCCCCTTGATAGCCTACCCTAGGACTGAAGGTACATTCTGAAAAAGTCATGCAGTTTTCGCCATACTCTCTTACGGCCATCTGGAGACCTTAAGGTAAACCTGGACTCATATGTAAATAAAAAGTGCCTCCAATTATTAACAGTAAAATGAGCATAGTTTCAGGCAAACTGAAGCTCGATGGCGCCTGAGAAATGGTAGGCCTGTTGCAGGTCTGCGACTGCTTAAATTTACTTTACCAAGCCTTCGTCTATTGGTTTGTTCACTTACGTTAGTATTTCGGAAGCACTGAAGTTGATTTCGGATTTGTACAGCCGTTGCACGATCATCATAAACACTAGTTCTTCGTTGGGGATCGATTCCAGGTCGTCTTGTGTAAACTCCAGTATCTAAGAAACGTATAAAAATACGATGTACAGTACTATTGGATATTGGTGCAACATATTGCTAACTTCTTCCGTCTAAAAGCAAAGCAACAATAGCAGCCCCTGTTTCGGGATTTACAATCATTATTCTTGAGCTTAAATCAAATATGTTCAAATATATTCAAATATGTTCGACCCTTGATTCGACTTGACAGTTTACTCGCATCAAAAAGAACCGAAGAATAACAATAGAATACCAACAGCTACCTTTGCACTTTTAAAAGTGATAAAATAGTGTATTCTTTATTTCTGAGTTTTTATGCATTTTTTTGGACAAGATCTTAAGTTTTATTAGAAATTACTTAGAACAGCTTGTTTTATTTGTGTTTACGTTATTATAAAAAAAATTTAAAGAGAAATAAAATTTTAAATATTTATTTTAAAAATGCAAGTGCTCCGTTTTTCGTGCCGGTGAGTGTTTTAGAAAAAGTATACATTCCAATATTAAATTTACAATTTCGCAAAGCACATTAAAGCAATGACATTTAAAATATAATAATAATATTAGTTATTAAAGGGAAAGATTCCATCGGGCCATTTCGATTTCTGAACCTGACAACCTTAGAGAAGAACTTGGCCATCTGCAAAAAACCCTTGTCGCCAACGGTTACTCCAAGTCCACAATTCAAAATATTACACACCGACATCTACATCCCCCTTTACACCCTAGGACGACAAATTCAGAATCTTCGGGTAATACTCCTGTGGCTTTTCTTCCGTATATTCGAAGTGTCACTGATAGGATTGGCAAAATTCTTCGCAAAGAAGGTATCAGGACTACTTTTCGACCACCCAAGAAAATCTCACAATATCTACCCTCTTCTAAGGACCCATTACCGCCCCTATCTTCCTGTGGTGTCTATTCTATTCCTTGTTCATGTGGACAAGTGTATATTGGCGAAACTGGTCGTTCCGTCAAAACTCGGATTCAAGAGCATCAAAGATGCATTCGATCAGGTCTTTTCTCCCATTCTGCAGTTGCAGAACACTGCCAAGATATTGGTCATTCCATATTGTTCGAAAAAACCCATATTATTTCTAAGAGCCCCTTCTTTTATTCCAGGAAAATCCGCGAATCTCTAGAGATCCGAAAAAATCCACATAATATCAATCGAGAGGAAGGATACTACTTGTCTCCCATCTGGAATCTCAGTCTAGAGCCGCCGTCCGGTCCCGCTACCACGATGCAGCCACATGATTGGCCAGCGCGCGCTTCTTGACGTTCGCGCCACGGAGTGTGCCGATACGTCCCGACACGACAGCTCACTGCGACTATAAATAGAGCGGTAGCGGAGTAATCGTCGGATTTACTCCCCGCCTCTCGACGCGTTAGTGTTCTGAGCTGTTGGACGTGAATCCCTGTCCTGGCATTTGGTTTTCACCTCTGGCTGCATTAAGTAGTTGAGTTACTGTGACCAAATGCCCATCTTGGTAGTTAGTATTCGCCTCTGGTTGCGTTGAGTAACTGAGTTACCGTTGCTAACTACCCATCTTCTTGTCTTTTGTTTTCTTTTTTGTTCTCCTGAAGAAGCTACATACAATTGTAGCGAAACGTCGAGATGAACCCACTTTTGGGTCACTCACAAATGACACGGTCCAAACCCGGAAGACGAATAAACTATAATTCTGACTCTGGCCGTGGAAGCCTACGATTTCATTATTACAACTGGTTTTAGAATAAAAATTTACAGTATTTATATGAAATTAATTGATGACGACCTGTCTGCAATATGTGTCGAAACTGCTGATCGGCTGGGCTATTGAACTGCAATACTGCTGACAATCGGGGTTAATGTATCGTAATTTCTCCATCCCTTGGGGAAGTTTTGTGAGGGATGAACAAAACTCTGTGAACTGTTTCTGAGGACTCTTGGCTTTGGTCAGGGATGTCTTCTGCTGTGGTTGGATTCTGCTTATCTTTTTCTTTTTGGATGTGTGGATACCGATATGACTTGGTATAAACTGGAACTTCGTCTTTGGTTCGTATATGGTGCTTCATTTAGTGGTTAGTAAATGTTAAAGGATCGTCTGGATGATGAAATATCTCTGCAAACTTCCTGCACAGTCGTCTTAGGTGAGATTCTTCTTCGGTATTAAGATGATCGGTTCTAAGGAGAGGATCGACATCTTTTAGATTACTGTCTTCGGTAGGTATGATATCTGACGTATATATATGATATTCCTCGAGATTTATGAGTTGACTTTTGATGGGATCAGTTAATGCTACTTGGATGTATTCATCGGTGTTATTGACTAGCTCGGTCCAAGCGAGTTGATTACAGGCAATGGTGAGAGTTTCTCTTAGGATGGCACCTTCGACTTCTTGTCTTGGGATGACGATTGTACCTGATGTTTTCTTTACTGACAAGCTCTAGCTGGACTGTATAGAATTGGGCTTTGTTTGTGACGTAGTAATTAATAGGAAGGATAGAATGCTCTGTAGTAAGAGTAGCTTGGGTAAAATCGAGATTTGCTTTTAGAAGTTTAAGATTATCGAGGCCGATAAGACCGTCAAATGTCTTGTGGAATTTGAAAAGATAAAATTTTAGGTTAATATCGGAGTTAAATTCGGGAAAAATTGGGATTTCTACAAAATAATCCTATGAATGATTTTGAAAAATTGATGTAACGATAAATGGTTCATATTTAATATTATTCTTGTAGAATTTATTGGCTATATCAGGATTAAGGAAAGATTTAGTGGCTTCTGTATCAATAAGAAGTTTAAGAGGGGGATTTTGAATTTTAATGTAAGGAAGCTCTCTTTTGTCGGCATAGGAATGCAATTCTACTACGTTTCTTCTTTTACGTCTTGAAACGTTTGAAAATTTACAGCTTCCTCATATTTTTGGCTTTCTTGCTCATAATAAGTGTAATCTGGGTATGTGTCATTGTCTATACCTTCATCGTAATTATTTTCCTCTTGTTCGATATTAAAGGGTTCTTCTACGGTGAATCGGGGGCTGGCTGTTTGTTGAAAGCGGAAGTTTCTTTGAGATTGGGGTCTATTAAAGCCGGTTTGGCGTGTAGATACGCTCATAGGTGTTGGCTTATATGATTGAGATGGAACTGGTTTATGAAAATTGGGTTGATTAGCCCTAGAATTTTGTGCATATGGAGTGAGTTGATGATTTTGTTGGAATCTAGGGGGTTGAAATGTCCCTCTTGGACTATTATTGAATAATTGTTGTTGCACAGGAATTTGATTTGGTCTAAAGAATGGCTGTGGCCATTGGGGCTTAGGCGCCTCAGGCTGCCATCGTGTAGGAACAGGTGTATGAGTTAAATTGGATTGGTTTATTAGAAGATGGCAAGGAATAATTATGAGTTTTTTTGAGATATCTAATGTTATTTTCTTCCTGAATATATTGGATAGCAAGAGCGAGATTGGGTGGTCTCATGGATCGAATCGTTGATCCTAGGGGTTCTCTTAGGCCTGCCAAAAATGTGGTTAGAGCTTGTTGTTGGAAAAATTCTTTTTTACTTCTTTTAACTTCCTCGTTTTCCGTGTGTAATTGAATATGATTTGAAATGGTATTTAAAAGACTCATAACTTTTTCATGAAATTGATGGGGATTTTCGTTTGGAGCTTGCCGAAGGTTGACTAAATCTCTAGTTAATGAATTTTCGTTACGTTGGTCTGCAAAATTTTGGACAAGAATTGATTTTATTGACGGCCAGTCTTTATAGCCGTATACAGAAATAATGTCTCTGGCTCTTCCTTTAATTTTGTTCATAATTCCCCGGGTAAGCATATGATTTTGAAAATTTTCGGGATTTGTATGATCCCAGAAATGGTTTAAAAGCATGGAAATAACATCAATAAAATTGTGGAGTTCATTTGGATTGCCGTCGTACTCTGGTACGATAGAAAGGTCTTTATTAACATCAAAAATGGGTGCCATATTAGAATTATTTGAAATGGATGCTGGTGTAATAATTATAGAAGGTATTTCAAACAAATTTGTGGACTTAAAAATATGATTATTATCAACTAAATGTAAATCTGGTTTAATATTTTCACTAGATTCTATATTAGATTCAAAAATTGTTGAAAGAGAATCGCTTATTCTAAAGGATGATACTTGTGAATTGATATTAGAATTAGAAATAAGATGAAATTTGCTTACAGTAATAGGATGATGCTTGGATGCATTCCTTTTAGGTACAAGTTTCTTTTCAGCTTTCTTCATAAATATGTTTCTGTGCCAATTTGCCTGGAATCCGTGGGTTAAATAGCTGCAGTTTTCCCTGGATTTGGGTTCGGTAGCGGGTAAACGTTTGAAAACGACGAGGATCTTCTGGAGACTCTCCCACTAATCCTACTGACTGCGCCACTTAAGGGTTGTCACTCCCGAAGGTACTTTTTAAAAAGGTTCTTTTAACGGTACAACTGACCGAGCACTTTATTTAATATAATTACAACTGGTTTTAGAATAAAAATTTAGAGTATTTATATGAAATTAATTGATGACGACCTGTCTGCAATATGTATCGAAACTGCTGATCGGCTGGGCTATTGAACTGCAATACTGCTGACAATCGGGGTTAATGTATCGTAATTCGCCTATCACTGCAGCTATGTCCCCCTGAGACATTCCTTGCTCCACAAGACCAATAAATCTTTCCCTTATGAACATCGGTTATAGTTTATAGTTTATTGATTTTCGTTCAATTTACAACTAAAACAAATAAACTATACCGTGCCGGGCAGTGTTATCTGTTTTTTTTATTGGTTTGTTCATTTTCACTAAAATCCTTTATTCTTCCCAACAATAAAAATATTTTTCAAAAGAAATAATTAGTGTTTTAAAATACATGTTGATTGCATATGAGTTTGGCTGTGTGTAGTTTTAACAATATATGTATTCCACATGTGAGTATATGTTTATTAATTTTGAATATCATGTTTTCAAAGCACTAAAAAACAAGGTAAATTTTGTCCCTGAATTTTACATTACCTCCAATTAAACGCTTTTATCATATTTTTGCCGGCTTAAATTTTTTACTTTTACGACCATTCCGATTAAAAATATGTTGACTTTAAAACTCGAATAATTTGTTTGATTTTTTATGGTGTCATTAAAAAACTGATATAAACTGTATAAAAAACTGATTGTTTTTATCTAAAAAAAAATAGTGTCTATGTATTTTATTTTTATTACTTTAAGCGATTTTTTATTCGATCATAAAATATACGGTTAATGTCATTTTTAAATAAAAAATTGTTTTGATTTTATGAGTTTTTAGAATTAAAATACCTATACTATAATAAAATAAAGTTAATAAAAAATTAGCTCAAAAAAGGAGACTTGAAAATTACCGAAAAAATGATATTAAAAAGAAGTTAGGTAAACAACAATTTTTCCAAAAGGAAAAGGGGCGTTTAAAAGTGTTTTCTAGAATTTGTAATGAGACAACTAGTTTCTAGCAGTACAATGTATGGAGGAAACGCTTCCAAATAAAAAATACGATTACGACTATAAGATGAGGGGATGTTTTAGAAGAAACAATTATAAATAGAGATAGGCGTGCTGCCGCCGGAGGGCTGTCCTTTAGCGGCTGGATGCAGGTCTTGGGCCCATTGTCATTGCCCTATTAGCTCAGGGAAATAAGCTTTTCTTCGTGACTTAATTAGTTATTAACAAATTAAGGTCAAAAAACGGTAATCTTTTGCTTTTTTGTCTATCAGAAAAAAGTGGAACATTCAAAAATTTGCGAGTAAGAATATTAATATAAAATATATACAGGGTGGTCCTTAAGTAATTGTACAAAAAGAAACAGTAGATTCTACACTTTAAAATATTACGATTAAGGCCAAAGTGCTTTAATAAAATGTTAATATTAAGAAAGATACAGGGTGTTAAAGTACAAATTTAGAATTTTATTTTTCGCTATAACTTTCATGTTTGTAAACATTTATGTATAAAAATTTACAACTGGGTACTTTTAAATATGAGAAATTATAATTTGATGCACACTTTGATGTAACTGATAAAGGGCGCCACATATGTGGCATAAATTTGCACTTAACTTTTTTGCTCTTTAAGTTACCTATATTTGGGACAAAAAATATTAAAGATACATTATTTTAACAAAAAAATTGTTAATAACTTCAAAACTCAACAGTTTTCGAGATAATCGCATTTTACAAATCAGCTGCATAATTTTAATTTAAAGCAATTACTGCAGGAAACGAAGGAAAATAGACAAAAACAATAATACTTCTTGAATTTTGGTATAAAATACTAAAGTTGATAGTTAACGAAATATTAAATAAAATAAATATATCAGCAGGATAATTATTAATAATTGGATTTGACAAAATAACAGAATAATAAAATTTTACATCAAACATTTTACGTTTTATGTTAAATTAAAGTCATAATCATAACTTTTTGTCAAAGTAAGTGTTCGCTCATATTAAATAGCATCAGTGGTTCTAAAGAAACTGCTGCAGTATTTATTTCTTCCCATAGTTGGTTGCGAATATTTATGGGATTCTTACAGACACGTTGTTTTAATGCGCCCCATACACCCAAATCAAGCGGATTAAATACTTGGTGGCTATAATGTATAATATATGAATATATTCTTTTGGATACATATCCAAATCTTAAGGTATATTATGGAACTACATCTTATTTGTCGCAGAGGTTGAATAATGTATTAAACTATTAATTTAAAGCAATTACTGCAGGTAACGAAGGAAAATAGACAAAAACAATAATACTTCTTGAATTTTGGTATAAAATACCTTTAACTAAAGTTGATAGTTAACGAAATATTAAATAAAATAAATATATCAGCAGGATAATTATTAATAATTGGATTTGACAAAATAACAGAATAATAAAATTTTACATCAAACATTTTACGTTTTATGTTAAATTAAAGTCATAATCATAACTTTTTGTCAAAGTAAGTGTTCGCTCATATTAAATAGCATCGGTGGTTCTAAAGAAACTGCTGCAGTATTTATTTCTTCCCATAGTTGGTTGCGAATATTTATGGGATTCTTACAGACACGTTGTTTTAATGCGCCCCATACACCCAAATCAAGCGGATTAAATACTTGGTGGCTATAATGTATAATATATGAATATATTCTTTTGGATACATATCCAAATCTTATGGTATATTATGGAACTACATCTTATTTGTCGCAGAGGTTGAATAATGTATTAAACTGTGATGTATCTCGTCCATTGGTTACTTATATACACACGGAATAACCTATAGATGATATTACTTATTTATATGATTATGTTACAGCTTACAAGTAACTATAATTACATCTCGAACAAATGGACTAGTATTATTTACTAACGAACTAATATTATGCCAAACTAAATTGCCCGTGTCTTTACTATATTTATAAAAATATCGGTTATTAGGCCAACGATGATTTTATTCTAAAAATGCTGAGTCTTTAAGCCTAGATTTGTAGCAAAAGTATTACGAAACAAGACACATATGTGTTATTCAATACCTGTGATCTAGTTTCTATTATTTGTCCTAATAAAAATGGGTAAACAATTTACGTAATGAATAATAAATATTCTTTTCGGAGTTTTTATGAATTAAATAATTATATCAATATCTCACCACATTTCCAAGGAATATGACTACCACGACCAATCCAACGTTCAGAAAAATTGTATTTAAGTATGTTCCAACTGCCTTCTCTCTGGAATGTAGTGGTGTACTATTTTTCATAAACTATATATTTTGGGGTTTCAGCATTTTACAATAGAGAAAAAGTAATACAACGCCAGTATAGAAACTTAAGAAGCGATAGAAGAGGGAAATTGTAAACATGATGACGGCCAACGTCTAAATACGGACACTACACCTAAAGAAGAAGATGTAAAGCATTTTGTGATGTTACATTATCATCTTTAAATTGTTTTAATAAGAATAAACTATAAATTATGCTTATCTAGAGGCATTCGGTGCTTTACCGCACAAATATCAAACTAAGAATTATTATGCAGCTGACTTATAAAATGCGATTATCTCGAAAACGTTTGAATTTTGAGGTAACTAACAAGTATACCTTTTCTTTGTAAAAATAATGTATCTTTAATATTTTTTAACACAAATAGAGCTATCTTAAAGAACAAAAAAGTTAAGCGTAAATTTATGCCACACATGTGGCATATGTGGCGTCCTCTATCAGTTACATTAAAGTATGTATAAAATTATAATTTATCCTACTTAAAAGCATCCAATTGTAAACTTTTGTCCAAAAATATTTACAAACGTAAAAGTTAAAGTGAAAAATAAAATTTTAAATTTCCACTTTAACACTCTGTATCTTTCTTAATATCAACATTTTATTAAAGCAAGTTGACTTAAATCGTAATATTTTAAAGTGCATCTACGGTTTATGTTTGTACAATTACTTAAGGACCACCCTGTATAATATTATATAAGTATATAAAAACCTTTAAAATGACGTTTTTTAAATATTTCTATCCTTATGTGTTACTTAGAAAATTGCAAAATGACTCAAAAAGTTTTATTTATTAATAATATTAACTTTTTTGAAGATAAACTTATAACCATTATATTACATACAATATTGGGTCTTGTGGTGTCAAAACTATAATCAAAACTGCATGTCGATCAGTCAAATAGATTAAAAATTATTTGTTTATCCCAAATTAAAATTAAAAGTCAGAAAATTATATAATTATATACATTATAACGGTAGCTTTTGAAAGAAGATTTATTCTGTTATTATTATTTAAAAAAAAAATGGGGACAAATAATTTAAAATATTGCAAAATAATTTGGCAAAATGTCGATTTTTTGGTTATAAACAATTAGAATATCTTTTTAACCATTGACTGCAAAAAACTATTTTTTATATTTAGACTTTTAGAATTTTAAAAGAAAAAAAGTTGACCTAGGATACTTTGGGACGAAGTTAGTGCCTTTTTTATAAATTAACAGCAGCGTTGTTTACCACAGACCTTATTAGGGTCATCTGAAACATACTTTAAAGTTTTATTGTGAAAAATTCGGAAAAGCTTCAAAAATGTGGTCCTAAAAATTGGTCGGCTTTGAAACTAGTGAGAGCCTTGGAGGGGGAAGGAGCTGTTAACTGTATCTCTGTTTCTTTTTTATGGATGTTTCTTTTGTTAATTTGTATGAAGTTTTTGCATATATTACGAATATGTACTATTTAAATAATTTTATTGTTAAATAAACCATCTAATTTGCTTAAACATTATTTATTCAGTTTTTAATTTTTTATGAATATTTGAAGTAAAAATAAATATTTGTGATTAATATATACTTTTTTAATAAATTTAGTAAATATTTAATTGGAAATAGATTTAATAAGAAATCAAATTATCCTATTCAATTCTTCCAACTTTAAAGTACTTGCTTTATTAAACTAAGTAGGGGAAAAGGGGGAGGTCTGGGACAAGGGAGGTGTGGGACATTTCAAATTTCCCACCTTTATATGTGAACTATCAGTTCTGTACTTTCTCACCCGATGTATTACTGGTTGTAGCATTTCCTATTCGTTTAGTATTGTAGAAGCACATGTGTTGTGATAAAGAGAGAATATTATTGATTTTCATTTTTGAAAGGTAATAATTTATAATATATACTTGTTTATAAATTATTTTTTCTGATTATTATAATATTTCAAGGCAATATAGAAACCAATATAATGATAAGCTTTTATTAAAGTTTGTAAATTATATAATACAAAACGCTGGGACACCTTAACGTTATGTTTGTTCACTGATTTATTGTAAAATGCTCCACTGGAAGGACTGGGACATTGTCCCAGACCTTCCCTGTTGTATTATTTTTAATTTGATATTATTTAAATTCTTTTAATAGTATATTTTTCCTTTGTTATAGTGTAAGATGCCTCATAAGTGGAAGAAGAAAAATTATGAGAGGACTGCTCCGTTAAAGTCTCGCATTGTGGAGGCCATTCAGCAGATTAAAGAAGAGAAGAGTATAAGGCAAGTAGCAAAGACTTATAGTATTTCAAAATTGGCTCTTCAACGCCATTTGAAAAATATGATAAAGCTACCAACAAGGAATGCGTTGTTTTTTGTTCTAATTTGATATGTGGTACGGTATTCTCCAAAGAGCAAGAATTGGCTCTTGTAGAATACATCCTGGCTGCAAATAGAATTCAGGTCAGAATTCTAGCATGGCAATATGCAAGTGCCCTGAAATGTAAAGTAGGCAATTTATGAAAAGTTAACCGAATGGCAGGATATGACTGATTCAAAGGCTTCATGGAACGCCACAAAGAACTTTCGCTACGTTCTCCAGAAGCTTCAAGTCTAGGAAGGGCAACAAGCTTCAACAAAACCAATGTCAATATGTTCCTAAATAACTTAAAAACTATCTATAAAAAGATCTCATCCCAAATCGTATATTCAACTGTGATGAAACAGAAATAAGTACTGTCAATATTCCACCCAAGGTTGTGGCTAAGCGTGGTGAAAAGCAAGTAGGACAAGTGACATCGGCTGAAAGGGGGGAGCAAATCACTGGCCTTTTTATAGTAAATGCAATAGGTAACAAGTGATGCAAGTGATCTTTTTAAACAGAGTCTAGAACACATAATTCATCACACAAAATGCACTAAAGAACAACCAATATTGTTAATTTTAGACAATCACGAGAACCATGTGGGTTTATAAGTGATAATGACAGCAAAAGAAAAGGGAGTTATACTTTTAACGTTTCCACCACATTGTAGTCACAGACTACAGTCCCTCGATGTATCTGTTTTGCCCCATTTAAAAGTCAATATAACAAAGTTTGTAATGATTGACTACTGAATCATCCAGGCAAAACCATATCCATCTAATGCATAGGTGATCTTGTGGGACAAGCTTACCCTTTGACTGTAACGCAGAAGAACATTATTGCTGGTTTTTGAAAGACTGACATCTACCCTTTCAATAGAGAGCCATTCACCGAAGCAGAATTTCTAATGTCTTCAGTAACTGACAGGCCCCCTCCATCTGTACAAGCTAATGGTACTTCTTCCTCAGCAGAACAAGAATACCCTGAAATTGACCATACAGCCAGTTCACATAATTCCTTAAAAGATCCTTTTACATCTTTTGAAAAACCATCAACTTCTGAAGACTCTAACGGCACTCAAGAACTTATAATGCCAATGAAAATCCTGATTACACCTGAGCAAACCCGACCATTTCCTAAAGCTGCACAACGCAAAGAAGCTCGAAGAGGAAGGAAGAGAGGCAGAAGTAGTATTTTAACTAGTACACCAGAGAAAGCAGAGGCCGAGAGATTAGCTCTCGAGAGAGAAAGAAAGAAATCTGGTAAAATCTGGTAAATTATCTGTAGCCATCTGCAATATATCTAATAAGAAGAAAGTTTGTAAAGATTCTGAGTCTTCGTCCGAGGAAGTACAAATTCCCTATCGAGATACAGATGATGATCTAGAAATATCTCTGAGTTCTGAGGAGGATGAAATGGAAGAAATAAGTTGGAATAATAGTTCTGTGAATCTTAAGGCTGACGATTTTGTGCTTGTTAAATTTTGTACTAAAAAGTCTGTTGTTTATTATGTTGGGAGAGTATTGAAGTGTGATTCATGAAGTTGAAGTTCAATTCATGCGTAAAAAAGGAGGAATCTGGAAATTTTATTTTCCAAATGTGGGGGACAATAGCGTTATTTATTGAGAAACAGGATATATCGCTTAAATTGCCAGCACCAATATCATTTGGAGGTACAGAGAGAGTAAAATCATTGTTTGTATTTCCGGTTAAATTGTCAAAATACAATGTACAATAAAGAAAATTTCTATTGTGTTGAAAAAAACATTTATTACACCTGTTCCGGACCTCCCTACTAGTGTCCCACTCCTCCCAGTGGTATGGGTGGTATGGAACATTTGCAGGCCCTCACACTATCCATTATACTTCATTTTAAATAATACTTATATCAGCCATTTTTTTAAAATTGAGTAGGTCAAAGGGCTATTTAACATATTCTAGCATTATTATTTCACGAGGAGCTAATAAATAATTAAAAAATATATATTATTCAAAAAGTGTCCCACACCTCAAACTTCTCCCCTACTTATTTAAAAATAAATAAATATTTAAAAATAAAAAATCTCAAATAAAAATATAAAATTTTCATCAATGCAAAAATCATCTCAATAAAAAAATTTTCATAGCAACCTATTTATTTATTATTATGTATTTATTTAAAATGTTTTAAACAAATCACAAAAAAAATTTTTTTCTCTTCAAATTTTTTTTAATAAATTAAATTATTCTAAGACGAAAGTTATTCTTGTATTTTTTTCGTAAAATACTTACTTTAAACGTAAAATTCAAATAAACAGTTAAAATTGCCGTAAAATGCCCATTTTAACGTTTTTAAAGGCCATTTTTTAATAGGTTGGACATCGAATTTAAAAAACAAAAAAATATGAGATGAAAGTTTACAAAATTGGTTCAAAATGCACAAATATAATATATTAAAATATAAATATAATATATTAAAATATTATTTTGATTGTATATAGAATAAGTCAGTTTAAAATGTTCATAAACAAATTGATATACCCTTGCGTTGCACTTGACAAACATGTAAACTTTAACGTTCAAAACACATTTTTTATTTTTTACCCATAAGCTGAATCTTATTTTAATCGAGAGAATAAATATTATGCTACATCACAGTAAAAAGATAACCCAAAGTTTACCACGGGAAGCTGTTTATTTATAACAATTTTTCAACAAATAAAAAATTTTATTTTTTTTTTAATTTTTTTTATTTAAACAAATATACCCGCATCAACCGCTAAGGATTATTAGCGGGGGACATTCACAAACAATAAGATACATATTGTTACATAAAAAAATAATCTGTTATATAGTTTAGTCATTTTAAGATAACTTAATAAAGACTGTAAATTTGACGTTAGTATACTTTTTAAATTATCACTAAGGGCACACGCGATTCTTTCGTTCTGGTACACTGGACACTCAACAATTATATGTTTTACTGACAACTGAGTGTTGCACTTGGTACACATCGGAGCAGCCTCCTGGTTGAAGATATGCTTCTGTGTAAGGAAAGTATGTCCTATTCGGAGTCCGGTTGATGATGACTTCGTCTTTTCTATTATTTGGTAAGATGATATTCGTGTATAAGAAGCTTAATGGTTTCTATATGTGTAAAATAACCGTTGGGGTTCCACTGTAATATGAATGTGCTAGCCATTTACTCTTTATGTGTTAACTATTTATTGTTGAGAACTTGATTCTTAGTCAGTTTCGTCAGTAGAAGAAGGACTGTTGAGAAGCAGTTTCTTCTTCAATCTGGTGATATTGTTTTTTAAAGTTTTATTTTGAGTTTGAGAATATATAAAGTTTAAAATTTCTTTAATTTCTTGGCTTTCATTTGAATCATTTTTAACAATGCGTTCAGGATGTTTTGAGTGAAGGGAATTTGTCAGAAAATCACATATTTCATGAAAAGTAAGTGTAAAGGAATGGTTTTTTTTTCAATTTTTTCTTTAATTTGATTTAGAATAATTGGAATATCTTGGGTTTTAGGCTTTTTCTTAGGTTTTTGAGTATCGGGAGGAGGTAGGTCATTTTCAAGAATTTCAGGAGAGGATATTTGTCTTTTAGTTGCAGGAGTAATTTCAGTGGTTTTTCTATCGCTTTCAATTACTAAGGAATTATCTTGGAATATTTTTGGTTGACTCAAGATTTGTAATTCATTGTTTGTTTGTGAGAAAGTGGTTTGGTCCTTTGTAGCTGATGCGTGATTTTGTATGGTATTGGGTTCTGGATCCATTAATGTTTCGATATCTTCTTGGTAGAAGAAATGGAAATCCTGAGGAGAAGCTGTAGACTTACAAAAAGAGACAGAATTGAAAACGCAGAGATTAAGCGGAGAATGGGAGTGCAATCAGACATAATCGACTATATAGAGGAGAAGAGACTATCCTGGTACGGCCACGTCAGAAGAGCGGACAGAGGAGGCTGGATAAACAAAATCACAGAATGGAGCCCGATTGGAAGAAGAAAGAGAGGAAGACCCCGAAGGTCATTCAGAGATGAAATCGACGAGGCTATGGAGAAAAGAACCCTGCGAGATGGAGACTGGAATGACAGGGAAAATTGGAGAAAACGGTTGAGTGAAGGAAGACAGTGAAAACTGAGGAAATCCTTAGTAGTAGTATCTTCTTGGTATAGGTTGCGTGGTTGATCTTGTAGCTGACTATATTTTTAATTGGTAGAGTTTTGTATATTCACGTGGTGGTCAGTTTCCATTTGATTAATTGAGTTGCATGATGATGATAGAGAAGGACAGTCAGAATCGTGATGTCCGACAATCTTGCATTTGGAGCAGTTTAAACCATCTATGGAAATGTATAGTCGATATGATGTATTGTCGAATGAGATAAGAAATGAGTCAGGAATTGAGGCATTTTCTAAAGGACTTATGAACATTTGCCTCCTAAAGCTGAGTACGTGGCTATATTCTTAGTCTTGCGTGCCTACTCGTAGAAACGTCATGTTGGAGGCGGATTTTATATCCATAGTTTTTAAGTGCTCTTCAATTATGCTATTAGGTATAGTAGGACATGCATTAGATATGATGAGTCTCTGGGCAGGGGTTATAAGTCCTCTTACTTCAATCTGGTTACCATCAATATTTATATATTTGTGGGAGCTAAAAAATTGATCAGCTACATATTTAGAGGAGAGGTAGATGCAGATGCAATTGTTTGCTATTTTGGATGCCCAAACAACATTTTTGGGCTGTACTATTGATCGAACAGCTTTTATATATTCGAAAACTTTTATTCCTTGTATGGTTGAAAGTATAATACCTTGGTCTTTTGAAGGATATTTGAAACTGTTTAATGTATTGGAGTAAGATATATGTGACGTAGTGGGTATATTTCGTGAGGTAGTAGCTGATTCCGGTTCATCCATCTTCCCGCTGAGAATTTACGTACATTGGCACAGAGGATCTGAAGCCGGACCTGGCCACTTAATAAAATTGAACAGCAGCCTAAAATTTTAGCCTAATTACTTGTTAGAAGCAAGAACCAGCAAAAGTTTGTTGTCGATAATCGATAAATTGAATTGAAATCGATAAAATATTTTGCCTTTTAAACTTCTGATTTTAAGGTTTAATAATGCAGTTTTCTACTCACAGAATTCTACGATTTTCAGTACACTGTCAGATTTAACTTTAAGTTGCATATAGTATAAAAATTAAATTATATTTTTAGTTTTAACTACCAGTAATTAACAAATTTGTCAGAACCGATATAAAGCTGTATGATCTGCTAGATAAATTTTATTTTTATTTAAACTATTTATTATTTTTATATATAAAGCAAGTTCCCGTGGTACACTTTAGGTAAACTTTTTACTGTAATATTGCAGCATCATATTCTTCCGATTAAAATAAGACTCAAATTATGGTAAGAAATAAACAATGTGTTTCAAACGTTAAAGTTTGGGCGTTTGTCGAGTCTATATATTCCGAAACGCAACGGTATATCAATTTGCTTATGTATATTTTAAACTGACCTTTGCAACATAACATCAAAATGAAATTTAACTTCAGCTTTCATCTTGAATTTTTTGGTTTTTTTTTATCTGATGTTCAACCTATTTAAGAATGGCTTATAAAGACGCTAAAGTTGGCTTTTTCAGATATTTTAGTAGTTTATTTGCAATTTACGTTTAACGTTTACGTTTTACATAAAAATCATAAGAATAACTTTAGTCTTGAAATAACTCTAAAATTATTAAAAAAATTGTTATACATAAATAGGTTGTCATGGATAATTAAATGGTTTATTTAACAATTTAAGTGTTTAAATAATACATATTCGTTATGTATGCAAAAAGTACATACAAATCAAAAAAAGAAACGTATAAATCCATAAACAAGAAACCGAGATACAGTTAACAGCTCCTTCCCCCTCCACGGCTTTCACTAGTTTCAAAGCCGACCAATTTTGAGGACTACATTTTTTAAGCTTTGTGAACAATTCCATTAAAATGCAATTCTTTTCATATTTCTTACATACTTTTAAGTATGTTCTTTCAGATGACCCTTATAAGTTCTCTAAATTGTTATAAACAAAGCTGCTATCAATCTATAAAAAAAGTCTTAACTTTGTTCCAAAGTACTCTTTAATGTAACAATTTGGTTTGACACGTTCAATGTCAATCTTAATTTTCTCTCTTACCGCTCCTTTGTGGACAACACACTTTTCACAAACTTGTGAATTACTGTATACTGTCTCTCATCGGCAATCATATTTTCTACCATACCTCTCACAGATTCACACCTAAACGGAAGCATTTTTCGAATACACTTCGCTCTCTGATCCATATGCCGCACACCAATATTGTATGTGATACAGTGTCCTCGTCCTCGCAATATCATCTTTTAATAATAACAATAACAATAATAACAATAACAATAATAATAACAATCCAGGCGCCGATGGCCACATTTCAGCCATCTCCGCAGATCGAGTTTCGTCCACTGCGTCATGACTTCAATTCTCTCTTTTCACACTTTTCACATTTTCTCCCTGGATGACCTGGATTTTCCGTCAGTACAACCTCTATCTCTGTCATAAATAGATGCAGCGAATACAGCTGGTAACCGTACACAGGACCACCGCAGATACAGTCCTGTAGGCACTTGTTAGTCGAAGCAGACCAATTCTCTTCACCTCTAGCAAAAGCCATTTGTACATCAGTGTTTCCACCGCGGCACCCCGGATGTAGACAACGACACACTGCTCAACACCATGTAGCACCCTTCTTTTAGATTTGGCGCCACCGATGTTAGGCGTTATCGTCCCCAACGCAGCTGCTCTCTTAGTGTCCTTACAGAATGCCTTTTGCACGTATTTTACTTAGCTCTTATTCGTGTCCAGTATCATCTCAGATACTTCACGTATCTCTGGGGAATAACATACACACCTGCGCAGTCCAGACTTAAACTCTCTCTCATCCTCGGTAGTCTGAGAAACACCGCCTTGGTCTTCTCCACGGCGAGACTGAAATCCTTCTCATCTATCCAGTCCTGAATCAGTATACTTACATACAATGCCCGATGCAGGAGTTCGTCCCTGTCTCTCCAAAGGTGTAACACCCTCTCCGAATTCGCAATCCATGACTTCGTCATACGCTATGTTCCACAGCATAGGGCCAGGGAACAAGGCACTTAAAGAAGAAGAACTAATTATGATCTGCTCTGTATATTTTATTTTTCCGATACACCCCATATCTTGAAGGTGTTCCTCTATCCGTATTAGTAAACCCTCGAAAGAATGTTATTCACATAATTTACAACATTACTTTATTAGTATTTTCTACTATTTCGTGTGAATATTTTCACAAAAACACAAAATTTAGTAATAACAAAGGAACCAATAAGGTGCAATTGAAAAAATTATATACATATTTAAATATCTTAGGAGTGAGTTATTAAGTTAAAGCTGTATAGACAGAACAACAGAATAGTTAAAATAACCCGATTTCAGTCACAAAATGAAAAACAAAGCTCATGTTAAACAAAAAAGAATCATAAGATACTCGAGTGGCGGAATAAAGAAGTGGATCAAAATTTAAATCAGCCAACCACGCAGTTATGATTTTCTACAAATTTCCGAATAATTTATTTAATTTGATTTCGGGTAATTTATTGACTTATCTTACTATCCACGCTGTTAAATTTTTCTTTGTCAGAAACAAAGTTAACATTCTGTGTACTTGTTTTCAAAATTACTGAAACTAATTTTCTAAAGCATAAATAATGTACTAACAAAATAAAAATATAATATATTTCATAAGTTATTCTTAAACTAGCGAATATTCAGAATAAATCATGAACTCAACATGATGAAAATTATTTTGTACAATACAAAAAACTACTTTTTATTTTGAGTTTGTCATTCAATTTTACCTTCAGCTCTGAAAACCATAAAATCCTGAAAATCTACGAATTCTCGAACGCTGCTGAAACAAGCGGCAAAATATAAATCAGAATGAACTATACAAAATGTCAAAACATTAAAACCACTTGTAATATTTTAACTTTACGGTTTATTTTTTATACTAAGGCTTGGAACTACAAGTAGCTCACAATAGAATTTGAAATATAATAGGCTACGTTATGGTCTTACAACGAGAAACGTTGCATTGCATTTTTTTATTTTATTTCTTTTTATCGTGTTCTTACAATATAATGAGCAGATGTAAAAAAGTCTAAGAAATACACAGATAAAGTATTATCAGAAATATTTTTATCTTTTTTATTATTAAATTAAAATTATTGCATGTTATATATATATATATATATATATATATATATATATATATATATATATATATATATATATATATATATATATATATATATGCGCGCGTGTGTGTGTATGTATTTATATTAGCAAAAGTTTGCTATCACTTTGATGTTTTTAAGACACTATATAGCGTAGGAACACAATTTGTCAGTCTCTGCGTTTGACATCATTTCCTCCTTCCAAGGCATCATTACACGCTGGGGCTGAATACAAAATCAAATATAAAAAATCAACAAATGTCTTCTTACCCTTTCCCACTCAAGTAGTAGCTCACAAAGGTGCCATCTACTCTGATGGTAATAACAAAAACGGTTTATTAATATTAAAAACAAAGAAGTGGGCCTGCAGCGAACAGCAATTTGTTTATTCCCCAACAAATATTTAAGTCAGTTACGATTTATAGTCAACTCTACTTAGAGGTTATGACCACGAGGACTGGGTGGATTGAGTAGCTTAGAAGACGCATTCATGCCCACAGCCGGTCACAAGCCCGAATAAAAGAGAAGGGTTGATGGACCAGGTTAGCATCCTACTCATTGTAAAAGAAAACAAGGATTAAAGAACCGATATAAAGCCTCGGAACCAGAAGGAACCTAAGATGACGAACCACCTAAAGAAAAGGAAAACGAAGAATCGAGAAGGAAAAATAAGCCGACAATCAGATTAGCAACATGGAACATTCCTTCTTTCAGCATCAACGACCAAGAGATAATAGAAGTACTAATACATAAAAACATAGACATTTGTGCAATCCAAGAGACCGAGAATAAAGTTAAAGGCCAAAGAGACTATAACCAATATTTTCTAGCTTGCAGTGGAGTGAAAAAAAAAGAACGAGCACGAGCAGGCATAGATATACTTATCCATAAAAAAATTAAAGACAACATTAATAACTGCCGTTATATCTCCGAATGAATAATACGTATAAACATCACATCAGACTAATACAAATTAAATATCATATCTTTCTATAGCCCCGAGGACTGCAAGCCTAAGGAGGAACAGAGACATTCTACAAACAATTGCACACCGTCCTGGATGAAATACCTCATCAAGAACCTTTAATTCTAAAGGATAACTTTAATGCGCGAATCGGAAATAAAATAGTTCCAGGAGTAGAATAAAGATTTAACCATGTCAACGCAAATGGAGAACTCATGGCTAATCTCTGTGCTTTTAACAATTTGAGAATCAATAATAAATTGTTCAATCATAAGCTCTAGTATAAATATACATTTAAAAACTCCAGAGGGCACAAATCTATGATTGTTTTTATAAAAACTAATAGAAAAATCCGCCTAGAGCAGATTCTAGATATCCGAACTTTAAACTCAGCAGACACAGGGAGTGAACACAAACTAGTACTAGTAAAAATAATAATGAAAATACCACCAAAACATTTTCTACAGGAAATCACCGAGGAAAAATTCAATGTAGAATCACTGTGGAACGACTCTACAAGAGAAATGTACCAAAGAAGGCTAGCACAGAAGATACAGCTACAAATAGACGACATCAAACATGTAAACGCCAGCTAGGAGAAAATTAAAAACAACGTTGAAGAAGCAGCAATAGAAGCTTTAGGAAAACGCAAAGTCATACTGAACAAAAGAAACAACAAAAATACACCATGGTTCAGAAAAGCAATAAAAGAGAAATGTAAGGAGAAACGAGAGACCTACACGAAGTACAAAACATCAAATACTCCAGAATCCCGAGACACTTATGGAAGAATACGAAATGAAACAAAACAACTTGGTAAGAAGAACAAAAAATGAACACTGCGAACGGTTTACAAAAAGAATGGAAAGCGACTTCTACGGTACGCAAAAACAAATATAAAAACTCATAAGAAACCAACGAAAAGAAATGGCAGAATTAAAGGAATACAATAACATACTAGCAAACGAATGAAATAGATACCTGAAAGAAACGTTTAAAGGAAAGGAAAATAATATTCAACACAATAACATACCTGAATTAAGACACAAAATAAAAATCAGTTTTCAGCAAGTAGAGATGGCTATAAATTTACTTAAAAAAAGAATGTCAGTAGGACCAGACGCAATAACCATCAAGCTTCTAAAACACGAAGGAGAAAGTATAACCCTAGAGATGACAAAACTTATACAAAAACTAATATTGCACTGCAACATACCAGACGCATGGAGAATCAGAATAATGATACCAATGTTCAAGAAAGAAGACCCCAACAACTATAGAGGTATAAATCTATCAAACACCGCACTCCAGCTTACCACAAAAGTGCTAACCAACAAAATCAATAAACTAATAACTTCATCAGATGAACAACAGGGATTCAGATCCGGAAGATCCTGCGTAGACGCCGCATTTGCACTAAGACAAATCACAGAAAAGGCCATCGAGTAAAATAAACCAGCATATCTATGTTCTATAGACCTGACAAACGCCTTACACCTACTGTATAAAAGAAACATACCAATCAATATTATACAAACCATCGAAAATATCTACTTCCATAATCGAATACAGGCAAAGATAAATGGAAAACTAACACAGTATATACCAGTACAAAGCAGAGTCAGACAGAGTGACTCATTAAGCCCACTTCTCTTTTTTATTATATTGCCAGAATAGGAGAACAAAGAAGTCCAAATATTATGTTATGCAGACGACGCCGCATTATTAGCCGAGACAAAAGACGAGCTCCAAAGATTAACACACGTCTTCAATACAACAGCCAAGAAATCCTCCTCCTCACTGCTAATCCCTTTTAGGATGTGGTGACACCATCACCATCAGGCCTTTACAGTTTTTTAACGATTTCCAACGATTTTTAACGTCCATTCTTTCCTGTCCTGGGCTAGTTGTTCGGCTTCATGTAACCCTTGGTAAATCAAAATTTTTGTTTGATCTACCCAACGGCTTGAAGATCTTCCCCTAGGTCTCTTTCTGTCAACTCTACGCTCGACTATTAGTTTTTCCATCGTACCTGTTCTTCCAGCAATGTGTCCAAAATACTGCAAATATCTCTGTTGTATTTGTTTAAGCAATCTATACTTTACTTTAAGTTGTTCTAATATCCATTCGTTAGTGCTATGATTGCTATGATCAATCCAGGGTATTCTTAACATGCGGCGGTATACCCACATTTCAAAAGCGTCTAGATTATTTTCATCCGCTTTCTTTAAGGTCCACGTTTCGGATGCATATGTGGCTATGAGAAAAATGAGTGCCCTTACCAGCCTCAGTTTTGTGTGTATTGTTACGCTAGAATTTTTCCAAGTTGTTACCAGTTCCATCATAGCTATTCTAGCAAAAAAAAAGCCAAGAAATACAATATGATAATATCAGCATAAAAAAAAACAAATGTATGACAACATAAAACCAAATGTATGACAACATCTAAATACCCACTACGATGTAAAATCAAAATTGATGGAAAAATAATAAAGCAGGAAGCAAGGTTTGAATATCTGGGAATAGATATAACTAGTTACGAAGATGTTAAAGAAGAAGTAAGACAACAAAGCTTAAAAGCAAGTAAAGTGGCGGGATCTCTTAATGACACAATCTCGAAAAACAAACACCTAAGACAAGATACAAAAACAAGAATCTATAAAGCAGCAATTAGACCTATATTAACATACACGGCGAAGACAAGAGCTGACACATCTAAAACGAGACGACTACTAGAAATAACAGAGATGAAAATACTTTGAGAAATATCAGAGGAAAGGCTGTTGCATAGGGAGAGAAGCGTAAACATAAGAAGAGCAAGCAATATGGACGACATAAATGGATGGGTGACAAAACAGAAAAAAGAGTGGAACAAACACGTTAGTAGAAGGACAGAGGGTAGGATAGTAGGAATAGCACAAGAAAAGTCACCAAATGGACGAAGAAGTATTAGCAGACCAAGAAAAAGATAATTTAAACAATTTAGAAGGCTAATATTGAAGGAGAAACAGGCTATAAAGCCTAAATACAAGAAGAAAAAAGAAGAAAAAGATTATTTGTAGTCAATTTTTTTGGTCATTTAGGTTGGCAAATAAAAAAGAAGTCAACTACTTCATTAGTTTATCGAAGACGTTTCGCTTTATATTTCTAAAACTTCATCAGTTCTCTAAAATACAACATGACATAGAGTTTATAAGAAATACAGGTGTTACTTAATAGTTAATAACTTACAACTCAATATGTAGTATATTATCGATGTTATTATAATATGTACTGTAAACTTTATATTACAAACTCAACACTTAAAACTAACTTAACAAAAAAAAAAAACAAAAAAAACAAAAAACTCACAAAGTCTGCAGATAATAATGTTCATATTCGAAAATACGAAAATTTAAAAATTTTTAAACGGACATTTGGTTTCGTATGCAAATAAATTGTTCAATTTCAGTTTTTGTTACTGCGAGTGATTAATTTCGATTTTCTTAGATACAATGTCAAATAAACTACTTAATCAGAAATTCAATCAACTCATCGTCAAAAAATTTAGTAAAGTACTGTATTGTGTATTTCACCTACTTTGCTGTAGGAACATTATCTTTTTATTTTCATTTTGAACTTTCTATTTGATTTAAAAGTCAGACGGCCAATAATATATTGACGCAATTAAAATAAATAAAAAGATTTATTAACGTAACAAACGATCTACAGAACACTATATACAATAACTATTTCACCTTTTCGACTAGTTCATCAGCTGTCTGGAAGTTTTCAGATTTTATAGCTTACACAACCCGACGAAAGGAAACTTGGATCTGGAAAACCTATATACGCACATAAATTGCTTTTCTCGCTATAATGCGGAAGTTATCACCTACTTTCCCGAAATTTATAATGCCAAATTGATATCGATCTAAACAGGGTTCAGAACGTGCAACTTTGATTTAGTAATTTTAAAACTTATGAGGTAAGTATTTTTTTTTTTTTTTTTTTTTATTTAGAATTAACGTGTCTCAACATCTTAGGTCATTGACACGGGAGCAAAGGTTTACAATAGTACTTACAAAGTTATGATACAAAGTTTACAATTGTGAAGAATAAAAATATTATGTAAATTATAATTTGTTAAACAATTGAGAAGTCTTTAAAAAGTCTATTATGCTCTTGAGTCGGCTTGAACAGTTCAGAAGTTCTTCTAGACTATGGGTTATATTGTTGGCAATGCGGGTGGCCTGGTAGTGCTGACATTCTGTGAGGATGTGTTTGACTGTGATAGGAATATCGTTGCAGTGAGAGCATAACTGTTGGTCTGTAGAGGACATAAGATGACCGTGTGTCAAACGTGTGTGTCCTATTCTCAATCTTCGTATTGCTATCTTTTCTTTTCTGTTCAGAGATGCTAGGGATAAATAGCTGTAAACATTAGGTTGTATTTCTTTGAGCTTTGTGTTTTTGGTGATCCAAAGTTTCTGCCACTTGTCTTGGATATTCCTTTTGAATTTTGATTTTAAGTCTTCTTGGAGCTGTATGTTGTAGACAGGTAATTTGGATGTAGATGCTTCTTTTGCAGCGCTGTCAGCCATCTCATTTCCTTGGATGCCGATATGAGAAGGCACCCATATTATTGTTATTGAAGTCCCTCGGGAAGTGAGGAGATGGATCGATTCTAATATTTTTTGTACTAAATGATGTTGATTGTAAATATTTTTTAACGAATGAATGAGGTAAGTATTTCTTTTCCCTAAAAAACTGAAAGTTGATAGATTTGAAAATAATTAACCAAAATTAATGACATTGTTCAATCAATTTTATTATTGAGAAAAATAAGACTATAAAAAGTTTTAGTTAAAGTTTGGTTATAAAAACACAAAACATTAAAAATAAGAAAATGAAGGGTGTATACGTACATATAAGACTGACTTAACCTAACTTTTAGAGTTTTAAGAGATATTGATTGGATGACAGAGATGTTCACATAATTGCAAATTTTTATTGGAATCAAACAATGTTAGTTTCAGTGGACGGTATGACATCACATGCTAGTAATAATAAAAAGAAAACTAAAGCAAGGATACATCTGGCAGTCCCTGCTTTTTATCGTTTACGTCAAGAGTATTTCCAGAAATGCACTTTTCGAGTAGCTAGAATTAATAAATTGTGAAGGGAAGTCATTAATACGTTGCGATATGTGCCCAACTTAGCTACTAGCTTGAACTAGCTCCTACTAGCTTTTAAGAGCTACTAGATCTTCTACGCTTCTAGCTAAGAAGAGCTACAAACATTTCTTGATAGGGTCATTGAGAGCTGTAAGTGCCTTTGTGCTGTCATGGTTTAGGTTATCCAAGTTGTATTTGGTTTCTATTGTTTTTTGCTCTTGTTCCTCGTTGTGTTTTTTTTCTTAGCTAATCTTATGGGCATTATTTTAGCCTTTACTAGGTAGTAGTCGCTTCCACATGTGCTTCCTCTAAAGGCTCTTACGTCTTGTATATTGAGTTGCGTATTTTGTCGGGCGATCACGTAGTCTATATTGGATTTTAAATTTCTTAATTGTTGAACCCAAGTGAATTTATGAATTTATCGGTGCTTAAAAATGCTGTTAAGTACGCTCAGGTTGTTTTGTTTACATATGTTGTTAAGCCAATCTCTATTGGCATTTCTAGTATCTTCTTTAAATTGACCAGCGAATGTTTATCAGCTAGGATATTTGTCGTCTACCAAGGCTCATTTTTTCATCATTTATACCCTTCATAATCAGCTGCAACAACTCGTAATTTTCATTTCTAAGTATATGCCCCAAATTTACTGTCTTTCTCCTTTTAATGGTGGTCAAAAGTGCTCTGTCTCCTTCCACTATGTGCAAAAGCATTTCGTTCCTAATATGATCGGTCCATAGTATTTTCAAAATTCTTCTAAAAATTCACATCTCAAAACTAAGCGAGACAATGACACTAAATTTCTGGTTCCTCTAATATGTTCTTCTATTTCTGAACACCTTTTTCTTCATGATTTATTCGTTGCCTTCGCCACTTTCTTTTTCCTCCTCTTTTTTTTTGTAGAGGTTTAATTCTTCATTCTTTTTGGTATGAAGATAGATAGTTTATATGTAGTATTTTTTTTCTTTTATATTTTTCATTATTTATTTAATAATCTTTATTCTATTATTTTTTATTTCTAAACAAAAGTGTTTAAAGTATTAGAATACATACTATTTTTGCACTCGTATTAAAACAAAGCAGTATATCGTTTCCACTTACGAGTTAAACATAAACCTTACTTCCTGTTTCCTGTGACATTTTATTAGTTCGCCTGGGGTGTTAACTCATTACGTATTCCAGAACAAACACAACTACCTAATGCATATGTATCAACATCCATTAAACCCTATCCTAACTCGCGTTAACGTACACCAAACCTGATGCAATCAATAGAGACTATAAAGAAAGCAGCTGCAGATTTTAAGCTGTTTTATCGAATAAAACAAATTTGTAAATAATACATACAGCACATGATTAAAAAGTTTATTAACATTTTTCAAGAGGCATTCGTGCTTTTGATTTAATAATAACAGTAAAGAATATCATTCCAAAATGAAAAATATATATGTATAAATAAATCTGTATTCTTGGCAAGAAGTTTAAATGAAGATAATAGAAATGGGTTACTTGGAAATTCGTATTATACAGTGAAGCCATTTTTAACGAGCACACTAAACAATCCATGAAGAAAATTTCTATATTGAATTCCTTAGTAAAACCAGCCATATAACAGAACTTTTTATAAATGGAACAGAAAGTTTAGGTACTATTTTATCAAATGGAAGTAGCTGTAAAGTTGAAAAGATTCAACTGTTCTAATCTACAGCAACATTCTATAACCTAGCGAGAGATTAAAATGAAGACAATTTTGAAGATCAATTGCTAAATCACTGAACGTTCTGTTCAATTTTGTAATTCAAAACTCAAGCTCTCTCACAAATAAATTGCCAAACTGGAATTACGCTAGTTTTTGTAAGTAGATTAATTTCATAAGATGACGTTACCCAAAAATTAAGCCATTCTCCAAAAGTGACATTTGTCAAAGTTGTAAAATAGACTAAAATCTCATTTTGATGTTGTCCTAGCCTTAAATAGCAGGAAACCAGAAAAAACTGAGTAGTGTGACTTTATATGGCAATTGATTGGATCCACCATCGCATGGTGAGGGGCAGAATCACTAGTCATATATAATAACTAAGGGCTTAAAAGCAGAGGGAACTATACGCACTATAAAGATGACAAACAAAAATAAACGTTACAATAAATAGGAAAATAATATGCAGAACATAGATAGAGTATGTCCAGAATATGTTGACGGAGAAAAGAAGAATATTGTACAGGCAAAGAGACACGTAGAAGTCACAAGAAGAAATGTTTTAAGAGCGTAGGCGCAAAATTTCGTGACAATGCTTTTTAAATGCATTCATTTTTTTCGAATCCTGAGAAAACTAACAAATAGTTTTGAAAAATTTAAACGCAGAATGAAAGATTACATTATTACCGAGGGCCGAAAGTCCCTTAGAATAAACAAAAAGTTTTTTTGAATGAGATATTTGAAATTAAAAATCACACTAAATTTTCTCTTTTTTTTTTTTCACCCCTGTAACTTATTATAATAAATATTATAGAAGTTTTCAGGGACTTTCGGCCTCAGTAATAATGCATTCTTTCATTCTGCGTTTAATTTTTTTAAAAATACTTATTAGTTTTATTAGGATTCGAAAAAAATGAATGCAGTTAAAAAGCATTGGCCCGAAATTTTGCGCCTACGCTCTTAACACGGGAACAAGAAGCAGTTAAAAGAATTAAATGTGAAAAAATTACTCCTTCTAAACGTGGTCTAAATCTTCTAGTGATGTTGGCGACGACATTGATTCATCTTACTTCATTTACAGCAGGTCGAAATAGATCAGTTAGCGTTATACCAGTTTATTTCCTAAGATTGCCCTATACGTCTGCGTCCAGGGCCTCTTCTGTTCTCACGTTTGCCGTGTAGAATCAACTGTAGAAGCCGGTATTTATTATTACGCATAATGTGGCCGAAGTGAGCCAATTTTCCGTTCTTTACAGTTTAGTAGTAATTTCTTTGTCTGTTCTTGCCCAGTGTTATGTTAGCTGTTTGGTGTATATATGCGACCCTTAACATAAAAATGTGTCATGGCATCTTAATACTGTAACATTTTTTTTATAATTAGATTAGTAACTAATTACTATATACATATTACTTTAAGATTAATCGTAAAAACCCCTTGCAATTACCGCAGCTACCTTATCTAAAGGAAAGAAATACCACATTTCCAGTTTTATACATAGTCGATGGACACAGATCGCACATAAGCTTTGAAGTTGCTACTTTTTGTAAGGAAAATGGTATCATCTTGTATTCATTGTTGCCCAATGCCACTCATAATTTACAACCAGCAGACGTTTCAGTATTTCGTCCTATTAAAGTTTCTTGGAAGAAACTTGTTTCAGGTTGGTTGAATAAGACTGGAGCTAGGGCTGTTACACGAGCTAATTTCGCACCATTAATTGAAAGTGCTTTACAAGCAGCAAACGGAGATGTCTTGAAGAATGGTTTCAAAAAATGTGGGATCTTCAAGCGTCAACAGTCAACTGTTACATTTGAAATAAATCTTAAGAACTATATTGTTCGGTAGGTATACGTATCTACAGTGTAAAATTACAATAAATAAATGTTTAAAGAATAAAAAGGTCTTTTATAAATGTACTTTTCATGTGGTCGAATATTGATTCATAAGTGGTCGAAAACTGGAAAAAGTGGTCGGTTATTGGTGAATTTGTCAAATAATTTTTAATAATGAAAAAACATAGATTACGTCAAAGATACGTTATAAAATTAAATGTATTTTTAAAATACACAATATATGCTCAGAAATGCTAGAAGTTTTACGTTCAAAAACTAATGATTAAATTTTATAATAATTTTTTAATTCCAAAAATCCTAATTTGGCCGGAAATTGGTACATTCCCTTATTAGTTATATGTGCATGTGTCTATGTCTGGATCAGTATTTCTCTTCTTTTGTTTCTTGTACTGATGTACTCTTGTACTTTTGTTTCTCGACTGTACCTTGTTTTATTTTGGTGTTAATTTTAATATTTTTTGAACTAGTTGGCTTTGACCTGTCAAGAGAAGTATAACCTACGTTTTTATTGTCAAATTGTGGTCGGTTCGCGAAGTTTATTTTTTAGGTTTTTAGTTTTTGGCATTCAAATATAACAATTTTAGTTTAACAAAAATGGTTACTACTAATGAGGAATACGCTGATATGCTTCAGTTTATGGCGAAATAAGATGTAACGTTCGAGCAGCACAACCTTAATACCCTGAAAAATTTCCCAATCGTGATCCCAATCACTTAATATTTACAGCTCTTCATCAATGATCAAGAGAAACAGGTTTAGTGATCCTAAAGAATAATTAAAGAGGACGACATGATTATGTAACAGCACCACATGAAGATGTTATTTTAATGAGAGTTGAGGAAAATCCAGAAATTAGCGTTCGAAGATTATCTGTCATGTATCCCACAATTTTAAAATCTTCTGTAGGAAATATCCATAACAACAAAAATTTATATACTTTTCATTTTACAACGGTACAAGTACTGCTACAAAGAGATCTTCCTACTCGTGAAGAATTCGCTAGATGTTTACAAAATCAAAAAAATCAAAATGATATTTTTTTCAGGTAGGTACATTTTGTTTTCGACAAAGCTACATTCACAAAAAATGGAATTTGTAATGTGCATAATGCACAATATAATTCGTATGTTGGTGACAATCCCTACGTTGTTCAAGAATTTAAGCATCAGCATAGGTTTAGCATAAAAGTCTGGATAGGAGTAGTTAACGATTATCTAATTGGCCCTGTGGAATTGCCTGCCCGTTTATATGGCTGTTTAAATGCCTGTTTACTTAAATTTCCTGCAAAATATTTTATCTGATTCATTAGATGATGTGCCTTTAAATATTCGGCAAAACTTGGTTTCTAAAAATGGTTTCTACATGACGGCTGTCCGGCCCACTTTTCACTCCAGTGATAAACCACTAGATTGGAGAAGGCCATCCTGTTGATTGGACAGTAAAATCGCCGGATTTTATTCCTTGCGATTATTGTGTTTAATGATATATAAAAGCATTTGTTTATTCGGTTCCGATACAAAATCGTGCACAAATCGGGCTAAGGATACAAGATTCTTGCAACGAATTTAGAAATAATTTTGAAATGTTGGCAAGAATTCGGCGTTCTCTGAGCAAAAGGGCAAATTTATGCGTAAAGACTAATATTCATCACACTGAGCATCTTTTGTAACTATCTACTTTTGATAGTTGTTCTTTTTTATTAGTTTTGTTCCATCATAATAAATACTTTGTTTTTAAAACCCTTTAAATAAAATTTTGTTTCAATTTAATTTTTTTCTTCTTTTTCCAAACTTTTTTTACGAATTGTGTGCTGCATTTATTGAAAAAGTACCTATAATTTATAAAATTAATTAAGGTACCTATTAATTTAATTTTAATGACGAAAAAACAAAAAATTTTCAAATCGATTTTTCTAGAAAATGCTGTATTCTACCGACTTAAAGTAAGAGTACCTTTTAGTACTAGAATACCTGAAAGCTTAATAATCTAGTACAACGAATACTTAAGAGTTAAAGACAAAAACGTTATGCATTACAATAACCGTTGACCTACCCAAAACGGACGCCTATGACCGGTACTAGACATTTGCAATTGATGGAATCGATTCAACTCTGGATGATAAATCATTGTACCGGTTTTCGTTTTTCTAACTATAAGCGTTCTGGAGGTATTAAGAAAAAAATCTAATTACAAGGCGCCATCTTTAAAGAGCTCTGGCTACCTTGGGAAGCATTTTCGGACTAGGTGAATTGGTTAAAATTGTCTTAAAATTAGCCGAGGAAACTCCAGGCTTCATGTGTCAGAAGAGTTTTTGGACAACCTGTATAAAGAAAATAAATAAAAATAGAAATAGAAATAAAATAAAAAATTTTTTTAAACTTAATCTAGTTATCATTTTTACTGGGAATAAACCACAATTTTACTTTAACATAATTTTATCTAGAGTAATTTTATTAGATTAAAAATTTAAACAAAAATGTTTTATTTGTCATAATGTTCTAACCAAATCTTTTATTATAAAGGTTTATTGAACCACCGTTGATTCGGCTCATTGGGCGACCTTTTCTCGACATCGGAAAATCACATAATCCACACGGGCAGGGTCTAGTGTGTCTTTATCGAATCTCAACTACTCGTTTTTTTGTTATACATAATGAGGAAAATCTCTTTTTGGGAATTCTGTCTTTGGTTTTCGTTATCCTTGCTAAATGATAGAAGGCAGGGAAGCGGATCTTCGACCGGGTTTTCTAATAAAAGGGACATTCGGGTTGACTTCAAATAAGAATGAATAACTTAACTGAGTGGAAAATTAGACGGCTATAATATGATTTAAAATCTTTAGAAAAAGACTGTTTTGGTAAATTTTAAGTATAAAAAATGATGCAACTTAAAAATAAATTGAAAAAATTAGCAATATAAAGTTTAGAAAAATTAGAAAAGTATTTTTAAAATATTTAATAAATAAACGAAGTTGAAACGTCAGTAAAATAGTTTTATTTATATTCTCATGGTTAATTCTAATTGTATACAAATAAAAAACCATATGCTCCAAGAAAATAGTTAGAAAATAATCCAAGAAATAGTCCAAGAAAAACCAAAATAACGAAAAATGGCAACCATGAAAGAGGGGCCACATTCATGATGACAGTTATTACTGTTATGGCCATAGACCATATGTCTATAATTATGGCAGATATAAACATAAAAATAGATAAAATATTACAATTGAACTTACAATTATAGACTATTTAAACAACTTTAAACTGGTTATATATTAAGGAGCAAATAAAGTAGTACTTTCGGGTATTGCCATACCAAATTTCAGCATAGCCTGTACAAAGATATGGATTTAGCAAAAAGCAATAGTTTAACCCAACCTGAGAGACTTACACATCCCTTAAGTATAAAATTAGGGTGATACAATTCATTCGAGAGAAGAGGATCAACTCTCGTAAACAAGAATCACTGTACCCCGCTCCAAATCTCAAGACCATCCACTTTACTCCCGCTAGCGCTCTGATGCGCTATAGAGACTTTCTGATCAGCAAAGTGCTTGTCATGTGGAAGTTCTGAGTATAACGCATCCCACACGAAATCCTACCCCGAACAATACAGGCCAGCGTAAGGCGCTGTATACCCGCTTTAGTGACTTATTATCGAACTGTATTGCTTGCTCGGGCCCTGAGTCGCCGCTATGGGCTACGCCGTATCGATGACTGGGTGCTCGAGAATATGGGCCCCTCTTGTCCATTTTTTGAGTTTTGTTAGTATTTTTTGGGGCCTTTTGTTAGTGTTTTAATAATTTTTTTGGTGGCCGAAGCCGTTTTTTGCTTTTTTTTGTAAATTTTTTTTTGAGGGCTGGGATACAGATTTGCCCTTCAAAAACCGGTAATATTTTTTCGTTTGTATTTATCGTGGGAATCTACTTGACATATCTTAGCATACAGCATGTGATCTGCAACGGACTTAATTTTTATAACAGCTAGAATATTGGTGCAATAAAAAAAGTAGAGTTAAAAAATGTTTATGAGTTTAAATTAGCAAAAATTCAAACTTCAATGAAACCAAATAAAAATTTTGAGTTTTAAAAGTTATTTCAGAAAATTAAGTTTTTTGGCACCCATTTTGGAGCCATTATCAAGAGGAATATGGTTCCGTTCAGGGTCGGGGTCTCAATTTGCCTACTCACCTCACTCGTGACATACCAGCGTCTTGTTCTCCAGGAATTTGAGAAACGTCAAACAGAACTGAGGTCTTAATCTGCCGACTCCTCAGCATCAAATGTCACTTAAATGTATTTTGTTAATAACAAAAATAACTAAAAATTTTTGAACAAACTTTTTTTTCGGCCTTGCCACCAAAAAGCACTAATCGACAGAGATAAAGTTTAATAAGAGCACCTGAGCAATATTATACCAAGATAAATTTCTTGGTAATGAAAAGAACAAAACAACATAACAATAAAGCAATGAAAACATTGTTTTTAAAATTTCCACAAAATTTATTATAAATTCTTATGACTACAGCTGTTTCGGCAGCGTGCCTTTCTCAAGTGATTTATTTTTGGTATGTGTTTACACTTTATAGTCTTTAAAGAACCGTGCTTTGATTTATACGATAAATTTGTAAAAATCGTAAAACAAATGTCACGAAAATATATCCCGAGAGGTTGCCGAACCGAATATATAGCGGGGCTAAATGACGAATCTAAACCCCTTTCTTAAAATATACAAGCAGCTACAAGCTATCTGAAGATGATCCCTTTTCGGAAGCAACAATACAGGCCGGAGAGGAAGTGCTACATGCGAAATCCGCTAACAGAACGGACAGGTGGTGCAAGCTGGTCACGAGTCTAGATATGAAACGAAACAGCAGACGCGCTTGAAAATTAATTCGGAATCTTGGCAACAATCCTGACACTCCAACACCCAATCTGACAAAAGTCACACCCGATCAGATAGCTCATCGTCTCCTGTTAAATGGTAAGACGACATCAAGGAAGAACAAAGGGAGAGTACAACGAAATATCGACGAAGAAGAGAATATTCTAGGTACCTCGTTTTATCTGGAGGAGATGAGAGGTGCGATCCACCAAATTAAAGGTAATAAAGCAACTGGCCTAGACGATATACGAACAGAATACACTACAAAGTTTTTGGGTGTATTCATTGATTGTAATCTCAAATGGTCAGAGCAAGTGAATTCAGTGACCATGAAATCGAATAAAGCTTTTTATGCTATATCTAGAATTAAAAACACACTACTCATCTCGGCAATAATGAACGTTTATTATAGCCTTGCTTACAGCCACATGTGCTATAATGTAATTTTGTGGGGGAACTCAGTAGATAGTAACAAAGTGTTCATTAACCAAAAAAAAATTATGAGTAAAAATTTTTAATTTGGATTATCAACAGTCTTGTAAACCAGTTTTTATTAAACATCAAATTTTAACTTTCTACTACCTATATATCTATAAATGTTGATTTTATGTCAGAGGAAATCAATACATTTCCAGTGAATTCAGACAATCACTATTACAATACAAGAAGTGCTGAATCTTTACGAGTTCCTAAACACAGAACATCCAAATTTCAAAATTGCTTCAGATATATGGGACTGACCTCATTCAATCATTTGCCAAAAACTGTGAAAGAAATACCACTTATCTCTAAATTAAAAAAAATGTTAAAGATTTACTCTTAAGAAAGTCATATTATTCTATAAATGAATATCTTGAGGACAAACTTCATATTTTACTTGTAAAAATGTTATTTTATATATTTTATGTTTTGTCAATTTTTTTACACTGTGAATATTGTATTATACACATTAATGTTTTTTATACTAAATGCTGTAGTGACGTACCCTATACATTTATTTTTAATGTCTTAAAGGATCAATAAAGTATGACTATGACTATGACTATGACTATGAATAAATAAAGCACTTTGGACCAACAACTTTAAAGTGGTTTGTAAAAATGATGAACTGTTGCTTCCGTACATTCCAAATCCCCAAAATCTGGAGGAAAGCTAGAGTGGTAGCCCTCTTAAAACCAGGAAAGGATCCGACGGATACAAAGAGTTTTAGACCTGTCTCTGTTATGTGTCTTCTTTTCAAGGCATTCGAAAGAAAGACACTAAATCGGATCGCTGAATCTGTGGACATTAAAATTATTCCTGAACAAGCAGGATTTAGACCCGGAAAATGCTGCTGCAGTCAAACTCTTAATCTCACCCAACATATTGAAGATGGATTTGAATGGAAATAAATAACAGGAGTAGCGTTCATAGTCCTGACTGCCGCCTATGATACAGTCAGCCATCAACGGCTACTGGTAAAACTCTACGAAATTACAAAGGATTTCCGACTAACAGGGTTAATGAAATATCTTCTCCAGAATAGACGCTTCTACGTAACGCTCCAGTCCAAGAACAGTCGGTGAAGGGATCAAAAAAATAGACTCCCATGGGGAAGTGTCCTCGCGCCATTGCTATACAACATTTACACCAACGACCAACACAAAAACCAACAAACAAAACAGTTTATTTACGCCGATGATACAGCTGTGGCAGCTCAGGGAGGTACCTTTAATGAAGTCAAAGTAAAACTGACAGATGCCCTAAAATACTTAGTACTATACTATGACAAAAACTATCTGAAACCCAATTCTACAAAAACCCAGGTATGTGCTTTCCACCTTAGAAACAAGCATGCCCGAAGGACACTGGAGGTGGAATGGCGTGGTCAGATGCTGGAACACAATGAGACGCCAAAATACCTCGGCATACGTTTGGATAGAACTCTGTCTTATCGATATCACTGTCAAGATTTCAAGAAAAAAGTAAGCGCCAGAAATAATATCAGTCGCAAACTAACAAACACAAAATGTGGAGCACAACCACACACTCTCCATACATCTGCCTTAGCATTATGTTTTTCTGCCGCCTAGTTTGGAGCACCAGTGTGGGAAAACTCTGCTACGCTAAAAACGTCGATGTTGCATAAAATGAAACGGTTTGTATAATATCTGGTTGCCTGAAGCAGACACCAATCGAAGAAGTCTACCCTATAGTTGGAATCGCTCTTCCTGCTATTAGAAGACAGGTCACGTCAGAGATAGAACGAAATAAGCAGGAGACAGATCGAAGACACCCCTTATATGACCACCAAGTTCAGCCAAGTAGATTAAGATCTCGGAAAAGCTTTCTGAAAAAATCGCGATCCCTTCCCGAAGAGCCGAAGACGCGCCGAATACACCTATGGCAAGCGTCAGCTACAACACATTCTGCTGCCCCAGAGAAAATGGCCGCTGGACACAATTTGCCATATCCCACATTTAAAGTGCTTAACAGACTAAGAACTGGCGTTTCACGTTGTGCTAGTAACCTGAAAAATGGGGATAGCAGGAGGACGATACCTGCGACTGTTGCGAGGTTCAGAATAGTCACCATCTACTATCATGCACAGAGATTAGAGAGACCTGCACAGAGGAAAACCTATTCTTAGCGAATGACAGGGCCATCTATGTGTAGAACCATTGGAAACACAAAATTTAAAGCTGTTGGTGTTCCGGACACAGAAAGTAAATAGGTTGAGGAGGGAAAAACTGTTTGTCTCAAGTTGGTCGTTCAGAATTATGTTTGTGCTTTTTAATTTGTTGATTTTTATAGATTCTAATAAAGATAGCTTAAGTTCTTTATTTTGAATGTGAAGAATTTGAAATTCGTCATTAAAAGAATGATTCTGGTCTAGAATATTTTCTAGATTCTCCATACCAATTTCCATATTTTTTGTATACACCACTGTCTAAGTGCTCTTTCTTTTGGCTCCTGTTGTTTTTAAGATATTTGCCCAAGTTGTTGTTTGTTCTAAAAACTGGTGTTGTTTGTTTCTTTTCAATGTATTTTTATTAAAAAGTCGACAAAAATAAGTTTTTTTGTCACCCGGATGTTTTTGAGGTCACTAAACACGATGGTCGTCAAGCTACCTGGTGTCCAGGGTAGACTTCGTTTCCTGTTGTATGTTAATGTCATTCTAAATCAATCGACAGTCACAATTTATGGATTTTTGAGGTCGCTGATACAAATATGATAACGACTATGGTCGTCGGACTACCTGGTGCCCAGGGTGGACCTCGTGTTTAGAAGTTTTATGTTATTTTCTATCGAAATTAGTCTAAAGTCATTTCTCGGTGGCTTTCAAGGTCGATGAATACGAATATTATAATAGAGATTGTCCTCGAGCTACCTAGAGCCCAGTATCGACGTCGTCTCGTAGAGTTTTATGTTATTTTAATTCCAAATTAGTTACAAGTCGTCACTTAAGTGTTTTTGGAGTTTCTGATAACGAATATTACGACGGTGATGATTGATGATCTCCAAAGTATCTGATGTCCAGCGTAGATTTGTTAATTTGTTATTTACGATTTTAATTAACATAAGAATCCATAAGACGTGGTCACCATATGCACCAGATACCTTGGAGATCATCGCTGTTGTAATATTCATGTTCAGCAACCCCAAAAAGCCCCACTAATCACTTTTGACTGATTTCTAATGAAAATAAGATAAAAATCCAGGAGATGTAGTCCACCCTTTACCAGGTAGCTTGAAAACCATCGTCATCATAATTTTTGTGTTCAGCTACGTCAAAAACCGACGAGTAATGATTTTCGACTGATTTCGAAAGAAAATAACATAAAAATCCAGAAGATGATGTCCATACTGGGCATCAGGTGGCTCGAGGCCCATCGTTGTTATAATATTCGTATTTAGCGACCTCGTTCCTGTCAAAGAAGCCCAGAAAAAACGTTTTAAATAAAAAATATACAAACTATATACATTATTGTTAAGAGTTTTTTTTTATTTTTTTTTCTATTTTAAAATATATTTAACTAGAAAAAATAATGCATAACTCTCAATTTTACAAAAAAAAACGTTGGTTTTAACTACATCCGTACGACAATGACTTATGGCCTTAAAGACTCCCAGTCCATTACCTGCTGTTCGAAGATTTGCATTTGTAATATGCTGCCAATTCTAACAATTTAATCAACAATGTCTAAAGCATTCATATTAATATACCCAAAAGTAATCAATATTTGCACAATAAATCTTTAAAATATAGTTCTTTATTAATGTTTTATGTCACGGTCCTGTTTGTTATTATTTGTATGTCACTTTGGAATATTAACTGCAACATTTAGTTATTCATAATAAACTTTTCAATTATCTACTTCAATCAAAATTGCCTTCAGCTTGCAAACAATACACATTCATATCGAGAGAACAAGGCTTGTCGATTACGGAGAAACTGACACGGAGCTGTTTATGAGTTACAACTTAACTTGAAGTGACAGTTTAATGAGATAAACCGACCCTTCACGTCAAACATGCAGATTGTTGTTCTAAACATCGACCGATACCTCCATGGGCAACCTACAATGTAAAACGTAACAATACTGTTAGCAGTAAGGAGCATTGCGTAACAAAGGTAGAATGGTACAGCACAAAAGGGATAAGAGAAAGATAAACAGTGGCATTGGCCCGTGAACTGAACAGCGGTGGAAGTGACATCTACTCTAGTTTCAAGTTGTATTAGTCTCTGTAAAAATTTTGTGTATTTCATAAATTAAACATGAGAGCTAGACCAAGATAGGAAGACTCGTTGAAAATTTATGCAAAATACTGGGAGTGCTTTAATATAATCCAAAAAGGTATTGAATTTAATCGCAAAAGATGATGTTTTTAAAATTGTTACAAACTTTTCTACTAATTATTAAAAACATACAAAACTTTTTCATATTGTGAGTTTTAGTCCTTTAATTTTTTTACAAAAGATGAATATTTAGTAGTTTTTGTAAATTTCTAGTATCCACTATGCATCCAAGTATTATGCTGTTTAATAAAATAAGATTTTTTGAAATCTACTTATTACTAATCATTATTTATTGGCTTGTAAACAATTATAATTATACTTAAGAAAGTATTTTATTCGAAAGCTCATTATAAACACAATCATTAAAAAAAGAACTTTGTATGATCAGTAGAACCGAATGATTCCATTAAGAAATAGAGATGGAAGCTGGGTAAAAAGCTATTTAGAAAAGCAATTTAGAAATTTGATGAATATCATCTCGAGGAAACATTTATGCCAAATAAAGTTGATAACACACTTGAGTGGGAAACTGTCACACTGGGTTTGATTTAATTACTGAGGAAATCCTAAAAAAAACTCACTAGACAGCCATAGTAAAGCTGGAATATCTTATAAATCAAAGAATGGAAAAAGGAAAATATTTTTGAAGTGCGTAAATATTTAATTCCTAGTTGAGCGCTTTCGGCTTATAAAGCCATCTTCAGAGCTATGCTACAATAGAACAATGATGCAAACAACTAATTTCAAATTTACAATGTTTCGCTTGTAGTACTTAAAGTATCACCACTAGGAGATATCTCATTTGGTACAAAATTACAGAAAATTTTATTTTTAACCTGACTCTATTACAATTTTTTTTTGTTTTAAAAACACAAGGAAGGAAAAAAATTGTAATAGTACCAGACGCTAGGCTACACTGTAGGGCCCATATTAACCCTTAACTGGAGAGACCCTATTTTAATACACACAGAGGGACATGCCGTCTGACAGACTACAATGTAGAAGAGAGGATAAGAACTAAACTTACAAACTTTTTTAATATATTTAATACTACTCTAGAAGCTGTTGGTATTTGCAATTGAATACAGTAAAGAAACTCAAAATATTGTCAGAGAATAAAAAAATAACTACGACTTTCTAACAGCTAATCATTTATATTTTTTACTTTTCATTATAGTGAAACAATAAATCAAGTAAGTTTTTTTATGTTTTATAGATCCTACATACGATCCATTCTGGATTACGGTTGTGTTCTTTACGGTTAAACATGCAAAACAAATCTATTAACTCTTGAGAGAATACAATTTAAATCAATAAAAATTTGTCTAGGAGCTATGATGTCTTCACCAAACCAAGCAATTCTAGCAGAAGCCCAGGAACCACCTATACACATACGTAGGCAAATGTTAGCCAACAAACGTCTAATAACATACAGATCGTTTAATTCAACTATGTTTCACAAAATAGGTTTACTTTTGACAGAAAATTTAACAAATTCTTATTGGAGAAAAAAAATTCTCCTCCTCTTGCAGAATCTTTTATCGATACAAATTCATTTCAATATTATATATTACAGCTACCAAAATTTCCTTTTTACATACAAGACTTTGAAGTTCTAATAGACAAACCAACCATTATAATGCCCTCTTATTCAGACTTGCCAATTTTAACTAATATGATATTCAAATCCATACTAAGCAAATTAGGGGAAGATTTAACAATAATTTATACAGATGGTTCAAAAACTGTTGAAAGTACTGGTTTCGCTTTTTTTGTTTCAAACAGCAATTATGTTGAGAAATATCGAATTCCTTAATGTTGTTCTATTTTTACAGCCGAGGCTGCTGCTATATAGAAAGCACTAACTTGGTGTGTCACTAATTATTGTGAGAACATCGTTTTAGTATCAGATTCTCAGGCAGTATTACAAGCTATTCGTAGCCATCTATTGGATAGTTTTCAAAACTCCATTATACTTGATATCAAAAAATTATTACATGATCTAAAATTCACAAAAAAAAACAGTTACTTTACTCTGGGTTAAAGGACATAATGGAGTAATTGGAAACGAATTAGTGGATGGTATGGCAAAAAATACATCTGAGATATCAGAAATTACAAATTTTTACTACTTTAAAGATCTTTTTTCTATTATCAGGAGTATTGGCAGGGAAAGATGGATGTCAAAATATAAAGAGGTTCAGAAGACTTCAAGAAACCATTTCTTTTCTATTCATCCATGCTTACCAAAAAATATTCCCCATTTTAATTTTAACTATAATAAAGTACATTCTTCGTTAATAACCCGGTTAAAACTTAACTATGGCCTCTTTCCAGAGCATCTGCATATGATTGGAATCTATGAAACCCCTTTTTGTCCTTGTGATGGTAAATCTGTCGGAGATTTGAACCACTTATTTTTCGATTGTCCTAATCATAGGGAACAGACTCGAAGCCTATATCTAGATTTAATTGATCTCAATATTAGCCTACCAGTTAACATCAGCAATCTGTTATCTTATTCTGACAAATCTATATATAATATTCTAATCAAGTTTATAAACGATTCTAAAATAAAAATTTAAACCTCCTTATAACAATTTTCTGTGGCAAAAAGATTTTTTGTCTAATGCCATCTTTCTCTCTCTCTCTCACACACACACAAGTTTTTTTATATGAAAGGCACTAATACATACTGGATTACGTAAAAATTAACTCGCGAAATTATTTTGATGTTCAAAAAAATGTCCAGCAACTGTAAACGTTACATACAATTGGTACAAATTTTCTACATCGGCCACAAAGGTATTTTATCATACGGTTCTTCTTGCGAGGGTACAAATAACATATTTTTCTTATGGTACTAATGGCTCGTTATCATCTACTTGGTTATTCTCAGGAATTCCAAGAATACTCGCTATACTAGTACGAATTAGCCGCGGTACATGAAAATTACCCATTCTTCGCTTCATATGATCTACTAATTGTTTTGCTAATATTTTAGCAAAAGCAGATTTTTCTTGAATTTTAGAATTATTTTTGTAACTTTGGTGTAGTATGTATGCATTTACAATAGTTAGTCAAGTTCTTCGACTACACGAACTTTTAGCACATTTTTCGTCCATGCTGTCTACACCTCCTTTGTTGGCATTATAATATGAAATTATTTCTGATTTTTTTATTGAAAAATCATTACAGGCTCTATCATGCATTGATGATATTAAAATTGTAGCTTTGTTTTTTCTGTACACATAAGATGCCATTGTATTCTCTTCTCTAAATCCATAAACACTAGAACCAGGTTGTCTGGTTTTATTGGCCAAAAATAACGGAGGTATTTCAAGTTTGTTCTTTTTTAAAGTTCCTACATACTTAAGATTATTTTTCTGCAAAACATCTATTAGCTCTAATGACGAAAACCAGTTGTCCGCAGTTATGTTTTTGTTGCTGCCAATTAAAGGTTTAGTTAACCGCAAGGCTGCTTGTGATGAACCGCAAGGGTGGTGGTTTTGAGTATTTTTTTTTCTTCGGGTAAAAGACTTAAGCCGTCCTTGTCTTTGCAACAGTATATATACCCGTTATAGAAATAACTGGTTCTTGCATCAGTAAATGCCATTATTTTGATGCCATACTTACATGGCTTATTAGACATATTATACATTTTAAAACGGCATCTTCCCCTAAAACTGACAAGCATTTCGTCAGCAGTTGCCGATTGACCTACACCATATGCGTTTTGATAATTTTCAATAAAATGATTTGAATATATAAGAAACTGCTGCTACTGGATCATGTTTTTTTCTTTCTTCTCGATCATCTGGATTATCAAAACGAAAAGCTGATAAAATGACTGCAAAACATTTTTGATTCATGACAGTTCTAAATATTTACCTGCCAGTTCCATCTGTTGCAAAAAGCGTTTTTATATTCTCATGGTTCGATTTGAATACCGCAGAATATACGAAGAGTCCTATGAAAGGTTTTATCTCCGTTATGTCAATATCCTTGAGGTCATGTTTATTTGGATCATTATACTTTATTTTCAATAAATTCAATTTATGATTGGTCCACTGAATAATACATAATAACATATTTTCGTCAAACCATAACTGCCATATCCTTAGAGGATCAGCTTCCTCTCCGAGACTTCGTGCTTTTGTTTTTAGGACAGGAATTTTTCTTACTAAATTATGTTTCCTTGTACGAGATACTGGTCGAACTTCAGATTTACACCACCTGAATCGGTTTTTTCTGTAGAAATATGTTTTATTATTAGTCCTATAGTCCATATTAGTCCTTATATGTGTGAATCCGTCTGGCTATCAGATTTTAAATAAACATCATTTTGTACTTGATCAACATCACTAGCATCACTATCTAATTCGTCAAACTACCTCAAAGCTGTATCTTCAAAATCAGCATCGGTAAAACGGATTTTTTTTTATGCACTGGCCATGATTGTAACAAATACGCGACGTTTTAAATGAAACAAAATGTAACCTGAACCGAAACGTGCCGTCTAACAGACCAACTAAAACTGATTTTCGGTTATAACTTTTCCAAACTTCCTCTCCGAGACTTCGTGCTTTTGTTTTTAGGACAGGAATTTTTCTTACTAAATTATGTTTCCTTGTACGAGTTACTGGTCGAACTTTAAATTTACACCACCTGAATCAGTTTTTTCTGTAGAAATATGTTTTATTATTAGTCTCAACTATATTTTCTTCCGAAATATTTTCTTCATCACTTTCCGTAGAAATGTGTGAATCCGTCTGGCTATCAGATTTCAAATAAACATCATCTTATACTTGATCAACATCACTAGCGTCACTATCTAATTCGTCAAACTACCTCAAAGCTGTATCTTCAAAATCAGCATCGGTAAAACGGATTTTTTTTGATGCACTGGCCATGATTGTAACAAATACGCGACGTTTTCAATGAAACAAAATGTAACCTGAACCGAAACGTGCCGTCTAACAGACCAACTAAAACTTATTTTCGGTTATAACTTTTCCAAATATGCGTATTTCTTTACCTAAGTCGGGTTACTAATAGTCAACGAATAATATAAAAAATAGATGAAGTGATGTGCCGATGGGAGGAGTTATTTGTACAGAGTGTTAAAAATTCTTTATGCTGTAGTCTGTCAGACGGCATGTTTCCAGTTAAGGGTTAAAAAAAAGACACCAAGTACAAAAACATGTAGGTATTGGCTATAGAACAAAATACTTTTGTATAAACATATTCACATACACTGCATCTGTACAGATGAATGAAAAATTACAGGTCAACAAAGCATGTTTTTGAACGGTTTTTCGCGACTATCTCCAAAAATTTAGATTTTCTAGGGAAAACTGTTCAAATATAAAGTGAAGCTTATAAAACAAAGAGATTTGTTGTTTATTAGTTCCGTAAAGTTAATATTAACAAAGTTATGACTGTTACGACGGTAAATTTTTCATGGAAAACTTAAAGAAATGTTTTTAAAGATTTAAAAAAAATCTTTAGAATGGTCACATTTTTTTATTTAAATAGACTAAAAATTAAACGAGATATGAGTTTTTAAAGTTGTATTCGCATGCGTTTAACACCATGTACGAGCCCTTTCAGCGTGACTCTTTTCAAAAGAAAGGGCTTTAAAAGTTATTTATGTACCAATTGTATTAAATAGATGTTTATGCTCAGAGGGCGACGATCTTACAAACCCGAGGGCCTCTGGCCCGAGGCCACAGGCCCTCGGGTTTGTAACAGATACTTTTTGATCATCATCCACAGTGTGCATAAAAACTTTTATTATATAGTTTGCTGGGAATGGCTTTTAAATGAAAAACAAACATACAATTATCTAGGCAAGGTAGACAACAAAATTTTTAGCTCGCAGGTTTTATTCATCCAACCAAAAACCCGTCAACGAATATCTCGGGATAGTTATTATACATATCTTCACCCGTTAAAAAAAACAAAGCAAAAATCAAAATGGTATAACATTTTTGAATTCTGCAAGAAGTGAAGAAGCAAGTGCATTAATAAAAAAATGAGTTTTTTGGGAACCGTTATTGGAAGTATTAATGGTTCGTTAAGGGGTTAAAAACATGATTTTTTAAAGTTTAATTTGTGAACTCCCAGTCACGAACAACTCCAAAAATATTGACTTTTCCCAGAATCTTTTAAGAACAGTTTTGTCTTAAAATTTACTATTCTAGCCACTGTTTCAGTTATTTTTGGTAAACTTTTTCCAGCCCTGTGTTGGACTGATAACCAACCCCAGCTAAAAATCTATTTTCTACAAAAATATTTCTCAGCCGTAAACCATGATATCCTGGACTATAAGTTTTTAGTAATCTTTTAGGCTAGAAAAATGTTGATCATTTATCATAAAATTTATCAGATTGTAACGTTCTTAAGCATCTTATTGATGGTTAATAAATAAAATAGTAGAAGAAAGCAGCTGAGCTTGTTTTCACAAGTACTATATAAAACGGTTCTGAAACTGAAATTTCTATGTGAAATGAACCGCAAGACCACCGCAACAAACATCAAGACCAAGGACTTTAAAAAATCTCATATATGCAAACATGCTCAGAACAGCGACCACAAACTACAATGGAAAGATGCATCAATATTCATAAAATAAACCGACATGAAAAAGGGAAAAGTTAAAGAAGCAGCTTCCATCAGAAGCAGCAATGTAGCATGTTTTGCTTGCCATTACTAAAGAAATTAACAGCAAGAACGTAAAATAGCGAATGAATAGAAAGTCGGAGACATATCCTCTACAATTTATACTAAATACATATGCAACACACAATACACAAACAAACAATCAACGTAAACACACATTAAAAAAATAAACAATAAAAAAACACAAAAAAACAGTAGGAATTTGACATTCCGAGGGTAAAAACATCACTCTCAGAATTTTTTCAACCTAAAGCAGGCTATTGCCTACAAAATCAAGGCCAATTAAGACAACCACTAATTTTGAAAAACATAATATACCAACAACTTCTTGGTTATAAATTTTGGCAAAATGTTCAAAAATAATATTTTTTTGAAAACGATTTCTGGGGAGAAAATCGAAATGTTATTTAAAAATCATCAAAACATTAGTTAAAAATGTAATTGTCCATACAATCAACTATCCCATAACTGTAAACCCCATATAAACATAATATTTATGCTAGTTGCAATAAAAAATCAATCCAGTAATATTTACAAGAAAAATATTTCAATATAATAAATGCCAAAAGACACATCTTTGAAAAAATTTTATGTAACTACGAGTTACTATTTTAAAGTTAAATTGTGTTAGTCAAATATGATTAGTATCAATTATCTTTCAAAGAAAAAAGCTCTTAAAAGCTACAACTTCCTCAATGAAGCTAATTTTTATTCTTTCAACTCAAAACCCCATCGTGCTATACCTTACATTTAATTAAAATTCACATTGTCTTACTGCATTTATATTTCTCCTTCTATTTTTAATCTAAATTACTTTATTTCAGCCAAACAAGAACAAAGGAAATAAAAGAAACCGTGTTTTATCTGCAAAGGAATTATGTCGTCATTAAATCCTTTAGTAAAATGTTTTAGAAGCAAATTAAATCGGTCCATTAGTGTAATGATGCGTTTAAGAATGAACTGAAAACGTCTTTTCAGCAACCCAGCGAAACTTCAATTGTCATGGAGTTCGGTCGTTGGTTATTTTTGTTAGAGCAGGTTGAAGAGAGATTCGCTGAATGATATGTCCTATCTTTTATGTTAATATTAAATAATGAATAATAATAACAAGTTAAAAATAAACAATTGACTAAATAATCAATTAGGTAAAACTTTTCTAAACGGAGAGAGAATAGGAATATAAATTTAAAACAAAACATGAAAGATATACAGTGAAACTTCTTCATAACAGACACCAACGGGGAAAAATAAGCTAATATTGTTTTGGAGCTATTTTCTTGTGGCATTTTAAATTAGATACTACTTTAATGAGAATAATCCACAATTGAAGGTTAAAATAAATTTATTGTGAATTCAATTTCCACTTCGGAAATGGTTCTCAAAAAAATAATTAAATAATTTTTCGACAATAAACTTATTTTAACCTTTAATTGTGGCTTATTCCCATTAAAGTTGTATCTGAAAATAAGCTAACTATAAACTACTAACACAGCTAGCTAAGTTAACTTCAGCATTTTCCGTCAAGCTGTAGGTAGGTAAAAAAATTTTCAACTCCATGACTTTCACAAAAGGTTGACAATAGCAAATCATCTTCCAGGCCGTTTAGCTCCAGATTTTCGTTAATTTCTTCTCCATTACTATTGTTTTTAAAAAACCGCATCTAATGAAACACTTTTTATTTGTTTTGGTTAAAACGTATCTCCATGCTGCCACAATCCAAATTAAGGCGTTAGCAATCGTTGTGGACTTCTCCAGCCGTTTCTTCTTATCAAAAACTTTCTATACAGGAATTAAAAGTTTTTAATTATTTCTTGGTCTAACAGTTGACAATGTGTTTGTAACGATAAGATTACTTTATCGTTACTTAAAGATATAAAATAACCTAATTCTGCCTGTAAGGTATGCAACCAACTATACATGGACTTGTATTAAATAATTATCTCTGTATCTTTGGGTAAAAGGTATGTTTATCAAGTGGTCAAACTGTTTACCTGTCGTTTCCGCTTAGCTTGGAACTGACAGTAGTCAACCATTTTAAAAGTTTGAAGAAGGACTTTATATTCAACCTTTGAAGGGGACAGAGGATTCTCCAGCGACCAACGCCTCGTGGTTCTCGAGTTAGGAAAAATTTTAAGTTTATTTGGAGGCCAATTTAAGTTTAAAGAAGGCATGTTTATTTTGATGAGTATTTGAAGTTTTGGAAAAGAAGGTTTTAGTTTAAATACTGGAATATTGTTGCGTTGGTCGCTGGAGGAAGAAGAAAGAATATAACAGTCAATAGATATTTTTTGGTTTTGTGTACTGGATGGAGTTTGGCTTATTTTGAGTTTTTGTTTTTTTTCTCCTGGATTTTTGAGTTACTGTTTAGTTTTTGGTGCTAGGAGAGTGAGACTTCTAACTTTCACCCGGACAAGTCCCAGCAGAGTTAAGGCTTCCGGAAGAAGAACCTTCTCGGTTTGAGAGTACCTAGAGATAAGTTACCTAAATTTTGTTTAAACTTTTAGTGAGCTGAACGAACCAACCTTAATAATAATTACAGTCAATTTTCATAATCCACATTTGCGTATCATTATCTATATAACATTCAATTTTTCTTAATCATCATCATCCAGCCTCAAGAGTCCACTGCTGAACATAGGCCTCTTCCTCATGTTTCCAACCCCGTCTATCTTGCGCCGCTCTTATCCAGTTTTTATTGAGTCTTCTTAAATCGTCAGTCCATCTTGTAGGTGGTCGACCGACGCTTCTCTTGTCTTCCCTTGGCCTCCATTCCAATAACCTCTTTGTCCATCGCCAATCTGTCATTCTGGCTATGTGTCCTGCCCATCTCCATTTTAGTCTGGCTATCTTCTCGATGATGTCAGTCACTCCGGTTCTTCTCCTGATGTCTTCGTTGGTAATTCTGTCTCGCAGAGTTATTCCTAACATGGACCGCTCCATTCTTCTCTGCGTGACTCTCAGTTTGGTAGCTGCTGCTTTTGTTAAGGTAAGTGTTTCTGCTCCGTACGTCAAGACTGGGAGGACGCACTGATCAAATACCTTTCTTTTTAGGCATGTGGGCAGCTCACTTTTAAAAGTTTCTCTCAGTTTTCCAAATGCTGCCCACCCAAGGCCGATTCTTCTCTTCAGTTCATGAGTCTGGTTATCCCTGCCAATTATAATTTCATGTCCCAGGTATTTATATCTATCTACGAGTTCTATTTCTTTCCCACCAATACTGATATTCTGGTTGGGTACCAAATTGGTCATGATTTTTGTTTTCGAGATATTTATATTTAAACCTACACTTTCTGTAGCCACAACGAGTTCCTGTACCATCTCTCTTGTCATACCTAGATCTTCAGCTATTATAAGTATATCATCGGCGAAACGTAAGTTTAGATATTCTCCATCTATTTTTATTCCCTTTGTCATCCAATCCAAATTCTTAAAAGCATGTTCTAGCACCGTATTAAAAAGTTTAGGTGACATTGGGTCTCCTTGTCTAACCCCCCGTTCTATTTTTATGCGATTACTGTTAGTATGTAATCTGACAGTGGTTGTTGCCTGCAGGTATATTTTGTATAATAATTTAGTATATCTATAATCTAGCCTGCATTCTTTAAGCGCCTGTAATATTTTGCTTAGCTCAACTGTGTCAAAGGCTTTTTGAAAATCGATAAATATTAGAACTAGAGGTTTATTGTATTCCACTGATTTCTCTATTAGGGTTTTTATACTTTGTAGATGGTCATTTGTTCCGTAACTTTTTCGGAATCCTGCCTGTTCCCTTGGTTCCCCTCTAATTTTCTTTCCATTCTCTTAACTAGTATTCGCGTAAACAACTTTACAACATATATATATATATATATATATATATATATATATATATATATATATATATATATGGCTGAGGAGGCTAATCGGTCTGTAATTCTCTAAATTTGCTTTGTCTCCTGCTTTGTGTAATAGAATCATAGTAGCGTTGTTCCAGTCTGTTGGAATATTGGCGCTGTGAAGGCAGATATTGAAAAGTTGTTTAATTTTTTCAAGTAATACATCCCCTCCAATTTTTAGTGCTTCTGATACTATTCCATCTTCACCCGGGGTTTGATTATTTTTCATTTTCTTCAGGGCTTCTTTGATTTCTGATTTTGTTATATCGGGCATTAAATCTGATCCTTGGTTTAATACCCCAGTTTTTAGTGTAATTGGAGGTTCCGTATTGTTATCTTTTTTTCTTGATCTATATAATTCTGTGTAGAACTCTTCGACTATTCTTAATATTTCATCTTTGTTCGTTGTTTCTTCTCCAGTTCTGTTTCTCAGTTTGTTAATTTTTATTTTCCCCTTTTGTACGCTCCTCTTTAAAACTTTCATGTTCTTATTTTGCTCTATTGCCTGTTTTGTTTTTTCTACATTGTAGTTTCTTATGTCTTTTCTTATTACCTTTGTGATCATCTTATTTATTTGATTTATCGCTTCTTTGCTTGTAGTGTTGTCTCTTTTTATTTGTCGCGTTAGTTCTATAAGGGTTTTCGTGGGTTGACTCAGTTTTTCATCTTTTTTGTTTGTCGGACAATATTTAGTTTGACCCTGTTGCATTGTGTTGCAATTTTTCTTAATATCGTTTGTTTATTTTTGTCATTAAATATTTTAAATATATATGTTTTAGTTACTATTACTATAACAAGGCAGGGGTGTATTGTAATACAATTTTTGTAAGGTCATTTGTGCACAAAGGTCCATTTGGTATTTTTACAGCCCTACTGGTAACATCATTGGTTAATCTTGGATCTGTTCCTTTCCGAATAGACCAATTTAAGTACATTTACAGGTTATCTGATTTGAATCAAATCAGAAATCGTCAAACTGATACATTGGTTTAAATATAGGGAAGGGTTATAGTTGTTTGGATATATAAATATTTTGGTTGTCAGTAAATTTTGTTCTAATTAGTGAATAAAACTTTATCGAAGGTTAAAAGCATTCAATTTGAAGTGAAACCAGAAGTTCATACTTTTCTAGTACATTAGGGAATGTAAAATATATTGTATATAAAAAACAAGGGTTAATAGGATTTTCATATTATAAGGGTATTTAAATTAAATTATATAATATATAACATTGTTAAGGGGATTTTCATGTGTGGGTATTTAAGTTAAATTGTACATTACGTTGTTCACAGGGTTTATACTTTATTATTATTAAATTGGGTTGTAAGTGATAATCTGTTTTATTAAACCACCTTCTGTTGTAGTGTATATCTAGTTACAGAAAATCATAGTTATCGGCAGCAATAAAGTCACTAGGTGAAGTGTTTATTAGACGTAGAGTCCAGTAAACATATTCGCTGATGCCCTAATCATCCTTCTTTCGTACATTCCTGTTGTCAATACTTACTCTTAGTTCGTTTTATTTATTCTTATATTTTCTTAGTTAATATCTATATTTATTATTCTTTACTGTTTCTCAGGGCATGCAAATAGGCCTAACCCTTCCTTCAGTATCAACTGGCCAGTCTCAAGCATACTCAGCTAGCTGAACTGCATTTAGTTTCAACTTCTACTTTTAACTTACTTTGAAACTTATCTTTACTACTACTCTATAGATCTTTATTACATCAGGGACCTTATACCTTATACCTACTTATAAGTGATCTATATTTATTTTGTTACAGTAGCGCCCATCGTGACGCAACACGGGTATGTTACATGCTGAAGTATTGGGTGGCAAAAATATTATCAAATTGGTGCAGCAAATCTGTCATGATATTTCTGGTCATCCAAGCCTTCTTGTTGTAGCACCAGTCGACTTAGAGTTTACCAACATGAAAATTTTTAAAACATCGAGGATTTTTACTTTTACCAATCACCAAAGTTTTTCTTTTTTCCCATTTAAATTATCACATAATAATGCGATCAGCCTTTCCTTAGCAGATTTACTCCGTGCACTGTTCATTACGAAATGTTTAAGTTTTACTTGGTAAGACTCGATAATACAGCCCAGTCTCGTCAGCATTATAAATATCTTCAGGTAAATAGCCGCTTAATAAATTTGGCAGTTTTCTTTGCCACTCTGAAATGTCGTCAAGGTTAGCATTTGCAGCTTCTCCAGAAATTGCTCTAAATTTAATCGTATGTCTTAAGCAAAATTTGTCAAGCCAACCATGGAAGCTTTAAAATTCAAATTGACTTCTTTCGCGGCCTCTAAAGCTCTTTCTCTTATTATCGGTCCAGATAATGGAATGTTCTTACTTCTCACTTTACAAAACCAATCGCACTCTATAGTATCGATGGCAACGCCTTCAGTTTTAATCCTCTTTTTTTGTTGAACATTTCCACTTTCACTATACCACTTTTTTTAGATCGGCCGTTTTCTTTATAATATCACTAACTTGAGTTTTTCCTGTTTGAAACTTTTCGGCAAAACTCGAACACTATAATTTTTTTTCAGATGCTTCTACTACCGTTATTTTTTCTTCCAAATTAAAAAAAAAATTCTTTTAGTCGCAGACACTATTACCCTTAAATCAGAATATTGCAAATAAATTAGAAATGTGTAAAAAGGATGAATAAATCCTAAAATGGGTTTTTTTTTAATCACACTCGATGTACTTAAGTACCTACTTATACATATAATTAGTTTTATGGCTACAATAAGTTATGTACATATTTGGATTTCTTTAGCCCCAATTTTAATCTTTTAATCACCTTTACCTGACTGTCCGTGTTCGGCAGATAAAATGATAATTATTTCTTAGTTTTAGTTTAATTGTTCTAATTTTCACCGGAATCGTTGTGAAGAGGGTCCCTTGTTCGAAGATGTCTCCCTATTTACCCACATATAAAATGTTCGCTGACCTAAAACTGTAGTTTAGCAGAGGTTTCAGTTGAGGAGAGGTGTTCGTTAACAGAAGTTTTACTGTATAAGAATCTATTAAAATCATGTTGTGGGAGTTTTGGCATTTAAACGGTACACTTGCCAGGCGGTTTGATAAGTTGTTTGGGAAATTGGTAGTATGTGGTAGTTATTGGATATAAATTGGCTTAGAACATGATTTTTCTCCAGTACAGGAGATAGAATCAAGGCTTACGTACGGCAGTCTAACTTGCCTGAAGTGAGACTGTCCTCCACTGCGACTGTGAAAGAGTACCTATCCGCTGCCATGTGAGTGTATGCTATAAAAGGTTCTTAACATAATAAGCGCCAAACTTTATTTTGCGGTCCGTGACGCCGTAAAAATTTTATTGCAGAATCGTATTTAGAATATATTTCTAGGAACATGTTCATAGTAAAAAAATAAATAATTATTAAGATTAAGAAAATTAAGTGTTAATATTATCTATACACGTGGTACCTGATCAAAAAATATGGATTTGTGGAGTTTTTAAGCGGATATGACCTTGAAAATGTTTTTGAAAATGCGCACTGGCTTGTCCAAAATTATAAAAATTTGTAACTTTGAAGCACAAATTTGGCCTGCATGACTCCTAGCCGTTTAATAAATCCACTACAGTAGGCGAAGTTACGAAGATCCAGCGGAAATCTTTATTTTCGTACCGATTTGATCCGAGCGCCTTTCTTAAATTAAATTTAATTTAATATATTTTATTTAAAATTAAATAAAAAGCATAATCACTCCTCTGTCTAACTCTTCGGGTACAGTCGCGGCACACGCCACATGCTGAGGTTGGATCTTCCTATGTGGCGTTTACAGTACCTCTAACATAACGCCTGTGTATACCATGGTACAATGAATACACAAGGTATGATATTGCGCATGACATTTGACAGCTGGCCCAGGAGTGTGACGTAGTTAAGATCGCCTGAACCACCTCGAACCCATTATTACAGCTTAACGTACACATTAATTTTGAAATTATGGTTAAACAGTGATCTAATTTCTTTTTAAATGTTTTGTTTTGGTTATAATTGAATAAAAAATATATTTTCAGTAGCGTTAAACCTTTACTTCTCTTATAGATTTAGGCAAAATATTTATTTTTGTTTTCATACATATACTAATAATATAAGTACTCTTTTTGTATGCAAATCCCTTGAAATTTAAAAATTTTCTGCAGAGGAAATACTGTGAATAGGTAAATAGTAGTAGATTTGCTTATTCTGATTCACTGTCACTCACTTCCAAGCAGTTTTACTGAAATAAAAACAAAATAGAGTACAATAGAGAAAAATCTGTTTTACAATTCAATATGGTATTTTAGATGAGTTATAATGAAATTTAGTAAAATAAAAAATATACACATTACTATAACCTACCGATTATTATATGCAAAATTTACTTATCAAACAATATAATAATATGAAAATAAGGCACAAATTAGTTCAAACGCAAAACACAATAAATATCGACTTCAGACGACTTTACACCGGCAAGACAGAAAGCTTGTATAAAAACAAAAGTTCAACAATAATATCGGTTATCAATGGTGACTATTGCAAATTGCAAGTTATGAGATAATAAATATATTTTAAAGTATCTTAATACTGACTGAGTCATCTATTTTATAATAGAAAAATAATTTAGATATATGCTTATATATGTGTCTTTATACAAATGGTGTTTAGTTACTATTTATTTATACTGTATAGTATGTAGTATATAGAAGTTATTTGCCATTGTATATCTGGTTTTGTACCTTTTTCAAAGTACGCTGTGCAATTGCTTGTTGCAATAGTGACAATGAAGATAAAATCTTTAGGTTTCATACATTTCCTAAAGATAGCGTGACCAGAAAACTGTGGATTATATCTTGTTGTAGATAGGATAATTTTAATTGTAATACTGCAAGAATTTGTTATACACATTTTAAAACTGAAGATTACCAAAGAAATCTACAACAGGAACTTTTAAATTACGTTTCTAAAGAGGGTCTAAAACTCAAACCTGAGGCAGTACCTAGTCCTTATTTGCCTAAATCAACATCGGCTACCTTTTTAACCAACCAAAAGAAACGCGTACAGGAGGCGAACACAGAGAGTCCAAAAAGTATGTTGAGCAGCTTCTTACTACTTCTAGGTCAACGACGTAAGTTTAAATCTTTATTTTTATTCATTATTAGTCATGAAACCTTAATGGTTTTTTCATATCGATTTGTTAAGTAAGAAATTAGCCTCAGCCTGCTATGCAATTTGCAATAAGAACTGTTTCGGAGGAAATCAATTTAGCATCTTCCAAAATAACATATTTTTCTTTGTTAAATCATGTAATCATTATTAAAATATACAATGTTATCATTATTATAAACAATACCAAGATAATTTTATGTGTGAATATTACAAAAATGCCATTTTAAATGTTGTGCAATATTGTGTGCCCTCACTACACTCATATTCGATGGCCTTATTCGATATAAATAAAGTTGACTTTGTCATTATTTATTTTGATTTTGTGTTTAGTTCAGTAGGTATATATACGTACAAATTTTGTGTACCTCCATTACCACTTTTCTGTATCTTTTTAAACATCTGAAATATCGAACTCTGGAGTATAAGTTAATTAACCTGTACCTACGTGTAATAAAAGATAATTAAAACTTGTCTTATAAAGGATATCTGTTTTATGAAGGATAAATATTATAATAACATAATTTTATCATCTCTTTATAATTACTTTAATTAAATTAGCCAAATTATATAAAAAAAAAACTTAAAATTAAAAGTCTTTCCTATACAACTATTCAATTTACAACATTTACAAAATTTACAACAATTCAATATACAACTTCCTATTCAAATGTTGCGGGAATAAGCGATCTTGACTACGTCATGCGCGAAAGCGAACCGATTTTGGAACATTATGTATCATACCTTGTGTATTCATTGTACCATGTGTGTATACATTTTATGCATTTTTTTATTCCGTTACAGCGTGTTGTCATAGTTTGTGTTCTTGCGTTGATTCTAAACACTGCCTTTTTGAGTGAGACGTAGTAGCATTTGTTGTAAAAATTTATGTCTTACAAACATGAGAAAGCGAAAAGGCAAAGACTGGAAGCTTTGATTAAAGAATGTTTACAACAGATAAAAATCTGTGATGAAGATATTGTTGATTCTGGATCAGATACGAGCGGTATCTGATGATAATCCCGATTATATCGACTAGGAAGACATTGAAAATTCCGATTTTCAATCAGAGGTAAAATTGTTTTAAATAAAAAAACAAAAAGTTTCAAGGTAAAAAAAATTCAAGGTAAAAGTGAATTAGACTCATTTCAACAATTCGTAATTATTAATGAGATATTTGAACTAATGGTTTAACAGAAAAATATTTATGTTGATAAAAAAATTACAGATAAAAATAACGAAACAAACCATTGGTCCAAAAGCAAGAATAAATTAATGGACTTCAACAGATACGTCAGAAATGAAAAAAGATTTAGTCGTCCTCTGGATGGAATTCGATCAAAAACCAATTTAATAGATTATTAAAACGAGGTTTACTCTACAAAAATAAAATTTCAAATGTTATAAGTAGACATCGTTTTGAATTACCACTACAAATGTGGCATTTCTCCAATAATAAAGAGTGTCCTCCAGGAAGTACAGCCTTCAGGCTGTATAAATTTCAACCCCTACTTGACATTTTAAATAAAAATTTCAAAATGTGCATGGAACCCGATTAAAACGAAATCGAACGTATGTATTGACGAAAGAATGATTCCTTTTCGATGAATATCATCATTTTGTCAAGATATAAAGGGCAAGAAACACTTATTTGAGTTTAAAGTTTTTAATTCATTCTAAAGGGTGGCTATACGTACCATATGAAGATTTATTGTTTACTAGATAAAAGGATAGGTATTCCCGTAGACAATAAAATAGTTCTTTAACCTACGAATGGACTCCTGGAGATAGCCGTACACTGTTCGCTAATAATTGGTATAATAGCGTCGGTTTAGTTAAAGAAAGAATTGCAAATAATTAACATATTTGGTCGGCACGTTACGGCGTTGCCGCAAGAAAAATCCAGTGGCAGTTGTCCAAAAGAAACTTAAAATGGGTGAAATTTTTGGAAAAGAGAAGGACGGTATAGTTGTAACTAAATGAAGGGAAAAGAGATACTTTATTTTTATAAGTACTAAATACGGAGATGAAAGAATGAAGGTTAATGCAAGAGAAGGAGGTGTCCGAATTGTTTCTACAATTCTTTCAAATCATTTATTGACGTATTCGACCAGATGTCATCGTACTCTACTGCTTTACAAAAAACAAATAAACAGTTCAGAAAAATTGCCGTTGAGGCCTTAATAGATACTGCTGCAGATTACCTGGAGTTATCATAATTCAGTACGCGATGGTCGAATGTCAATTAAAATATTTAGAGAAAATTTGTATTTGCAGTTACTAGGTATTGACAATATTGCTACATTTATAGACAATAATACTTGGAAACCATGAACTGAAGACAACAGAAAAAGTAAGAGGTTTGTTATACTCATTTGTTATACTCATTTAGCAGATCAACTCAGAACTGGCAGGTATCGGAGGACATCTCTATGTCTGAACACCGCTGGCTAACCTATCCTATTAGTCTGGAAAAACGGATGTAGAACTCTACAACCGACTCTTAGAAGATGCTCTGCGGAATGAAAAGATTTCAACTCTAGGAACTAATACAGTACTGGAAATATTTACGGTCTCTATCCAAATCAAAATAAGCTATGCTTATAAAAAATCTTGTCCGATAAGGTTGGTCCAGGAAACTCGCAAAACCAACTCTTGAGGGTGCAATGAACTATAATACCTTAGAAAGACACCAAGGACAGCGTTTAATTGAGCAAAATGCACCAAACTCAAATATAATTGCTATTCTTATCAATCGAACCTCAGAGAGTTTAAGAAAATGTGCTCGCAAAGACAATAGTCTGCTTGGAACGCCTACTGTGAGGAATTCGAAGATTTCCTACAGGATTCCAGGCTAACAAAAGTACTGTCAAAGGACACATCGGCATGTTATTGAAGAAAGATGGAAACAAAACTTTTAACCTTTGCGAAAGTGTTGAGAACATGATGAAACACACTTACCTAGCGCCTTAATAGAACCAAACGCTAGGTAGACAAAAGGATCAATCACACCCTCATTGAACGACTGGTATATCGTCATAATAATGATTAATAGGGAAAAGGTAAGATGGGCCATATTGTGTTTGAACACTTTGAAGTCCCCACTGCCTGACGGCATATATCCAGTCCTACTACGGTGGGGACTGGATATGCTTCTGCTGCACCTTCTGGGAATATTCAGAGCTTCTTTGGCTCTGAGATATAATCGTAGGAAGTGGAGAGAGGTACTTGTGGTCTTCATACTAAAAGTAGGTAGGATGGACTTCTCACCACCACAGGCTTTTTGACTAGTTTATTATGGTTTCTTTTGAAAACGACGGAAAGGCTATGCTAAAGGTACATAAGGGATGAAGTTCTGGTTTATAACCAACTTCAGTCAAATCAGCATACATATACTTCGAGAAGATCTACCGATTCGGCACTGTATTAAGTAGTAACAAATATTGAAAGATCACTGGATAATAAAGAATTCACCATAAGTATATTCATCATAGACATTGAGAAAGCGTTTGATAAAACCACATTCCCAACGATCACCCAACAACTCAATGTTAGGAATGTTTCTCTGGCCTTAAGCGAATGTGTATTCAGTATGTTCCCTAATAGAGCAATAAGCATAAATATAGAAAACGTTTCTGTTAGAGGCATGGTTACGAGGGGGTTTCCACAGAGAGGGATGCTATCATCACTACTCTGGAACATAGTTCTAGATACCCTGGTTGACCAACTCAGCAGCAACGGTTTCTACACAATAGCTTATGCAGACGATATTGCTGTCCTGTAAAGCGGTGAGTTTATGTGAGAGATTACAAGTTGGTCTCTGATTCATAGAAACATGGTGCAAGAAACACTCACTATCACAAATCTCACGAAGAAAAATAAGGTCTTTTTCACAAAAAAATGAAAAATCATGGGGTTAATATCCCCAAAGATTCTAAACTAGTCTTAACTTTTCTGACAAGGTGAAATATCTTGGTATTATAATTGACAGGAAGTTAACATGGAACTCCCACTTAAATGGTAGAGCTAAAAGAGCATATATTGCTTATGAACAGTGTCGATGAACGGTCGGACGCATCTGGGGCGTTTTGTCAAGGGTGATTGCCTGGATCTACACTACTGTCATTAGGCCAATGCTAACTTGGACTATTGCTTGGGTAGCAAAAGTGCCACAGGCAACAGCGATTAACAAACTATGTGGTGATATCTAATAAAGATAAAATCAAATCTTAAACACAACTCGGAAGTTTTCGTTAAAAGGGATGTTTACAACAAAGAATAAAATTTGTTAATTCGTGTTTTATCACTAACACATTATACACAAACTTCAGATATTTACGTATATACTAATTAGGTATCATCTTTCATGAACATAAAAATAATAAACTCACAAGATAAAGTAAAGCATTTTATAATAGTAGAGAAACACTTACCTTTCCATCGCTTTTTCTATAGGCGTCGTGAATTTTCCATACTAGTTCAGGCCCGGCGCTAGCCACTTGCTTTCCAATTTCGAAGAATTGTCCAATGGGATTGGTTTCAGTTGGACACTGCGCTTGACTACCACCTTTGAATTTTGAGAACATAGCAGTAGCAGGCACGGATTGTTCTAATATAGATACATCTGTAATCACATTACCACCTGCATTTGTTGTGGTCCTAATATATTTTGCATTACCTTTGACGATTAAAGCAAGCTTTGGTTGGTGTTGTAATTTGGCAGTCGTATGGCATCTGAAAAAAAAACAAAAGACTGTAGATAATGAATTTAGCTTAAAAAAATTTATTAAAATGGATCTTATTATATCTCAACTGATGTCAAGACATAAAAAACATTTTTATTTTAGTTACAGTATTGTTTAACTGTGGCTTAATTCGTGTGCACAGAATAACCTTTAACTTTTTATATTATTTAAGTCACGTAAGAAAAGTGAAAGATGTATGATAACAAAAATAAAAACCATGTACAACGAGCTAGTGTAAGTCCAAGATGTAAAAATAAACAACACTGTACTTGGACAGTAGGCGAGTACGTATACCTAGGACAACTTATACATAAATCAGGTTCCTAACTTCCACAAACAAAAGAATGAAACTGCTTGGACATCTTTTGGTAAATATACAGTTATATTCAAATATAGGATGCCAGTCCACCTAAAGAAAAAAGCGTTCGATCACTGTATACTACCAATGCAAAACTTGAACAATAAAGAAAGAGATATTGGTGAAACTCAAAGTAACTCAAGGGTCAATAAAGCGATACAAGCTAAGTATAATAAAGCCAGATCGAAAAAGAATAGAATAGATTAGACAAAAAAAAACCGGTGTGGCAGTCCAGTGGGACTGCCGGTGGAAGTTACACTTCTATACACGCATTCGCCGTTACAAATTTATTTGGGAGTCAATCTGCACAATCATTACATATGTAATTCTATAGGTAAGACATAGCAGAAAGAGAAACAGAATTAATAACAACTTAATAACAATGAAGGATTGAATCAATATTTTGATGAAAATGTATATTTTTATTTTCATATACGTATGAAAGGAGTTGAATGCAAAATTTTTTTTACGCATACTCTGCAGTAAAATTCATTGTTTATTTTGTTATTAATATAATAATACAATACAAATTAAACTGCAATATTCATAAGTATTTAAAAATGACAATAATATACATAAAAAATACACTACAATACAGTGCAACATAATTACATATAATAATACAATACAAATTAAAATGCAATATCCATAAGTATTTAAAAATGACAATAATGTAATAATAATAATAAAAAAGTCCTCCCCGACTGGGAATCGAACCCCGGTCTCTCGCGTGACAGGCGGGGATACTAACTACTATACTACCGAGGACATGACACAAAGATATTTCAAAATTGACAGTTCTGGATCATACAGTGATTTATTGAGATTATTATTTTGAAATACAAAAGACTAATAAGACAAAACATATCACATAAATAATAATATTAATAAATATTTTATTATATGTATAATATTATATATATATATATATATATATATATATATATATATATATATATATATCTTTATTTAATATATATAATATTAAATTATATATACAAAAGGAACATTTTTATATTCGAGAGAGGATTTTATATTCGAAAATATATCTTCGGTCTCTCTCTTACTCATTATCTTACATATGTAATGATTTCACAGATTCACTCCCATACAAATTTCCAACGTGGAACGCGCGTATAGAAGTATAACATCAACAAGGTCACTGATGTAATCCACAGATCCTATTTATTGCCATTTCCTTTGCATACAATTTAGTATCACTTCCTTTATATGGAACACTAGTCCTTGATGTTATATACGTCTTTGTAGCATATTATCCGTAACGTGCTCGATGGGATTCAAGTCAGGATATTGAGCAGACCAGGGCAATACCTGAATATTGTTCTGCTCTAAAAAATTTCTCACGTTTCTTGCAACATGCACACGTGCATTGTTGCATTGTCGTGCATTAGCACAAAATTTTATTCAAATTATGTAGCACATGGACAAAGAATAGGTTCAAGAATGTGATTTAGATGTTCATTTACTATTAAAAATTTTTCAATATGAATGAGATTAGTTAGAATACCTATTGAAACTCCAGCCCAAAACATTTAAGTTCCTTAAATGGTTTGGTTCCAACGCATCCCAAAGCGAGATGCGTTGCCAGATGTTCGCCATACCCTCGATCTTTGTGAATCGAGTCGTAAACCAAACCTAAATTCATTCTCTTTCTTGTAAAATATGATGTTCTTCCATCCATTCTAATCTTTTTGCGTGATTCCTACGGTCTAATACTGGAACTTCATTGGGACGTCTACCGTGAAAATTACCCTCATAAAACCTATTCTTGACAGGTTGAGCAAAAATATAAATGCCATGAATGTTTTGAAGCTCACTTCTTAGCTGGCTAGCAGTAACATTGGAGTTCCTTAATGCCTAAAGGTGAACAAACCTGTCATCTATCGGTTGTATTGCTCTTGTTGGACCAATGTGTCTTTTCCTTGCATCACCATTTTCTTGAAAACGCTGGCATAACCTACAGTACTTTTAGTTGAATGCGCAGCTTCTACCACGTCGTGTATACATACATACCACCCTGTATCATACCAGGAGCTCGTAGCTGTGTTTTACGATCAAGATGATCCCTTTGAATATTACTTGAAACTTAGTTAAAACCACAATAACAACAACTTCTAACTACACTTGCAGCAAAAATTGGAAGTTAAATAGATAAACTTAAAAAATTAACTTTTTTTTTAAGTTCAACAAAAACACAAACCGATTTAGTAAACTGTGATAAGTAGACTTAAACAAATATGCAAATTGCATATTTTGCATATAATGCATAAAAAATGCAAAAATGTCAAATTTTGCATATTTTTATAAAAGTGAGCATAAAGTGCATATAATTTAAAAACTTGGTGTTAACTATATATTTTTATATTTAAACTTACAGATAGCATGACAATGCCAATATTTAATTTTGTTTTATAATCACTTGGTATTCAAATTCTTGGTATAGTAACTAATAAAAGATAGCGACTTATAGTTTTGTCACGTTTTGTCCTGGAAATAAGCGTTTGTGTTTGCCAGTTTATGTCTCTAGGTGAAAATTTTTATTTTGACGGTCAGTTTCACTTTTGTTGTAAAATTGGAGGCGTAAACAACGTGTATTTCTAATTGTGAATAATTATTGTGCTTTGAAAATGCCGAAAATAAGCAATGTTTTAACTTGGATAAAACCTTACAAAGAGGTATCTATGGATATGGATAAAGTGTATTGCTCATGTTGTAGCAAAACCGTAAGTACATACGTATTATTTTTTATTTTATTTTAAAAATTTACATGGCGGTGGTACAAACATAGATTTTAAAATTGGAGATTATGTTTAAGAAAAGTACCGACACAAAGCTAGTTCGCAATAAATCGATGTATTTTTTCTTTTTTCACGCATTTTTTAAACTCCTTGCGATAAAAAATAGGATACCTATTTAAAATTCAAAAGCACCAACGCTCTAACAATATCACGGTTTTTAAAAGAATCATTAGCAAACTTTTTCCTTCCTGCTGCTGTGCCAAATGATAAATTATTGCTTATTTTATCTGATGCCGCACCAAATATAGTGAAAACAGGACGAAATTTAAAAATATTTTATCCAAACTTAATACATGTCACTTGTTTAGCGCATGGAATAAACAGAGTTGCGGAGGAAGTAAGAAAAAAATTCCCACTAGTTAACAGTTTAATAGCGAGCGTTAGAAAGGTATTCCTGAAATCACCTGTAAGAATACAATGTTACAGAAATATACTTAATGCTGTTCTACTGTCACCGCAACCTATTTTAACACGTTGGGGACATGGTTGAAAGCAGGTAATTTCTATGCTGATCATTTTGTTGATTTAAAAAAAAATAATTAACCTCTTAACGGACGATAGTTGCCAATCTTTATTGGAAGCTAAGCAAGCCTTCCAAAATAACATCCTCCAACAGCAACTGTCATTCATAAAATCAAATTATAGTTTTGTCCAGAAAACTATAACTCAATTAGAATCCTCCAAATTATCATTGTTAGAGAGTACAGTTTTAATAAAAGAATTTGAGTCATTGTGTCAAAACGTTAAAGGTACTATGGGAAAGGAAATTTTTCAAAAATTTAAAGTAACAATGGAAAAAAATTGTGGTTACCAGGTTCTTTCTAAAGTGGTTCAAGTACTAGCTGGGACATTTTCCGAATCACTTAATTTAGAACCACCTATTATAGTAAATTTGAAAATTGCTCCAGTTACATCAGTTGATGTCGAAAGAAGTTTTTCTATTTACAAATATATGTATTCAGATAAAAGCCATAAGTTTGTATTAGAAAATTTTAAACATCATTTGATAATCTATTGTTACCACAATTCAAAATAATATTTATATGTTAAAATAATTGTATATGTTATGTATTTATAATATTGAAATTATTTTTGTAAATAAAAAAATATTGTAAATATTTTTTATTACATGCATATTTTCTAGATAAATATGCATATTTTGCATAAAATACTGTATATTTTTGCATAAAATACTGCATATTTATGTGCATGTTTCATAGTTTTTATTTGCATATTTGCCTAAGTCTGGTGGTAGATAGATAGATAGATAGATAGTTTATTTGACTGTAATTTACAACAAGGTTTACAGCAATACAAACTAAAATTATAAATATTAATCATTACAACAAAATGAAAACAATACATTAAAAATATTTAAAACATTAAAATGCATATAAAACGTACAATATGGACATCATAATATAATTAAAATAACATTAAATTTGGTTATGTTACAGCTTGGGCATTCACAGATACACTCTGGTAATATTCACTTAATGTATAAGGACACATGGTCACTAGGTACTCTTTGACTTTGTTTTTAAAAGCTGTAGTTGAATGAATGTTTTTAAATTTTTGAAGAAGTTGATTATACAATAGTAAACCACAGACAGTAGATGACTTCCTACTTATTTCTAAATGTCGATAGGGTACTACAAACTGTCTCTTATTTCTTGTGTTGTGTGAGTGAATATCACTGTTACATAAAAAAGTTCTTTTATTTTTATGAATTAGTATCAATAATGTAAAATGTAAATTCCATACACTATTAATATATTCAAATCTCTAAATAAGTTTTTACAAGACCAACCATATGGAACACCTGCAATACATCTGACAATACGCTTTTGCGCCTTGAAAACGTCCTTTATACTAGAAGAGCCACCCCAGACAGTTATACCGCAACTCATTGTCGATTGTACCTCAGCAAAATAAAAAAGACGAAGGTGTTGAAGACTAAGTATTCTATCCAAATTTCTCAATTGATAACATTTAGAATTGAGTTTTTTACATACATTCCAACAATGAGTCTTAAAAGATAAATGAGAGTCGAAAGTCACTCCTAAAAACTTCACATCACTACAACTCAAAATACCGTCACCATTGATGGAAATACTTAAATCAGGTTTAGTAGAATTTGAACGGGATGTAAATGATAAAAATTTAGTTTTGTTAACGTTGAACAGGAGCGACTGATTACTGGACCAATCAGAGAAAGTCTTCAGTGAGTTTGTTATTTTATCTTGTAAAAAATTTATGTCTTTATCGCGATATAGAATTGTTGGGTCATCAGCATAAACTGATACAAATGCATCAGACATTACATATGGTAGTTCATTAATATACAAAATAAATAATATCGGGCCCAATATGGAGCCTTGTGTTACTCCATTCTTATTAACAATCGGATCAGACATTGAAATCTTGAAGTTATTTTTCACTCTAACTATTTGGTGCCGGTCTTTCAGATAGGAACCAAACCAACTATGGGCAACTTCCCTAACACCATATTTGTACAATTTATCGAGGAGTACATCGTGTTGCACACAATCAAAAGCACGACTGAGGTCACAAAAAATGACAGTTGGATTTTCACTGTTTTCAATAGAGATTAAGACTTCCTCATAGAAACTGCTAATGGCTGTGGAAGTAGAAAATTTATTTCGAAATCCATGTTGATGCTTTGTGATAATTTGGTTGATATCTAAAAATAATAAAAGTTGTTTTAGCATTGCATATTCAATAATCTTAGATATCACAGATGGAACAGATAATGGTCGAAAATTTGACATTAATTCAGGATCACCTTGTTTTAATACCGGTGAAATGATAGAAGTTTTCAGCAAACTGGGAAAAACACCAGTATTAAAAGAAGCATTTATAATGTGAGTAAGTGGTGTCAAAATCTGAGACGCAATTTTCTTAATTACTATTCCTGAGATTTCATCAAAACCACACGATGCTTTGTTTTTAATTTTATATTGTTACATAAGATGGGAACAAACTATTTTGAACAAAATCGTTGGAATGCTGAAAATTTAAGTCTGATTTAATTATTTTACTAATTATATCTATTGGTGCATTTATAAAGTAATCATTAAATTTGTTAGATATTATATCTGAATCTGTAATTCTAGTTTCATCTATTTTTAGACAGATATTTTTTCTATTTTTTTGTTTTCCATTAAGTTCATTTATAACAGCCCATGTGGTTTTGTTATTGTTAGAGGATTCAGAGATTTTGTTAAAATAAAACTGACCCTTTGTGGCCTCAACAAGAACTTTGTGCTGATATTTTTTTATCTATATAGAGTTTTTAGCTCAGGGTATGCCTTACTCAAAATATACAAATCCTTCAGACTATCTGAAGACGATTTTACTTCTTGTGTGACCCATGTTTGTTTTATTTGGTTTTGGTAATGTTTGGTTTTTCTAATAGGACAACTAATATTGAAATAGAACTGTAATTTATCATGAAAGGCATTATATTTACTCTCAACATCAGTTGCATGATAAACATCTTGCCATGTTTCTTTACTCAAGAGATTGTTGAATGCATCTATAGCGCCTTCATGTGTTACTCTGAAAGTATTTCAAACTAATGTCATAGTTAGATTAATAAAATTCAATCTCAAAAGGAATATATCGTGATCCGATTCAGTATTTACATTTACAGTACCTATACAATCATCACAATTTGTATATACTTGATCCAAAATATTTCTGCATGTGGAAGTCGACCTTGTAGGTGTAAAGTTCCTGGGTGACAAACCATAAGATTCTAGAAGACCAGAAAATCTGTGTGAATTATTTAATGTCATGGAATTTATCAAAATTGCCTGATGAGATATGTCCAACCAATAGTAAACAATTTGTATTTTATCAGAAAAATATTGTTTTTTGAAAGTAAACGATTTTTATATTTTAAGAATTTTATAAAATTTTTCAGGCAAATTTCCAAAATAATCTTCTTCCAACATAACTTTTTATTATAATCATTCAGCTTTTACATTTTTTAAATCAACATGTATTTATTACGGTGAAAACTACGTATTTATTCAAGTTAAATAAACAATGTTACAAAAACATTCACACAGATTTGGCCAGGACCAATATTTGGTTTTTTTACTGAAATACCAAACAATATGCAAGCAATTATAGAACAACAAAGGCTCAATCGCCTGATTATCTATTTATTTAAAATTACAAACGACAAATAATTGTTACACTCGTTTGAATCCATACTATAATTAACGTTTCGAAAATAACTAAATTTGTTAATAATTATCTATAATGTACAATAAACAAGCTTTATTCTGAAAATCCTTTATGGCATTTTTCAATTACTCATTTGTTATTTGATGGATTGTTTTACTAGTATCAGTTTCCAGTTTCTGACCGAACATTAATTTTTACTCGCACTTAACTGAGTTTTTATTTCAAATTCCATTTATTTCCAATAAAAACCGTTTTTATATGAATTTCATTGAAATAAGACATTATTGTTTACTAGTTTAAGTTTCAAATAAGTGAAACAAATCTATAAGTTATAATATGTTACGGTTTAAACGTGAATAGGTACTAGAATTATCCGGATAGAGTAAGAAATATCTAAGCATAGTGGATAAAGCAACATATTGGTAAATATTTCGTTGTATTATGGATTTATTCGGTTAATACTATATTATCCTTTTCAAATAAATAACCATAATAATCTCTTAACCCAGATATGCCCAACGTCCTACATATACAGGGTGAGTCATAACTATTGGGACATAGACTAAGGACAGGTTACTTGGACCAAAATATGGCTATTGGGCCAAATATGCCTTAATAAAATGTTGCTGAGAAAAAAGATACAGGGTGTTAAAGTTAATTTTTGTTTTCGTGTTCGTTTTTTTGCTAATAGTTTCCCTGTATATTTATAAATTGCTATCAAAATTGGTACAGAGGCATAATCTTAGACAAGAAATAGTATTTTCTTTACAATTCCACTATCAAATACCAAACTAATAAACAAAGTTGCAACTAACGTAAGGTTTCCGTTTTGACGGTAAATCAAAACTAAACACACTTTAACTTAAAAGAACTCACAAAAACTCAAACTAAATGTTCTACATGGTCTCCTCCGATTTCTATAACTTTTCTAATTCTTTTTATAGAGGATTTTCGGATGTTAAAAAAAAATATTATTCTGTCCCCTTATAAGATTAGCTGCATTTTGAATATATCTCCAAAGTTCTTCTCGTGTATTAATTTCATTGGCATAAACTAAGGAATACATATGTACCCAAAAATAAAAATCTAGCAGGTTGTACTCAGAACTTCTTGGTGGCCATTGAAAATCACTGCCTCTGCCAATCCATCGTTGAGGAAATACGTCATTAAGATGATTTCTAACAGCTAATGAAAAATGAGGTGGCGCTCCATCCTGCATAAACCACATTTTTCTTCTTACATCCAGTAACAGATCATCTAAAATATCACTAAGAGTATTTTCCAAAAAGGATAAATAAGAATCTCCATTTAAATTCGGAGGAAGAACATAAGGCCCTAGTAGTTGGTCGCCTATAATGCCACACCAAATATTCAATTTAAACTCATTTCGCCAATTAAAAACCCCTCGTCTGGTAAAAGTTGCTTCGTCGGTGAACATAATATTCTTAATAAAGTGTCTGTCATTGCTATGTTTATTCATAATACGTTGGCAAAACTGTAACCGTGGTGAAAGATCTGTTGGAAGTAAATTTTGAACAGGAGTGAAGTGATAAGGATGGAGGTTCTCTTTTTTTAGAATTCTAACAATAGACGACTGACTTACTCCTGTTGCTGCTGATAGATGTCGTGAACTTATTTCAGGATTTTCATCTACTCGAACCAAAAGTTCATCTTCTTGATTAGGTGTGATTTGTTTCGGTCGACCACCCCGATTTTTAGTGTGAAATGACCCAGTTTCACCTAAACTACGATATAATCTTGCAAAAGTTTTATGATTTGGTTGCCTTCTGTTTGCGTATAACATTCCATACCTTCTGGCTCCCGAGCGACCGCAAAAATTTTCTTGGGCGTATACGCAAATCATATCTCGCATTTCTTCATTAGTAAAATGATTGTGACGAGGCATTTCAATAAAAAAAAACTAATGATTACTTTTAAAAAATGCAATATTACACTACACTGTCACATCAAAAATAATTTACTCTGAACAAATGACATTTACCAACAACAATTATCTGACAGTCCAAAACATACTTTTTATAAATGAAATAATATTTGAAATCCTTTTTTAAGACTCTAAGCAGTTCGACTGCGTTTTTATCGAAAATGGTTGAAATTATCATGTTTAAACAACAGTACCAATTTTAAGTAAAAAATGATGTTTACGTCATATTTTCTAATAGAAATTACTAAAAAGTTTCATCAGAAAAAGTTTAGACTCAATTTTATTATTAGGAATGATTCACGTGGTGCCATCTATGACAAAACGTAAAATTGTAAATAAAATACCATTTCTTGTCTACGATTATGCCTCTGTGCCAATTTTGATAGCAATTTATAAATATACAGGGAAACTATTAGCAAAAAACGAAAAACAAAAATTAACTTTAACACCCTGTATATTTTTTCTTAGCAACATTTTTATTAAGGTGTATTTGGCCCAATAGCCATATTTTGGTCCAAATAACCTGCCCTTAGTCTATGTCCCAATAGTTATGACTCATCCTGTAGAACGCCTGAAGTCCGATCCTGTCTCATTGTTGCCCAGTAACTAAATGCCGACTACAGGTAACCGATCTCTATATATATCTCTTATAGGAACCACCCGATGTAATAAAATATATAACGACTATTAGTTACACCATAATAGTTAACATCAAAAATTGTGTAAATTTGAAAATGGCCGAGTATGGTGTTTTGTTCGCAAGGTAAGCAAAATTTTTATCTTCAAAGCTATATAAATAATATTTTGGGATGTGTATTTTAACGTAAAAAGAAGTTTATTTAGCAATATAGGATCAACAGTAATGTACAAATATGTTATGATATATTTTTGAATCTCTTTTCCACATCGTCCTACATGTAGGACGTTGGACACATAACAGTAGTACAGACAGAACTTTATTTTTGCGTAAATTACATGCTTTTATACAAAATATATCAATAATTTAGCATATGTCATGTATATTTACACTTCCAGGGGTTTTTCTCTAAATGATGCACTGGCTATGCTGGAGGACGAGGAAGATATGATAGAGAACGAAGATATGATAGAGTCATTGACTATTTCTCCGCCAGAAAATGCCACGGATTCTCAAACTGATGAAGATTCTGGTGACGAAAACACACTTATCATAAATAATCTACCTGCTAAACAGCTTAGAGCGTCTGCTAAAATAAATTTTCATAAATATAATACAAGGCAAACCTTTTCTCTAATCCAAAGAATGATAAAGATGGCCCATTAGTGGAAGAATATGAAACGCCATCAAAGAGAACAAAAACAATAAAGAGAAAAAATATTTGTAAATGGGAAACCGAAGATTTGGTGTATGATGGTGAAGAATTTAGTAACGATGAAGAAAACATATCTCTGCAATTTAGATTTAGCTTCCCCCTTTAGATATGTTTTCTTTATTTTTTGATGACAAAATATTGGACCTAATAGTTGTCGAATCAAATTGATATGCAGGGCAACAAAATCATTTCCTGAAAATAGAAAAACGTGACATAAAAGCATTCAATGGAGTCATTCAACTCAGTGGATATGTGCCAGTTCCGAGGCGGAGAATGTTCTGGAAAAACGAAAGAGACAGTGAAAATGATAAATTTGCTAAAGTTAGGCCATTGTTTGATCACCTCAATGCTGCATTTTTTAAATTTGGTAAATGTGAGAAAATGCAATGTGTTGACGAAGTCATGGTACCATATTTCGGCCGCCATGGCTGTAAACAATTTATTCACAATAAGCCAATTCGCTATGGCTACCAACTTTGGGTAGGAGCAAGTAGATTAGGTCACGTAAATTGGATGGAACCTTACCAAGGTGCTACCACAAATATTAGCAAAAAGTATATTGATTATGGAGTAGGGCCATCTGTTGTATTGGAGTATTCCGACGTTTTAAGAACTAGGTAGCCTAATAAATGAATGCACCTATTTTTTGATACTTTCTCTTTCACGTTATCTTTGTAAGAATTGCTATCGGAGAAAACTTTCAACGCTACCGACACAATACGTGAAAATCGCATACCTAATGGGCCATTATCTTTCGAATACGAAGTGAGCCTCTTTAGCAAGATAATTGATAGAATATTGATAGAATATATTTGCTGTGCTAATAAGCGATATGCCTCTATAGTTTCGAATTTGTTTTTTATTTTTACTCCACTTCCACTCCATGCCCTAGGCATTTTCTATTGTTGCCATACTCTCAAAATAATGTCATACAATTTTTGTATCAAGTCATTTCCTGGCGCTTTGTGATTTTTAAGAGATATCATCGCATTCTTTACTTCTTGAAGTGTTGGTGCTGATATTTTCACATCGTCAGATTGGAATTTTATATCTGCTTTCTCACACTTTCAATATTTAGTATATTCCTTCCATCGTTCGATGATTTCTGTCTCTATCAATATTAATTCACCTTCTTCATTTCTCATAGCTTTTGTTACCCCAAGAGTTTTACCTTGTCTGACTGTCTTCACTTGCCTAAAGTATTTCCTGACTTGATTTCTCTTGCCACTTATGTTTATTTCTCGTATTTGTATTTCTTGTTCTGTGAAAATCTGCTTTGTTCTTATCTTTAGGGCTTTATATGATTTTTAATCTTTTGCGAGTTTTTATTTTTAGCATTCTCTCGCATTGATTGTTAAACCATTTCCGTTTTGGGAGAGTACTCTTTTTTTCCAATGGTTTCTTTCGCCGTAGTCTACATTATACTCTTTCTCTCCCAGCAATTGGAATCTATTGCTTATGGTTACTTGATAATCCAGTTCTTTATTTGGTGTTTGAAGAGAATATATGTTCCATTTTTCTCCAGGTTCTGTATTGATATTCGTGTTCTCTCAACTAAAATTTTACCAAAAATTGATCGTACGCTATCGCTGTCCGCTCGTAATATACTTCACAAATTAATAGCGCTACTAGAGTGTCTTGCATCACTGAGGATATGATCTATTTGGTTACGTGTTCTTCTATCATTTGAAACCCATGGGACCTTGTAAATGTCCTCTCTTTCAAATTAGGTGGATTTAACAATCATGTTACTAAATATTGCTAATTGTATTAGTCGGTGTCCATTATCATTTGTTGTGTGGTGTAGACTGTTTACCAATAACTTCTATTAAATAGTCTTCCTTACGTAGTTTAGCATTACAATCCCCCATTACTATTTTGACGTCGTACTTTGAAGTCGCTTTATACTGTTGGTCTAATAATTCGTAAAATTCGTCCTTCTATCTTCTTCGGCATCTTCTGTTGGAGCGTATATTAAGAATATAGTGAGATTGAACTACTTCTTTGAGTCTAATATAGGACATTCGTTCGTTTATTGCCTTAAAGTCATTAACTGCCATTTTTAATCTTTTTGCAATGATGAATTCACATCTGTATTCATGTCTGTTCTAACTCCCCGACCAAAATACTATAGCTTCCATTTCCAAATTTCCCATTGCTCTCCATCTTATTTCCTGTATTCCTGTTATATCTATGTTATATTTTTGTAATTGTCTAATGGCTTTTGTCACTCTTCGAGAACTGTGCCAACTTCACACATTCTACGTTCCTATGTAAATATCCTTATTCCGTTGCGAGTATCGTTTATATTGAATATTTGTCCTGTTCAGAGGCATTAGTTTCTGTTTCGAGGCTCCATAAGACAACCTTCTTTTCGAAGGACCATTTTACCCGCTCTCATCAGTTTCCGACCCAACTGTCCTCCCTGATTGGATACCATATCTGGGTTGCTCGGTTCAACATGAGGCACCAGCGTGAAGGTAAGAATTAGATTTAAGTAGAAGGGACTAAATAGAGTAAACTGGAACCAACTCAATGTTTTCGCATTCTACCCCTTTACCCTTTTCAGGGTTGCGTGCTGTCCCCACTACTTTTCAATGTCTACAGTGAAGCGGTATTTCAAAAAGCGCTCTCAGACTCAATAAAACTACGCCTGAGAATGCTTCGATGTTGCGTGTTCTCTACTCTTCTTTATGGCTTGGAAGCGTGGACACTAAAACAAGTCCATCTCAATAAGTTGGCCGCCTTTGAATTTTGGTGTTACAGAAGAATCCTACGAATATCATGGATTCAAAGAATGTCAAACGTGGAAGTAACTAGAAGGATAGGAAATAAGGCGGAAATAATATTAACTATCAAAAGACGAAAAATTGAGTACCTAGGACATGTGATGAGAGGGCAAAAATACGCATTATTACAACTTATTATGCAAGGCAAAATCCGAGGAAAGCGAAATGTGGGAAGACGAAGAATATCCTGACTTAAGAACTTAAGGGAATGGTTTGAATGCAGTAGTGCAGAACTTTTTAGAGCGGCAGTCAACAGAGTCCGCATAGCCATGACGATTTCCAGCATTCGGTAGAAGATGGGACTTAAAGAAGAAGACCCTCTCCCCCTCCCCCATTTACTTGCAGTTATTGTACACAAAAAATAATTACGTGTTAATTTTTTACCATTATTGTATTTATAAACATTTAGTGTAGTACAATAAGTTACAAGTTTAATGTTACAACATAAATTTTGTTTGGATTAATTTTTTGTTTCAAATATAAAGCAAGACTCACTGAAATATCGTGCGTGTTAAAGCTAAAATCTAAAGAACTCCCGTTGTAAGTAATTCAATTAATAAAATATTTCGTTAAAGATTTAATCATAATTTTTAAAATTTCAATTTGCATTGTCAACTGACTGATTTAATGAAGAACATGATTAAAAGTTATAACGAACAAATCTGTAAAAAAAACTCTCTTGGAAACTCTTAAAAATCTTTTACAAATACTATATCAAATATTGGCACCCTCTAAAAGCACGTTTGGTTGTTTAAGAGGGAATGTAGTAAAGTAACAACGTTTTTTCTTTTCAATGGAGTAGACTAAAATATTTTTTCTCTTCTTTTGTCACATAAAATGTATGCAGAGAGACACAATGGAAATCGATCTCGGCCGTCACCTCAAGGAAAGAATTTAAGAGTGTACGTTCCAGGTCAAAAGTTTTGTTAGCAACTGCTTTCAATCTTTTTTTACATTATTAACACGTATGTTTAAACAACAACAATTTTAGGTACTATACGGCTGGCTACAGTCAAAATCAGGTAAAATTTTAGCATCATATTGGTTTCATATCAAAACTGCTTTTACCTAATTTATTTATTTAGTGTATGGCGCATGGCGTACATAATTATGTAAATGATTATAACGTATTACAAACACAAATATATATATGATAACTTTGATAAAATGAAAGGCAGATATCAAGCACAGTTATTTAAATCTTGCCCAAGTACTTTCGCTTCCTAGAGCATCTTCAGGGGCATCTGAAATAAACCAAGAACGTTTTTTTACTAAAGAAAATTAATTAACTTTGATAAAAAACTCGAAATTGATGGTTTATAAAAGTTTTTATGTGATTAACGTTTTAGACTTACTTCGTCAATTTTGGCCTATCCAACAATCATAGAATGTCATAAACATAAAATTGTACATTACACTACACTACATATGGACAAACAGTTTAAAATTTTTAAAAATAGGCGAAGCTACATTATGGTTGTCATCAGGAGAGAGAATGGCTCCTGGTCTTCACGGAAATGTTAAGGTGACATGTGACATATGACAGCTTGGATAGACAATCACAATCATGGAGATGTTATCTGTACAATTCAAAATTCGATGAAACTAAGCATTGTCCAAAAATCCAACTGACACTACTATAGGAAATCAACTGATAAAATATGAAATTTTATAGAATATTTTAAGTAGATTGCATAATCCAGATCTCATACTCAAACCTGTCTATAATAATTAGGGTGTTAATTTGATGGTAACTGAAGTGGACTGTAGAAAAGAAGAAAAGAAGAAATCTAACTATGAAATTAAAATACTAAAGATTAAAAATCAAAATTGAAAGCAGAGTGTATAAATGGGGTATAATCCAAATAGTTCAGTTAAACCCACAGTCAATGGGAGAACAATAAAATTAATATGTCAAAGCATTACTCAAGACCACCTGACCAACAGTGGAAGATGTTGAATTATACAACTGTGGAGATGGTATATCTAAATTGCGCAGAGGTATGGAGAGTGTAATTAACGCCAACTATAGATCAATTGAACCTAACCAAGCTAGTTTTGTAAATTATTGAAGAATAAAATAGTAATGTTGATCAAAGTATGAAATTAATAAATTCTTAATGGGTATACTCAGTGAAGAAAATCCAAACAGCCGAGCTGGTCCACTACGAGTGGAAGCTGCAATAAAGTTTTTAAAAATAGGTTTAAATTTAGTACAATTTAAATTAATTTGAGTATTAAGCTAGTGAGAGTTTCTATTTGCTTCCTTTGTAATCTCCAAATCTTCCAATAAATCCAACTCCAAGTAGTTTTTCTTTTTACTAATATCATGTAAAATAGATGAACCAGTATTGATGTTAAAATTGTGTTTACTGGATAATAAGTGTTGACCAAAACTTGCAGAGTTTGGTCTTTTCAAACGTTCTGAAATTCTAGTAGATAACTTTTTAATGGTTCTACCTACATAAGAGGCATTACAATTATCACATTTTAATTTATAAATACCACTTTTGTCAAGTGTGTTTATCCTATCTTTGGTGTTGATTAAAAAGGAACCTAAAGTGTTGTGTGACTTAAAGGAAATTTTGATGTTTTCAATTGTAGAAGTAAAAAGTTTTGATATTTTATTGGAAATATTGCTAATATAAGTAAAGAATAAATATCTGATGCTATTTATCAGATAAACAAAAACAAAAACAAAAAACATTCGTACGGTGTGTACGAATAGTTTTGTGATGGGACGGTGCCGGTTCGGAGCCGGAACTGTGACGTGACTGATGTGTTTGAATCGGTCTTAAGGATATTAAAGTAAAATTTTCGTGGATTCCATTAAATCCTGGTGCTTTTCCAGATTTGGTATCGTTCAATGCTTTACTCACCTCCTCTATTTCAAAGGGTTTGGAGGAGTCATGATGGGCTTCGATTGTTCGGCGAACATTTCTAGGTTCTTATTTAATTGCCGTGTGGTGTTCTTTATTTTTTGAGACTTTGGGGAGCTTTACAATACGTGCCACTCCATGCTTTACTAATTGATTTTTTGAAGTCTGTAAATCTCGTCGTTGTTCCCCATTTGATCTTTCCCCAACATCTAATTTATTAAGAAGTTCATTTGCAAATTCAGGATTACCACTCTCTTGGAAGTATTAGTAGAGTTGCTCTAGGTTGCAATCCTATCCCGCGAGGTATATTCCTTTCTATACTCATGTGGTACATGTTTTCGGAATTACCAAAGTACCTGGCAGTTTTCTACACTCTTCCGGACATAAGTCGCTACACCGTAGACATGATGGTACGTCGCCTCAACAAGTAATAGACCCCTGCTATTTTTGCTATGCATTGATGCAAGTCTTCATTTTTTGTATGTGTTTCTTAGATGTAGAATGTAGATGTAGAAGTAAACGGAGAGGTAAGTAATAATATTAGATATGCTGACGACACAGTTATTATCGCAAATGACTGCAACGAGCTTCAAAGACTCATGCAAAGCATACACACAGCAAGTCAAGAATATGTTTTAGAACTCAATACAACCAAAACTAAATGCATGCTCATCAGCAGAACACAACAACCTCCGATGCAATTGACATTAAACAACCGAAAAATAGAACAAGTGGAGACATACACATACCTTGGAACCACAGTCAACGCAAAATGGGACCAGTCAACAGAAATAAGATCACGAATTGAAAAAGCGCGAAACGCGTTCAACAATATGAAAAAGTGGTTCACAAGCAAAATCTTAATGGAACTAAAATTAAGACTGGTCAAGTGTTATGTCTTCCCGGTCTTGTTCTATGGAGCAGAGGCATGGACCACAACGGAAGCCACCCTGAAGAAACTAGAATCCTTTGAGCTGTGGATATATCGCCGTATTCTTCTGATATCCTGGACAGACCACATCACTAACGTGGAAGTAATGCGGAGAATAGGCAAAAGCAAAGAAATAATCTTCACCGTAAAGAAACCGAAGCTTGAATACTTCGGACATGTCATGAGGCCTACTAAGTACCGGCTGCTACAGTTAATAGTCCAAGGAAGAATCGACAGTAGGAGGGGACCGGGAAGAAGACGACACTCATGGATGCATAACCTGCGACCATGGTTCGGACTAACATCGACCGAACTGTTCAGAGGTGCCGTAAACAAAATCAAAATAGCCTTGTTAATAGCCAACGTCCGAAACAGATAGGGCAAAGGAAGAAGAAGAAGTTTCTTAGATGAAGATCATGTCAATATTTTGTTCTAACATAAGTTTTGAGATAAACTCACATTTGATAAATTTTAGTATTGCTTTAATAAAGCCTTTAATATAATAAATCATGCTGCTATTATCAGCAAATTAGATAGAATGAACTTTCGAATAAGACTTGCCTTATGGTTATCAAGTTACCTTAGTAACAGAAGTCAGATAGTTAAAATAAAGAACCACTTATCTAATCGCATTTCAGCTCATTCTGGTATTCCTCAAGGATCTCACCTTGGACCCGTGATTTTTAACCTATTTATAAACTACATTGGTTTGAATTTTCAGATTTCAAAATTTTTATAATTTGCAGACGATCTTAAGCTATATGCAAGAGTAAACAGTGTTAATAAATGTATTAATTTAAATAATGATATAGTCGCTCTTCAAAATTGGTCAATAGCTAATGAAATGAGTTTGAATATAGGTAAATGTTACTGTCTTACATTTTCTAGATCTAGAGTTCCAATCATCCTTGATTACCAGCAATACAATACACCACTTAAGATAGTAAGTGTGAGTTTTTTGTGTGTGTTTTTTTTTATGTGAGTTTGATTTACAGGTATCTACTAATCACTATTACAATTCAATTAGTAGTGAAGCTCTCCAAAAGCTTAATTTTGTTGTGCGTAATTTAAGGGATCTATCCATTAATTCGACAAAGAGTACAATGAATTGGTTAGCGCTTAACTTTACATGATTAAGGCAGTTATCTGAATTGTGTTTCGAAACTATTTTACGGATTTAATATCAGATGTCGCTATTGCGTCCGTTTCGAAGCCATTTTATTGTTGCTTCTTAAGACAGGAAAGATCTATTTTTCACGTTGAGAACGCCTATGAATAACTGTTCTGATATGCTTTATTAAAGCGAAATACATATAAACAGATACATAGACGATTTGTACGTGAAATGGAATATTTACTGTCTTTTTCATTTTACATGATTCCTCTAATGTTGGTTTCCATTCTACCACATCCACATTAATACTATTGAAAAAGTTCAACATAAATTTCTACGATTTATAGTATACTCGTACAAATTGAACAGGGCTTTACATACTTACTCTTATGAGCATATTCTAATGCAACTTAAGCTTCACACTTTGGAAAATCATAGGTTAATGTCAGATGCAATACTTCTTTTTAAACGGTTATCTGACCACATTTATTGCCCTGTCCTGTTTGAGCTATTCTTCTTTAAAATACCTAATACGGTTACCAAAAATAATTTCTAGTTTGATGTTCCATATCCCAGCACTAACTATGGTTTTTATAGTCCAGTAGTCCACTTATTTATATGTTTTTGCTGCTTATTGTTTTGAATATTATTCGATATAGTTAGTTTAGAATTCTTTATATTTATATTTTAAATTAAATTGTAAAAAGAGGTTCTCTCCTTAGTAAATAAACAAATAATTCGCTTAATATTAATCTTAAGAAATGCACTTCAACCCGAGATAAGCACAAACTGTTTTTACTGTTTTATATTACACCAAGTTACACGACTACAGTAATTACAATTGGATTATTTATATCTATTAGCATATCAAGAAAGGATCGTCCCTTAAAGGATAATTGTTTCCTCTTAAAACTCATTACACGAATCGTTCTTACGGAAACAAGCAACATATAATTAATGAATTCAATTAGGATACAGGCCCAATTGCGCAATTTTCCGTAATTGTCATATCTTCTCTTTCCGCGTTCGTACCTTTCCGTTGCGATCATTAGTTTTAAGAAATTGGAAACGTGTAGGATTGTCAGTAGTAATGGAGAATTATGAGGTGCTTCAATACACTGCTCTGCAAAAGAGTAGGACAATTTAGCATTTAAAACCGTTGCTTATAATATTCTCACTAATATTTGAAGTTTGCTTTTATTATACTCGTATTTTATCAACAATTGCTTGAAACAGTTCTTAATAAAATTATGGAAATAAAAATGTTGAAAAAACTTTAATGTCCTGGATTTTTCGCCGGGGAAGGTATCTCGTATGGAGGGACTAAAAACATTTGTAATATTTAAACAGAAAGAGATTAACAAGAAATGTTTTTTTAACAAATTAATGCACCAAATCTCACGATTAACCAACATTTTATAATGTAAACTAATCAACTGTCTAGAACATTTTTGTTTCACGTATTCTTAATAGTACATAATAAAATAATCAAATAATAAATAAATTTACACCCTCCACTGATAAATAGGTTCACTGAACGAGTAAACTAATACTTATCACACAAGTTAGAAAGGTTTAGTGTATTTAGGCATACGGACAAGTTCTTAATTATCTGCCAGTTCTAATACTTTGCTGGTTATATAGCTATGAAGTCGTTATTCGTGATCTTTGGCCATCTTCTTTGAATGTTTTCATGTGGATTTCCCGGCGTATGTCTTTCTTGCGGATATACAATGGAAAGTTGACGATGTTTCTTATTCAGTTTTAGATTCTTTAAGGGGAATTAATTTTTAGATTTTAACCAAAGAAATTAGGACACGCATTGAAATAGCACGTGCATCATTCATTAAACTTAAAAAGTTTCTTTGTTGTCGGGATATAAGGTTAGAACTACGCCTGAGAATGCTTCGATGTTACGTGTTCTCTACTCTTCTTTATGGCTTGGAAGCGTGGACACTAAAACAAGTCCATCTGAATAAGTTGGCCGCCTTTGAATTTTGATGTTACAGACGAATCCTACAAATATCATGGCTTCAAAGAATGTCAAACGTAACTAGAAGGATAGGAAATGATGCGGAAATAATATTAACTATCAAAAAAAGAAAACTTGGGACAGAGTACTTAGGACATGTGATGAGAGGGCAAAAATACGCATTATTACAACTTATTATGCAAGGCAAAATCCGAGGAAAGCGAAATGTGGGAAGACGAAGAATATCTTGGCTTAAGAACTTAAGGGAATGGTTTGAACGCAGTAGTGCAGAACTTTTTAGAGCGGCAGTCAACAGAGTGAAAACAGTATAATTCCTGAAGAATGGCTAAGATCAACGTTTGTCCCTCTTCCCAAGAAGCTACATGCTAAGCAGTGCAGTGATTATCGCACGATCAGTTTGATGAACCACACCTTAAAAATATTCCTCAAAATAATTCACAATAGAATTTATAGAAAATTGGAAGAAGATATCGGAGAAACTCAGTTTGGATTCCGGGAGGGATATGGAACTCGCGAAGCAATATTTGCCTTTAACATCTTGACACAGAGGTGTTTGGATGTGAATCAAGATGTATTTGCTTGTTTCATTGATTACAACAAGGCGTTTGATAACGTCAAGCATGACCAACTTTTAGAGATCTTGGCAGCTAATCAGTTAGACACTCGCGATATAAGAATAATATCTACTCTGTATTATAATCAGAAAGCAGTCGCAGGCATCGAAAATAGCACAACCAATGAAATTCAAATTAAAAAAGAAGTTAGACAAGGATGTGTGCTGTCACCAATGCTATTTAATCTCTATTCGGAAGAAATTATGAAGAAATCATTGGAAGAAGAAGAGATTGGGATAAAAATTAACGGCCAACCAATTAATAATATTAGATACGCAGATGATACGGGTTTAATGGCGGAGACAGTAGAAGACCTGCAGGCCATTTTAAACATGGTAGTCACAGCTAGTGAAGAGAAAGGGTTAAAAATGAACGTCAAGAAGACAAAATTCATGATTATTTAAAAAAAACAAAGATTGAATGCAAACCTGTACATTCACAATAACGAAATCGAACGGGTGCACAAATATAAACATTTGGAACAAGCTTTAATAACAACAATGACATCACAGAAAAAATAAAAACTAGAATTGGAAAAGCTCGAGCTGCTTTTGTTAATATAAAGGACATTCTGGGAAGTCATGACATTAACTTAAACCTGAAAATGAGATTGGTTAGATTCTACATCTTCTCGATACTGCTGTACGGAGTAGAGACTTGGACTTTTAACAAGAGCAACATTGAAATGTGGATATACAGAAGAATTTTGAAAATACCTTGAACAGACAAAGTAACAAATAGTGAAGTTCTTCGAAGAATGAACAAAGGACGGGAGTTGTTGATCACCATCAAGAGAAGAAAGTTGGAATATTTTGGTCACGTGATGAGAGGGAAAAAGTACCGATTGCTCCAGTTAATTATCCAAGGAAAGATTCAGGGCAAACGAAGCGTGGGGAGACGACGTATATCTTGGCTGCGCAATTTACGAGACTGATTCCAGTGCACATCTAACCAATTATTTAAAGCAACAGCTTCAAAGATACGAATAGCAATGATGATTGCCAAACTCCGTAGCGGAGACGGCACTTGAAGAAGAAGAAGTCAACAGAGTCCGCATAGTCATGATGAATTCCAACCTTCGATAGAAGATGGAACTTAAAGAAGAAGAAGGGGAAGGAAAGTTACTATCACTCGTACAGCCCTATATTTGTGGCTCGTTTGCCATTTTGCCTGACAGGCCACGACCTAGTTATGAGTTTGAGGAAGCTCTATGCATTTGACTCTGATGATTCTTTAACGGACCTGACTTATTAATATTCCAGTAAAAAAATATGTCACTCTGATATATTTTTTTTTCTGAATTTTATTACTTACCGATTTTCAAACTATATTGGTCCAGTAAACAATAATACGTCCAGTCTTAACATATGGTTCAGAGACCTGGACTCTAACAAAAAATAATGAAAATATGTTAGGATATTTCGAAAGAAAAGTACTAAGGCGAATCTATGAAGCAGTGAATGACAAGGTAGTGCGGATAAGATAATACAACTTTGAACTTTATAAAATGTACCAGGAACCTGATATCGTAAAACATATTAATTTAGGACGTCTAAGGTGGATGGGGTGTATAATGCGGATGGAACAAAATGACCCAACTACAAAACTTCTCTTTAATAGACCAATTGGTCAGAGAAGAAGAGGAAGACCCAGAACAAGGTTCCTTGATAACATCGATATATACATGAGAAATATGAGAATACGTGCTTGGTAGAGAAAGGCGATTGATAAGGACGACTGAAGAGAAATTCTTGAGGAGGCTAGGACCCACTCAGTGTTGTAAATATAGAATGATGATGATGATAAAACACCATAATTAAGAAATATAGTGAAGACAAAATGTGAAGAAAAGAAGAAAGTTACGACTGGAGAGAATTTCTTGAGGAGGCTAGGACGCAAGCAGGGTTGTAATACGTCCACGGTGATGATACACAATACGTCGAGTGATTGATAATATCAACAATAATTTAAAACAGAATTATGTGTCTTTTCGAAACATATCCATCGAAAAAGTATGGTTGGCTTCAAAGGTAGGTCAAGCTTGAAGCAATATACGCCTCTAAAACCAACTAAGCGAGGTTTCAAAGTTTGGGTTGCTGCATGTGCTAAAACAGGATATGTATTTGTTTTAAGTGTACCAAGATAAGTCCACTAAAAGACAATCATTAGGCTGTGGGACATTTAGAATTATGTGGAAAAATATTACCCAAAAGAGTTTTTACGAAGTGACAAAAATATAAAACTTGGAGATTCCAACTTTGCTCAAACTGGAGACATTTTTTTGGTAAAATGGAGAAATCGAGGAAAAAATGTGTGGTAATGATCAGTAATAAGCATAATCCTGCTGAAAAAGGAACTGTAAAGCGTACTAATAAAGCTAAAGTACGGGAAGAGATTGAATGCCCAAAAGCAGTTTGTGATTACAATCGATTTATGGTAGGCGTCTACAGAGTCGATAAGATGCTTTCTTGCTACGATATCTCTTGAAAATGTAGAAAATGGTGAATAAAATTATTGTACTACATTCTAAATGCTACAGCAGTAAACAGTTATATATGGTATAAAATTGGAATCAAAAGAACATTCTAAGTACATTTAGTTTACTCCCAATATACAACAAACCTTGATTTTATATGTATATTATTTAAAAAATAAAAAGGAGGGGCGGTCCAGTGGGACTGCCGGTAGAAGTTATACTTCTATACACGCGTTCGTCGTTACTAATTTATATGGGAGTCAATCTGCACAATCATTACATAATATGTAATACTATAGGTAAGAGAGGGCAGAAAGAGAAAAATAATTAGGTATACATATATATATATATATATATATATATATATATATATATATATATATATATATTATATATTATATAAAAAAAAAATTTTACACGTACTCTGCAGTAAAATTCATTGTTAATTTTGTTATTAATATAAAAATACAATACAATACACTGCAACATAATTCAATATAATAATACAATACAAATTAAAATGCAATATTCATAAGTATTTAAAAATGACAATATATATAACTTACTTACGCATATGTTTATTTTACCATGATAACAATATTAATAAAAAAATATTGTTTGGTGATACAACTGTCAATTTATCTGACATTGACAAATACAATATTTAATTGTTGTTTGTTGTGTATATAAGTACACATTTAAACTTTCTTGAGATATTTACAAGTTTTAAGTTATAATTTAACATGCCTAACGAGGCTTGTTACTCCCGTGCAAATTTCCGATTCACTCCCGTGCAAATTTCCAAAGTCGAACGGGCGTATAGAATTATAACTCCAAAAACCAACAACTCGGATTATGTTGTAAATTTTCATTTTATTTTAAAATTTAGCATTTTTGCGTATATTACATATATTTAATAAAATGAACGGGGGTTTTTAAATATTTCAAAAATAAAAAAGTAAATTCATATTGAGATTCGAACTCACATACACCAGCGTATGAACCAAACACGTAAAACATTTGCCAATTAGACATGACACAAACGTTTTTTAAAATTGACAGTTCTCGGTCTTACAGTGATGTATTGAGATTATTGTTTAGAAATACAAAAGACTAAAATAATTATTAACATTTAATAAATCATACAAAACATATCACATAAATAATAATATTAATAAATGTTATATTATATATATATATATATATATATATATATATATATATATATATATATATATATATATATATATATATATATATTGTTATGATATGTAAAATCGAGAAAAATATTGGTTTGTTTAAAAATATTTCAAAATTCAATAACATTAAAATAATTCAGATAAGTAGGATAATATCCAACAAACATTTCGAAGAAGGAGAGTTATTAATTTCTTGAATTACCTGTACCAAACAAAAAGTAAGCTTTGCATAAATTATTTCTTTGTTATACTTGAGTGACCCGCATAATTTTAAGTGAAAACAAAAAGACAATTGAACGGGGTTTTCCAAAATACATTAATACAGTGATTAGGGACAAATAGAAGAGATTTTAGATAGAGGTTTTTGTTAGTTTGTAAGAATTATAGAAAATATTATTTGTAAATAAGTTTTAGGAAATTTTATAATTATAGGTAAAAATTTGTTTGTTATCGAAATGAAAAAATGGGGGAATTGTGACGAGTTTTGATTGGCGGAGATTGAAAAAGGTGGGATAAGTATGTAGGAAAAAGTTTAGCGAGATTGAGGAGAGAGAAAAGCGAATCAGTGGATTTTCCAATTCTGTAAGACAAACAGGGATTGTTCTTTGGTGGTTCCCAAGAAGTAGCAAGCAGTAGTGTTGAATGTTAGTGAGTTTTTTGTGGAGTTAGTGTATCTGACAGAAGCTGAAGCAGCAAAATATTGTAAGTCATATTTTCCTACTTATATTCCAAGAGTCACTGTTCAGGCCAACGAGAGATTCAGTTTATCGTAAAGAGAAGATATTCCAAGAGTCAATTTTTCACTCGGGCCAACGAGAGATTCAGTTTATCGAGAGGAGAAAGGCTATCATAATTTGAATGATTGTTGCTTTTGAAGGAGATCATTAAGGACGATATACTTGCAACAATCTGTTGTAAGATTGCTGATTACATAGGGAGCGGTTGAGAGGAGATAATACAGTCTACAAGGAACAAGGATTTGGACCACTCATCATCAGAGAGAGATATTTTTGTTTTCTGCAGTTTTTTTTTTCTTTTATTGATAACACAATTTTTACACGTAATTTAGAAAGGATATAAATATTTTGATTAGGAGAGTTAGAATAGTTTGGAATTTTGAGTTTTCAATTAATATTGTTTGTACCATTAATTTTGATTGTTCATGTACGGAGAACAAAATTTTGAGAATCCTTATATGAGATTTGTTTATTGAAAACTTTTGAGTGTGAATTATTTCATTATTTTTATTTCAATATATAGTGTTAGATCATATGTGTTTTTTATTATTCCGGTATTCTCTGGACCTTACCTTTCACATGTAATAGCATAGATATTGAAGCACGAATTTAACCCTGAGATAAAAGAATTAAAAATTGTGATAGAGTCATAATCATATCATTTAAATAATTTTAATTAATCAAAAAATTAATTAGCTAATTATTGCTTGGCGCACCAAGACTTTAAATATCACAATAATATATATATATATAATATGTAAATAATATACATAATATTAAATATATATACAAAAGGAACATTTTTATTCTCGAGAGAGGAAGAGAGAGAAAATATATCTTCTGTCTCTCTCGTACTCATTATCTTACATATGTAATGATTTCACCGAATCACTCCCGTACAAATTTCCAACGTGGAGCGCGCGTATAGAAGTATAACTTCAAAAATTAAATACTATATATTAAAATAAAGTGATATATGATTGAATGCTAGCATATATGAACTTTAATCAAATAACAGGCAGATATCGAGCACAGCTTTTTATTGAATTTTGCTTAAGTACTTTCGCTCTCAGAGCATCTTCAGGGGCATATGAAATAAGCCAAGAAACGTTTTTTCATGTGAAGGAAGAATAATTAACTTTGAAAAAACTCAATGGTTGATAAAGAGTTTATATAACGTTTTCAACATACTTCTTCAAAAATTTAGGCTATCCAGCACGTCGATGATTACACAATACCAACACTAGACAAAATAGTTTAAAATTATTTAGAAGTTAGAGCTGGGTCTTCCACAAGGAAAAGCTGCAATAAAATTTTTAAAAATCGATTTTAATTTAGTGCAATTTAAATTAATTTGAGTATTAAGACAGTGAGTTTTCATTTGTTCCCTTTGTAATTTTCAAATCTTCCAATAAATCTAAATTTAAGTATTTTTCTTTCTACTAATTTCATGTAAAATAGTTGAACCGATATTGATATTAAAATTATGTTTACTGGGCAGTAAATTGTGACTAAAACTTTTGGTCTGAGTTTGGTCTGTTCAAATGTTTTGTGATTGTAGTAGACAACTTTTGAATGGTTCTGCCTACATAAGAGGCATCACTATCATCAGATCTCTTGATAAAAGTGGTATTTAAAAATTATGATGTAGTAAGACACAGTAAGACTACGTAACAGCATGCCGTCAGATAGATATTTCTGCGTTATACAATGCAACAATATAAGCAAACAGAAAAGGTTTGACAACCATCAAATTTAGCTCCTACTATATTTAAGATCTAGTTCTAGCTGTCCAACATAAGAACTTTAAAGCTGCCGAGAAAACCCAAACAGACGATTTGTTTACTCTAAGCGATTAATTTAAAAAGTGAAGGCTCATAACAAACCTAAATAACACTGAAGCAAGTTGCTTCTACCTAAATAACAGTAAAGCTAACTAATAACTGAACGTTTTTTTTAATAATACTGTAATAAAACACTAAAAGCATTAAGTAATAAAACATTTTGAATATACTGCTTCTAAGTTGCGAACACGCAAAAATATTTTCAAAAGCTCTGAGGAGCCTTGTGGGAAGCTGCATCAATTACATTATGAACTGGTGATTTGTGTCTGGTACACTTCGTGTCCGAATACTCTAAAATTATAGACGTCCAACTAAATAGAAAAATGAGGATAGCTTCAGGCTATATTAGGTCTGTTCTTGCTTCTGATACTCAGCCATATAGCTCCACCTGATCCAACTACTCTACCTGCTGTGAATAACCCTGAACTGCCTATCTATAGAATGTACCGCGATTGGCAACAAACATATTGCGATTCCGAAATCCACCCCGGAGTCTTGCTCAACAGCTTGCTGGTGATGGCCTCGATCTAGATGGTAGATGGTTGCAATTCTGAAATAAAAACTCTTTCGAACAGCTACGTAACTTGATAGATTTACCTAAAATGACAAACAGTTTTGAGGTTCCTCTCCATATTTCGAAAAACCTGAATCGAATTTGCACCGAAATGTTATATAAGTGGGGGAAACTCCTATCATTTGATTAAGAAATGTGAGCATATCCTGAGGATTCAATGGATTCTTTCTCTCCAGCGCTAAGTCGTCTTTGTCGGATATCTGCATCCACTTTTAATGCGTGTAATAATATGTTATGAGATAATGCACACAATGTTTTTTTGAAATGATAATATTGCCAAATATGCCAAACTCTAAATGAATAGTAGACATAGAAATATGGGAATTCTGTAAAAATGCAAAAGAAAAAAAAACAAACATGTCTTCAACTACATGGCAATTGTTCGCCAACACTATAAGTAACTAAAATAGATAAAATCTGTCATTTTTTGCATTTATACAAATATGCTTGTTAGGTGCCTGGTCTCATTCTTTTCATGGTATTTATCTTATTTTGTAACGCTCACTTTATTTGAGGTTAGGTAATTTTGTACACTTACACTAACTAACGTGGTTAGTGTTTTGTAACGTACATTATTTTCGGGATTTATGAACCGTAATCCGTATTTGGTTGTTCTTGACGTATCATCTGCAATTATGGCAGGTGTTATCAAATCAAAAAGTCGTATTTTTTTTTTTTTTCGTAGTATTAAGAGGAATATCAAAATTATGTGGAAGCTCTTTAACTTAGAATCAAAGTTAAGCGGGTGTTTTTAAATTAGGACATTTCTTTAGAACCCTATGAACATTATTGGATAACACTTTTGTGATCAGAAGCCATGACGGAGGTGAATTTAATTTTTGATAAATTTACTGAGCTTAAAATCAAGTTCACTATGAAACTAAATAAAATATATTGGATTTTTAGATGTTTTGATAGAAAATCTAATGGAAAATTCTAATACCAATTCATTTGACTCAGCCAACAGATCTAAAGAAGCATACGACGTGGGGATTCTACAAGGAGCACAGGTATTTAGCGCAGAAATATCATCAGTAAGTGACATGAGACAGGAGATCCCGCATAGTTTTTGGCCATTTTGCCACAGTTGCAGGCAAACCGTCAGGAAGATACAATTCCAAACCAATGCCTATAAGCCCCGAATCCACTGTACTATTACTTATTTTTAATTGATTCTCATAATTCATTATTATTATTTAATTATATATCTATAAATTATTTGCTTTCAATGATATTTTTTAAATTTGTGTCTGAATTATTTTTTATCCCATTTAGGTATGAAAATATAAGAGGTGCTTTGTAAGCTATAACTATAACCCCCATACATTCCTAAGAACGACTGATATGTAATTACTTTAAAATAAAATAATTTAATAACTTTCAACAGATAAGTGTTGAAATAATTACCTACTAAAATAAATACTTTTCGGAAAATTCAAGGTACCGACCCTGACATCGTAACATAATATTTTCTTAAGATTAAGTTTGCGTAGAATAAACAAAACATGCAAACAAAGCTACACATTGCTGTCATTTGCTGTTTATCGCGAAATAGAAGGGGGAGAAGTTGTTCTTTTCGGTGATTCGATTCCGTGGTAATAACTCCTTATTCGGACTTGTTATATTTGAATCGGTTATCATTCGTTTATTCTGGTGACATAATTAGGTATGTGAAAAAAAACCTAAATCTTGGAAATAGCTATTTGAAGCTTTTGCTTAAAGGGTAACAAATTAGTGAAACTTTTCAGTAAAATGTTGGTTATGCAGACGATATATTGAATTCAATCGCGTTGGCTATATATTTTTACATATGTATAGTCATGTGCAATTCTCCAAATACATATTTTTTCTAAAGAACTATAGTTTGGCTAGATTAAATTAAGTTAAAATTAATAAATTCAGTATTAAAGATTCTTGTCGCATACAAGTAAATTCTGATAGCCTTTGCAGGTTATTAGAGCAATTGCCACGTCCTCGTATAATTCTAGCCGACTTTAATGCTCACAACATAATATGGGGGTCAGCTCACACATTTGCCAGAGACACAAGTATTGCCGATATCTTAGATCAACTTAATATAAATTTTCTTAATGACGGTAGCCCCACAAAATTCAATATTTCAACAGGGTATTCCTCATGCATTGATTTAACTTTCTGTGATCCAAATTTAGCTCATTGCCTCAGTTGGGATGCTCTAGCCTATACATGTGGTAGTGACCATTTTAAAATTGTTATTAGAAACCATAATTTTTCCTCATCTGGTTCCATATTTATATCTAAGTGGAGAATAAAAAATGCAAATTGCCAAAAATCCGATAATATCGATAATAATATTTCCACTCAATGATATTATCTCAACTATGGAGCAGTTTAATCAATTTATCTTAAACGTTGCCTAGAAATTTATTGGTAAATCTAAGTCTGTTAACGGTCGATGTAGTGTACCATGGTGGAATGAACGTTATGCTACAGCAATCCGTGAAAGTAAATCAATGCTAAACCGATACAAAAAGCATAAAACACTCGAAAATAAAGTAAAGTTTAAAATGCTAAAAGCAAGGGAGCAGCCAACTGTCAAAACTGCTAAAAAATGTTCATGGAATAAGTACGTATCGGAAATTAATAGCAATACCCCTCTTTCTGATGTCTGGAACAAAGTTAAAGGGTTTAAAAGAAAACAATAATTTCATAACATCGAGCCACATTTTTGGGAGAATCTATCAAACATTCTCATCGAATTAACAGTATTCATCCAAGTCAAAGAATTCGCCGAACAAAATCCCCTATTTATATATCCTTTTAAAAGTTCAAAATAATTCCTTAAACCATCCTATCTCTTTTCAAGAGATAAACTCATCTCTACTTAACCTAAAGGATTCTAGTCCTGGACCTGATAATATTCCTTCAGCATTTCTGAAACATCTTCCTGTTTCAACTATAACGTATTTATTAAACATAAATTTAACAAAATGTGGCCTTACCACCAATGTCCAGCTATTTTGTCAAAGGTCTCCTAAAAACTGACAGACCCATATCTCATCGACAGCGTGCAAACAACTAGAAAATATTGGTAACTTTAGCTCTTATAGGTTTTGTAAAATTCCAATTTTTTAATCTCCGAGCAAAATGGCTTTAAAAAAGATCGGTAAACTACAGACAACATTTTGGACTTGTAAAGTGAGATACATAAAGCTCTTGCTACAAACCAAAAATGGGTTGCTATATTTTTTGATTTAGAACGTGCATTTCATAAAGCTTGGTAGTACAACATTTTGAGACAACTTCATAACTGGAATATTCAAGGTCACTGCCTTGTCCTTATCCAAAACTTTTTAAACAACCGATCTTTTCAAGTGAAAATAAATATTTTGTTAAATATTTATCGTTTGGAAAATGATACACCCCAAGGATCCTTGCTCAGTCCAACATTATTTCTAATGACAATAAATGATAATCAAAAATATTTAAGCACCCTTATTAGCTTGTTGATACACTGACGACCTAGTGGTATCTATTAAAGGCAAAAATATCTCCTTAATGCCCTCCATTCTTTTTAGATTCTCTCAAAAATTGGTCCCACCTTACAGGTTTTCAATTTTCAATAGAAAAATCAATAGGAGTTGTATTCTCTTCAAGCTCCATGTTACAATCGCAAACCCTAAGAATATATGAGAAACAGCTGGAGTTTAGAGATCATCACAAATTATTGGGTTTAGATCACAAAAGATCACATCTCACAACGTATCCTTGTCTGTAATAAAAGATTAAATGTGTTAAGATCTCTTTGTAACAAAAACTGGGGCTCAGACCAATCCACTCTACTTCTTTTGTATAAATCTTTAATACGTTTCAAGCTAGATTATGAAGCAATTGCCTATGCTTTTCCAACTTCCCCGGTACCCAGCATTTATGCTCTTTTGGGAGAACCACCGCTACATCACCGCCTGATGTTCCTCGCCCTATCACAGGCAGCCTCAGTCGCTTGTAATATTTCAAAACCAATATATCAAAATACTTTTACAAATAAATTAGTAAACAAATTTCAAGATATTCGCTATATTAAAAAACCATATTACAAAAGAATTAAATCCATACTTCAAAATCTGAACACTAATTTTCCGGATGTTTTCTCCTCGGATAACAAATACCCTGAGGCTTGGCTGATCGATTTACCAATTTGTGATACATCTCTGGCCCATTTCGATAAATCCAGTACAAACAGTTCCCTTATTCGGCTAAAGTTCGAAGCCCTCGTAGAAAAGTACCCCGACTACTATAAAATCTATACAAATGCATCCAAGTCCGAAGACGAAGTGGGGGAATCAATCGTTTCCTTAGAAAACAATCTTCTTTTCCGTCTACCCTCAGTATGTAGCACATATTCAACTCAATTCTAAGCTACAAACTCTAAGCTACCGTGCTGTGAAACTTTTTAACGAGCTTTCCTTCACAAAAGCCCTGATAATAATAGATTCCCTTAGCTCTCTAGCATTAAAACATATTTTTCCGAAACATCCTTTTGAAAAGTTACTAAACTACCAGCTGTTCCAAGCTCATCAACATGGAAGAAGAGTTATATAGAATAAGATAAAAAACAGAAAAGGGATCTATAGAGAGATCGCAGTGATTGCTACTATAGGCCGACTATACTCAAAAGTACTACGAAACCTGATAGAAAATGATATTAAAGACAAACAACCCGAAGAACAAGCGGGATTTAGGGCCGGGCGCTCCACTATGGATAATATCTTCACATTAAAAATTGCAATGGAAAAAAGAGTGCAGAGAAATAGAGAAACTCATATAGCTTTAATAGATTTGGAAAAAGCATATGACAGTGTACCGATCTCCCAACTATTGATAGAAATGGGTAACTTAAAAATAAACCCAATTTTTATTAACGCCACTCAAAAATATTACGAACAAAACTTTGCAAGAATTAAAATGGGACAAGAAATCACCTCTCCTTTTCAAACAACAAAAGGACTAAGACAAGGCTGCTGTCTGTCACCCACCTTATTTAAAATCTATTTGGACAGATCCTTAGTGAATTGGGTAAAAAATGTAGAAACATGGGAATAACGGTGGAAGAAAACAAGCTATATACACTTTTCTTTGCGGATGACCAGGTAGTAATTGCCGAAGATAGCTACGATCTTAGCTATATGGTAAGAAAACTGCAAAAAGAATATGAGGTGGCAGGTCTAAACAATATGACAAAATGTGGATATCTCTCAGTGGGAACAGATGAAATATGTGACCTAGTCTTGGAAGACGACAAAATCAAAGGCGTGCAATCCTGCAAATATTTGGGGGTCATTTTCAACAAGAAGGGAAATAGCGCAGATGAAATCAGGGAAAGAATAAACAAGGGCAGAGCAACGACCCGTGCCTTAAACTCTCTTCTCTGGCAAAAAAAAACAATTCGACGAGAAACAAAACACATTTACGGTAGTATAGTCCAAAGTATTACACTTTACGGTTCGGAAGTATGGGACGTCACCAAAGCTAATAGAAACAAACTTATGACGACAGAAATGGATTATCTGAGACGAAGCTGCGGTAGATCGAAACTGGAGAGAGTTAGAAACGAACAAATAAGAAACGAAATGAAAATGGAGAGAAATATCAATGATGACATAGAAAGAAAACAATTAATCTGGTTCGGACATGTTAAAAGAATGCCAGAGTACAGATGGCCTAGGAGAGTACTGGAATGGATCCCTCCTGAAAGATGAAAGAGAGGACGACCACGGAGAAGTTGGCGCAACGATATTGATGAAGCAATGGCGGCAAGAGACTTAGAAGAGGCAACTGCATATGACAGAAAAAGATGGAAATTGGGGGCGGAGAAGCGGTGACAGCCGTAATAAATCCGTTATTATATATATATATATATATATATATATATATATATATATATATATATATATATATATATATATATATATATATATATATATATATATATATATACAGAAAAAACAATAAAACTACATGCATAGTTGAGAATATATCGACGGCTGAAAGGCAAAAATGACCAAGCGACATTTGGGTAACTTTACAGTAGAGCATTTCAAAAACTCTAGATATTGTTTGTAAAAAATCACTACTGACCCAAACATTTAAAATACAATCTAACAATAATTTACTGTAAAGGATTAAAATGAAATAGGTACCAAATGAAAGTTGTTCTTAAATTTACAAAATTCTAGTCTCTTGGTCGCCGAAAATTGTTAGAAATGTCAATTATTTTAAATTACCAAGCGAGAAAAAATTTATCGTAGCTGCATGAGGATACAATCAATCGACGCAGAAGAATTTTCTGATTTCAGTGATATATATATATATATATAACTCAATGAAATCTACATTTGTGCCCCTTCCCAAGAAATCGAATTCTAAGACGTGTAGTGAATATCGCCTTATAAGTTTAATGAGTCACACCCTTAAAGTATTCTTGCGTATTATCCATTCCAGAATAAGAGCAAAATTAGAACACAGCATAAGTAAAAGACAGTTCGGTTTTAGATGCGGTTTTGGAACTCGAGAGCCGCTTTTTGCAATACAAGTCTTGATTCAAAAATGTCTGGATCAACAGAAAGATGTTTACGCCTGTTTTATCGACTATGAGAAAGCATTCGATACTATCAAACATGACAAATTCATAGAACTATTACATCTTACAGGACTTGACACTAAGGACATCCAGATTATAAAAAATCTATATTGAAATAAAACAGCCCACATGAAGAATGGACATATGGTGAGTGAAAACGTAACCATTTCGAGAGGGGTTAGACAGGGCTGTATTCTTTCGCCACTGCTTTTCAACCTGTACACGGAACAAATATTTATGGAGGCACTGGACGAGGGCATCAAGATTAATGGCGTACCAATAAGTAATTTTCGATATGCAGATGATATTGTTATACTGGCCGATAACATCGAAGATTTACAGATGATGCTAAATAGAGTAAATACAACTGGCAACCAATTTGGACTGAAGATCAATAGAAAGAAAACTAAATTTATAATGATCAGTAAAAAGAACATTCAACATATCGACCTGAATATTGAAGCCGAATGATACCCTTTGAGTAGCAGTAGTAGTTCTCTTTGGGTATTAGCTCTTCTTAAGATCTCTTTCATTTATAGCGTTGTCTATCCATGGAATGCTGAAAAATATACTTAAGACACCAGAGCTTCCACATGTTTCATATATCTTACTTTAAGTGAACAGGTCCCAATTCTGTGCATCAGTATACGCGATATTTAGCATTTTAAGACCCGGATTTCAAAAGAAGAAAAGAAAGGTACATACCGGAGGAAAAGGACAATTAAAAACTATTTATGGAATAGCATTAGACTTATTCAAATCAATCGGTTTCCAATGTATAATGTTATCCATGACTGATTCCTTTGAAACGACTCACCTCTACACGTCGCTGATGCTAACTGTGTATCACAGAACTTAATGTAATGAAACTACATTTAGCTCAAGAGAATCAAATTAGGCAGAATTATACGTAGCTCTCAGGAAAGTACAAAGTGTAAATGACACCTATTCAACGACACATCAATGTCAGATGATTATCTTAATATTAAAGGAGTGACGTAGGAAACAAGTAATTTTAATAAACTGCAAAATCTCTACATTATCAATTTTCAGTAGGTACACGTAATAAATCAAAAGATGAGAAGAGATTGTTTTTTATTTATTTTATTAGTGTTTTTGACGAAAAATTCAAAACGCTACAGTGATTTTAAATGTATCTGTTACTACTACAACTGTCAAACAGTTGACGAATGCATGTTTACAAAGTCTCTTAATTACAAAAAACTGTGTTTTTACTCCAACTATGTAGTATATTTTCATTATTGTTAAGAAAACATCTTCTTACGCTACTTATCTGTTACGGATGTTGGCGATAAGCATGGCTATTCTAACTTTGCTTGCAGCTATTTAAAATAATATGGTTGTAGACGTATTAAGATATTGTTCTTCTTTGTGGTTTACTCTTTCCAAATACCTTGCCCTGAACGAGTTGCAACAAGTCATATCTCTCTTCATTGACCAAGGTATTCTAATTTACGCTCTTTGATCGTGTTACTAATCTTGCATTTGTTGCTCATTCTACGTAAGACGTCAACATTAGTCACATGGTCTACACACGAAATTCTTAAGATGCGTCTGTAACACCACATCTCGAGCTTTTTTAAATAAGCTTCAGAAAGTATCCAGGACTCTACTCCATCGTATACTTCTATAATAACGTAGAAAATACATAGCATCTGATAATAGAGATTTTGGTACCAAATGATAAATCGTGACTTCTGAAAAGATACTTTACCTTTAAGAACGGTAATCTTGCATTACCTATGCGTTGTTTTATTTCATTAGAGTGATCCCATTGGCTGTTTATGTTGGTATGTTGGTTCTTGGTTAACCAAAAGCCGTGTATTTATTATTTCGTACTTACTGATTACAACGTACTTTTTTTTTCGTATTGAGATTAAGTCCATGTTCTCTATTTATATCTGATATGCGCGACATTATAATTTGCAAATCATCTAAGTAAGCTATCTGCAAAAACTTCTGCGTCGTGGGAGTATCTAATGTTGTTTAGAGGCACTCTGTTGACTAATACTCCTTCCTGTAGTTCTCATAGTGATTACTCGAAGATATGTTTAGAGTAAATCTTAAATAACACCGAGGACGGGATGCACCTTGGCTTACACCTTTATCTATGGAAATTGTCTCAGACAACCGATCATACACTTTATGTTGGCAGTTTGGTTGTAATATACATTATAGTCGGAGTGGAGTCGCGAGTAAGGCAGGCTGGAGCATACCCTACAAGAAACTAAACGTTGGTGAATAGCATCAAGTAAGCCAATAGGGAGCCTCATTCGACTAACGCTCAGTACGAGAAAAACTATAACAGTGCACGCGTCTTTTATTTACAAACTAAAAACTGTTTTAGCGTTTTTTTTTTATTAAGAAGAAACATTGCCGCATCCACCAAAAGGTTATTAGCGGGATTACTCAGTAAACAAAACTTTAAATCTGATACAAAATATTAATTGACCTTAATTTAATATGTTTTTTATGTGACAGTTTTCTCCTAATAAATCTGGTAGAGTATTTGGTATATTGTTTATTGAACGTTCTCTATGGTATTTTGGACACTCAATTAACAAATGGACGACATTAAGAGGCGTAGCACATAGATCGCACAGCGGGCCGAAAGTAAATACGAGTGTGTTATCTTAGTGTGAGAACCGTTTGAATAAACCGTGTACTAGCACTAGTTTTCCACTGTCGTGTATCTGGTTTTAGCGATCTTAATTTAGATTGCGTTAGAAACCATTCGTTCTGCCACTGACCCATCACTTTTTGTTTAAAAAACGTTTTGAGATCTTTACATACACTCTCACGCACTAATTCAGATTCCGCACTTGTTGCTGCATCACGAGCACTACTGTCTGCCTCTTCATTGCCGATAATTCCTATATGCGATGAGATCCATATAAATTAAGGAGTTATGTGGTTCTCTTGGGCGATTTGTAGTTCAGTTTTTATTAGTTGCTCCAATGGCTGTTTAGGATACAGATGCTGTATTGCAAGAAGAGAGCTGAGCGAGTCGGTGAGAAACGCGGGTTTTGAAATTCTTGAGAGATTTGCATGTTTTAGGGCACGGTACAAAGCAAACAGTTTAGCGGTAAAAACACTTGAGTTAGGCGGTAGTTTAAATTTGAAAATAGACGTTGGAGTAACAAATGCACAACCAATGCCATCAGTAGATTTAGATGCATCAGTAAAGATGTTTGTGCAGTTAAGGTAATCTCGTTCAAGAATCTCATTTAGTTTGTTTTTGATTAGTATGTTGTTATTGTATTTTTTGGAGAACTCTATTAAAGAGGTGTTGCAATTTGGGATGCTTATCAACCATGGAGTCGGATGTTGGATGTTACAGTGAAATACATCTGGGATTGTTGTGTCAAAATTATTCAGAATTGATCTTACTCGTGTGTAATAAGATTTTCCCGTACGAGGTTTATTAAAGAGAAAGTCAAGATTATTTTTAGAAAAAGTATTTTCGAAGAGTGGATGATCCTTATTAGCAGCTACAGAAGAAGCGTGTGAAAGTGTTAAAAGTGCCCGCCTATACTGCAATGATGGTTCTCCAGTTTCGGATGTAAGCTTTCTATGGGTGAAGTGTGAAAAGCTCCGAGAACGATCCGAAGCGCAGCATTGTGGATTGTATCTAACGGTTTTAGGGTACTCTTGGTTGCGGAGGCATAAACAATTGAACCGTAATCGAGTTTGGATCTAATTAGTGTTTTATACAGAAGGAGTGGTGTAGAGAAGTCGGAACCCTAGAAACAAATTGATACGGTTTTAAGCAAATTAAGTCTTTTGTTGCATGTTAGCGCCAAATGTTGTATGTGCTTTTTCCAGGAAAGTTTTTGATCCAGCCACATACCAAGGAATTTTACGGAGTTTTGAAAGGGAATGATGCTGTTGTGAAGATAAAGGACTGGTGTAATGCATGCTTTTTTCGTGAACACCGTACCAGTTGTTCTTGTAACGGAGACTTTAAAGCCTGCACTAGCTGTCTATTCATCTAGTTGGGTTAAAAATGTCTGTATTATTCTGCACATAGATTCTTTTTGTGCTCCTTTAATGTACACCACTAAATCGTCGGCATAGAGGCGAGCTTTAAGAGGTTTATGTAATTTGTTTAATATGTTGTTTATGGCAACTAGGAATAGGGTAGGACTAAGTACTGAACCTCGTGGGGTACCGTTTTCTCCAGTATAAAAATGAGAATAAACGTTATTAACTCTTACTTGGAAAGAAAAGTCTTTTAACAAATTTTCGATATGGGCTAAGCAGTCCTCTAATATTAGATGAGTGCAATTTTTTAATGATGTTGAATCTCCAACACGTATTGAAGGCTTTCTTTATATCGAAGAAAATAGCTATGCACATTTGATTCATTGCTAACGCTTCTTGGACATCACTTTGTAAGTCTACGATATTGTCCATTGCTGACCGATTACGTCTGAAGCCGTTTTGCTCTGGTAAGAAGAAATGAGATTTTTCCAGTGTCCACATAAGCCGGGCATTGACTATTTTCTCCATTAATTGAGCCATGGCACATGTTAGTGAGATGGGTCTGTATGATTCTGGATCAAGTCGAGGCTTTCTGGATTTTAAAAACGGCAAAATTGTGCCCATATATACGGATATATACGGATATTGTCGTTGTTGCCAAATTTGATTGAAAATTTGCAGTAGACGTTGTTTTGCTAAGATTGATAAATGCTTTAGAAATACAACAGGAATATTGTCGGGACCTGGACTTGAGTTTTTCATATCTTATAAGGAGTTATTTAATTCTATAATAGTAAGAGGTTGAGATAGGGGGTTTTCGTGGGATTCTTCTAGAGACAAGATGGTGCGTTCTTACTTTAGCTTGTAGTCTCTAAAATTAATGTCGTAGTTTTCGCTAGAGAAATGTTGTTCAAAGGTGAAAGCAAGAGTTTTAGCAATGTCTTGTGAAGAAGAGACTGTGCTATTGTTTATTTTAAGAGTTTTAATTAATGAAGAATACTTTAAACTGGAAATTTTGTATACCCTTTTCCAAACTTCGCTCATTGGAGCAGAACTGTTTATTTCTGAAATGAATTTTGACCATGAGGCTTTTTTTGAATTTTTTTATGATTAATTGGGCTCTAGCTTTTAATCGTTTGAATTCTATTTTACTTTCTTGGGTTTTGTGCCGTTTAAACCTATTTAAAGCTTTTTTACTTTGCTGTATTGCTTCTTAGCAATCTTTATTCCACGACGGTACTGGATGATGATTGTGAATTTTTTTGTTTTTTGAATGTAGAGTTCTGCACTTTTTAGTTTTAAGTCATTAAAATTGGTGATTGTTCTATCGATATGACAGTAATTTATTTCACAGCTTTTTACGGAATTATCAATATATGTTGAAAAACTCACCCAATCAGCCTTTTCTGTTTTCCATTTTAAGACAAAGGTGTCTTTTGGTTCCGGTAGGGTGTTAGTATTGCAGATTTTTATGGGGTAATGGTCGCTGCCGTAGTTGAACAACAAAAATTCCCAGGATAAGCAAGGAGTTAAAATTGGATCACAGAGACTTGGGTCAATTGCCGAGGATTATCCTGATGCTGAGTTGAACCTCGTGGGGGTTCCATCATTAAGAAAATTTTAATTAACGTTATGTATTAAGTTTTCTATTATTCTTCCCATCGTATTTGTGTTAGAAGATCCCCATATTATATTGTGTCCATTATAGTCACCGACGACTATACGTGGTGTTGGAATTTGGTGTATAAGGTGTAGTATATCTGCATAATTTACCTGTGAGTTGGGAGGAATGTAGATATTACATAGATAATGTTTTAGCGTTTTGTTGATCCAATTTTTTGCAAGGAGAAAGGCGTTATTTTAGGGTAATTATGATCACCTCATTTATGTCTTTTTGATCATTGTGTATAGTTTTCTTGTTTTGATAATGGTATTTTGTTTATGTGAATACGTTACACATTTCAGTAGTGAATTTTTTTTTTGTTTAAAGTTACCTTTGAGGCAATGTGGGTTATTGGATGCGGGGTATGATAAGTAATTGGGGGTAAAATGGGGTTGTATTTATTATGTTATTCAAATATTATTCAAAATTAATGTCGTGCATAAAACATCTAAGTTGAAAAGATAATAGGCCGCTGACTGACAAGGAACTTGCCGATATAATAAATAGGCTTTGGGATAGCGAAGATGGGTTTGATGATGATGATGATGATATTGTCAATCCAGGTTTCTTTCCTGACGAACAAGTTGGTACATATGATAAGTCTGATAATGGGGATTCTGAACCAGTGTGAACGAAATGGATGAGAATGTTGTAGACACTAATATAGTTAATAGTACTATGAAGAAAGAGCCTCCAGAAACTCTGGTGTACTCCAAGGGCAAAGGTATACTTATTTTACAATCAATTTGTAATCAAAAATACTAGATTTTTTTTTATTTTTAGATATTTTATGAAGAAATATCCGAACGGCAACTGGAATTTAGAGGAAATCAGAGTCTTCCAAATCATATCCTACAGCTAGAAAGTCCTTATGAATATTTAAATTTATTTTTCACAGATAGCCTTTTAGACAAATTTGTGGAGGAATCAAATTTATATACCATACATCAGAATGCTAATAAACCACTAAACATTACACGAAGTAACATAAAGCAGTTTATTTCAATTACAATATATATGTCAATTGTTCATTTGCCCAATACAAGGGCATATTGGTCAGAAGAAATTAGCTTTGAGAAAATAAAAATTGCTATGTCATTTTACAGGTACAAAAAAATCAGACAATTTTTACATTTCAATAATAACGAGAATGCCTTATCCCGTGACAATCCAAACTACGACAGAGTTTATACAATTGGACCAATAAATGACCACCTCAATGAAGCATTTTCAAACGTAATTCCATTGGAATAAATGGATAAGCCACATAAATGGATTTAAATATTTTGTCTTATGCAGAAGCTCTAGATATGTATATTGTATAGAATTATATTACAGGATAAGAGAATAATCAAAAAATGACACCTGCTTTTGAACCTGACCTCGGAGCAACTGCACATGTTGTGGTGAGATTGGCGAGAATTATTCCTAGGAATATGAGTCACAGGCTTTATTTTGACAATTATTACTCTTCTATACCTCTCCTTGTATATCTTTTAAAACAAGGTATTTACAGTTTAGGAACCGTAGGAAAGAATTGGAAGCTTCCGGATAAAAAGGCTATGAAAAATGAAGAAAGAGAAACTAGTGTAGAGTTTGTTGGTACTTGCGATGGTGTGAAAATAAGTAGCTTAGTGTAGAAGGATAACAAATTAGTCACGTGTCTATCGACTTTCGCTGGTGAAGTTCCTAAAACTACTGCCAAGAGATATGACAAGAAAAAAAAAAGAAATAAGTTGTACATATCTTGTACAAGAATACCACCGTCACAAGGGCGGTGTTAATCAGTTGGATAGCAATATGGGACGAAATAAAATTATTCTAAAGAGTAAAAAATAATATTTTAAAATATTTCAACTATCTACTAGATACTGCTATAATACTGCTAATAATACTGCTAATAACAGTTGGATTCTTTACACGAATTCAGCTGAACATAGACTTGGCGCGAAGCTTAAAGTCACACACGCTTAGTTTAAACACAACTGGCAGAAGCAGTATGCAGAAGAATTAATTAAGAACTGTTTCATTTTTCCGAAATATTGTTTTAAGTATATCCTTATTTGCATAATGTTGTTTATAAGCAACACTTATATTTTTCCAAAATAAAAAAAAAGCAATTTTTCAGAATTTTTCTTATTATTTTTTCCCGTAAAAATAACAAAAATCCAGTCTACAAACTTTTTTGCGACGAAAAATAAAAAACCATGCAGTGAAGGAATATGCACGGAAAGTAGAAAACAATCGATGTTTCTAAAGTGTTTTCTATATTAAATGTTTTATTATAATATTCAATTTGAGACGGAGGATGAGTCAATTATTTTTACTGAAGTTATACAACTTTTTCTGCAAAAATCTGAATGCCACTGATCACATCCAAATTTAGTCTTTTTTTTTTTTTCACAAATCCGCCCTGATCTAGGTATAAAGGCAAAGAAAATACTGACAATATTAGAATAAATCATTATACATACCGTTATAAAATTCGGTGAGCTAGAAGTTATTTTTATAACAAAGTTTTCTAATACAAATTAGACTTGGTACAAGAAAACATTTGGAAATCTGCTTAAATGAACCAGTAAATTCTGGAATCAGAAGTAGGTGGTTTAAATTTTAAAAAAATACCTTTTGATTAAAATCCCTCCAAAGTTTCTAAATTAGATTTAAATTTTAAAAGTTAATCTTCTGTGTTATCGACACTATTTGAAAAACTACACCTTGTGTAAGAGACTGCAAAAAGTCATTTTTTTAAACTCTTCCTCAAACATAAATGTAATTATCTATCCCACATTGATTGCTCCATCCTTCATTTCCTTGTCGAAAAAAGTTCTGTGTTTTGCACTTAATTATCTCCTGGAAGTGAATTAAATTTCCTTTTAATGAAAAATTCCAATTTCTAGCCCTTTGTGTCGCTTAGACTGACTATCGCAGACTGCTCTTTGTAATTTTTAATTCGCTCTATTTTTCACACTTTTCAGGAAAACAATGAAAGTTTTTGTCGTTTTTCGGACGTAATTTCAAGGCATTTGGAATTAAGTTTCACACAATGTTTGCTTTAGTTCTATGGTACATAATAATTATTCTCTTGACTATCTCATATGTTGTTTTTTCTTCTTTTTATATGTAAAATAAAATTTTGTTGTTGTTATCAATTTTCACTATAATTAAATTTTAAAGTAGTGTAATCTAATCGTATCCCACTTACAACTAACTTACAACTAACTTATCCTAACAACTAAGCATTTTCTATTTATCATTAGCGCGCATATGAGTAATTGTCTGAATTATTTTAAATAAAAAAATTGTATGCCAGATATTTTAAATTAAAAATCATTTTTTGAATTCCTCGCTTCTTATTATGTGACAAAAATGCTTTTATGATTATTTTTCGTATGAGGCGCTGTTTTTATGCAAAATAATAAATCTTTCAATCTTCAACTTTCTTGGTTTATATTTGGACAATGTGTATCACCCGTGATACTTTGCAAAGTACAGTTTAAATGACCATTAATATTATTGGTATATAAAATCGGGCAAATAGAGTATACCGGTGGGATGTAAGTAAACCTCATAGCATGTCGGGCAAGTGGGCATCACGGGTGATTTATCTAAGTCAAATCGCAAAATTAATAACAAAATGGCAAGATCTGACGTCAACAGTTACCATTATTAATTCAATTACGCATTATTTGCTGAATATTCTATTATAAAAAGTAACAGTAATAAAAGATATATTTAGACAAATAAAAACATTATCTTAGTGCCTTTTTTGAAAACACTCCAAGCATAAAGCCGGAGCATTTGAGCAACTATTTGGGCAACTATTACAAATAGAAGAAACCAGTGCTGCTACTTTAGACTTTTTGTGAATTTCGTACAACCAACACATCGTTCTCTGTTTTCGAATATCGTTTGTTTTTTCGATCTTTTCTTTCAGTACATGCATGTTTTTGTTGATATTTTTCTCATTGTCTGCAATATCTTCAAGCAAGCGCATCACAAGTACTTTTCTATAATCAGCTATTTGAATTTTTTGTTACTTGATATTTGATATAAGATAAGGGGATTGATTACTGATGTTACAAATAAATACTCAAATGCAACCTTACAGTACCATCGCAGACGTCGACGAAGGACAGTAAAATAGGAAGCGTTTTGATCTGACAAATTAATAAACTTGTTATAAAACACAAAAAATTCCGATTTGTAAATTGATTCTTCTTGTCAGTTTTTTTGTTTGTATCTACGATATTTAGTATGTGTCTCATAGTAATAAATCTAATACATCTCTTATCTTTTTAGAGATTCCAATAACCTTACCATTACTTTCTTTCCGTTGGTGTTTTTTTTTATTTTTTTTTTTATCCAAAATCTCTCTTGGTAAACGTTTCACATATTTTCGCAACGTGCCAACAACATTGTGAGTTTTTCTTTCTAAAAGTAAATCTGCCAACTTTAAATTTTTGTAGTAATTATCTGATACTAGAGTACAACCACTATCGAGATAATCATTTATCAAATTAAAAACGACTGTATTGCTTCTTCCTGCCGCAGTAATTGTGTTACTCTTTCCTTTATAAATTTCGGTTTCATACGTTTATCCACTTTTATTAAACAACTTAAATATTGTCACACTATATTTTGAGGCCTCTCCTGAAATATACTGCCGGAACATTAAGTTCCCTCCAAAAGGTATGTAATGTAAACAGCAAGGAAATAAAGAAGGAAAAAATTAAGAGGTAATTAGCCTAGTAAAGAGTAATAATTATTCAAGTAATTATTATATATTCCAAATTAATAAAGAATAAATCCGACACAGTTTAACGTATACATTTCAAATTAAAAACAAAACAATTGACCCAGTTTAACACAAGCCTGAATATTTAAAAAATTACGACACTTAGACCTTGTTGGAAATTAATACAAGGTACGAATTGTTAAACAAGTGATTAGAATTGAGCTGACTAAGAAGTTTTACGTAGCGTGATCCAGTTTAACACATGGAATACGTGACATAAAGAATCTAAGGTACGAGTTGGCGATACATAAAAACGGAATGAAGTGGGTCAGACAGTTCAGTAAGAGCGCGGCGCCGAGAGTGGCCCGACGCCAGGGGGTTAGTGGGAAGTGGTCACGCCAGACGCTCCATGCTATAGTGTGGAGGTCGGACGATACGCAGACAGTGGACGCGTTATTTAACTCGACGGGATAGTGTAACGTATAAGTGTCGGCAACTGGGGATTCGAAGGTTCGCAATCTCAAATCCCTGTAGGACTGGAGGCGTATTCCCTAGCTAGAGCCTAGATACGCGAAAGTAACTAAGATCTATATACTAACCCAAGGTATATCTAATAATACGGAATTGTCCGACCTTTAATTCCTTGCTTGTCTCTTCTCGTCTCCCTTCGCGCCTGATCGAACATTTTGGCCCTAACTGATATTTTGTAGTGTACAGTATAGTTAATACATCGTAAACTCGAAATTTGTTTTTGTTATTCCTAGCCGTTACAGGTCGAGACTAGAAGAGATACACATTTCGCTTATGCAGTGCTCCGGCTTCTAACGTAAGCCCATAGCCTCTTACTCTTTGCAGGACCTGAGACCGAGAAGTCCTTGATTCCCTTCCTTTCCAGAATGATTTCCCTACCCTCTTGTAAATCCGCGAGGGCCGAACCAGTCAGTCCAGACTAGTGGAACCAGTAAGCCTTGCCCCGCTCGCAGGGATAAGTATCTCCTAAAAATTGTAGAGGCATTGATAAGGACAGTGAGACAGACGTCTTCTACAATGGTGACAGCCTTTATCAGAGTGGAGACAATTCATTAGAGGGGTTTAGTCGATTCATCTACAGCTTCAAACCTAAATTATCACGCTTAACCCCCCCAATAGTATTAGAGGTACAAAAGATTCATCTATGGACACTACCTCTGTGGTAACCTTTAGTTGCTTAAAATTCTTAGTTAACGTATCTATGAAAAGTTTTATTTTGTAAAGACGACCTGTATTTTGTGTTTCGTTATCAGTGATATAAATCAATCATAGTTTGGCCTTGAATCTATTTCTACACATAATATGGCGAACAAAACAATGCCAATACAGAAATTTTCGAGACCAGTAATCTGATATTTTTGGTAATTTAGCTAGTCCCATATACAACAAACTGGCAAAGAACTTTTCAATTTTCTCAGAAGATACTTCATTTAACTTTGGTTTGTACTTTTTAGCATTTTTTTTAGTTTCCAAGACAATAAGTTTTAAAATATCCGAATCAACAATAAGTCTGAAAATTTCCACAGGTCGTAAATTGCAAGGAACATTTATTCTGCCTGCATTAGTAAAAGCAAATTGTTTCAAAGTTGATCCATCTAAATCATTCCACGAAATTGCAGTAGGTTGATTGACATTTGCATTACTTATTGCTAAATCTGAATTGTGGCTGGCAGTTTCAGATTTTGCTTCAGACTCGGGATCTGATTTAGAGTTGGCCTCGTATTCCGATTACAAAAAGGGAAATGGTTCCTCATCACTACCTTCTAAGTTTTGGTTTTCACAACAGTATTGCCTTGTTGGTCTGCTAGTACTTATACCTTTATGATCATCGTTCTCTTATAATTCATTGTTACTCTGATCATTGTCAAAATTGTTTCTAGATAAAAAATGTACGTGTGTTACTACTCAATGTAATATAAACTTAAATTTATTAACTTCTGCTTCCAGATTATTGTATCATTGAAGTTATTTTAGTTCATTTTAGGGTCCATATTTTACAATTAAAACACTAGGAAACAATCTACATGCACTTACACTACGAAATAACTAAACAATTAATTAAAACACAAAAACTATACCTTTCTGGTTCATTTTTATACCATTTGAATCCCAGATAATCACAGGAAAATTCTAAATAAAAGTTATTCCGGTATTATATTTAACTCATCGAAGGTGACAGTGACACCTATGAATCAGAGAATAAATTTATAGCCACAGTGTGCTTGGTACCAGAGAGAAGTCTATGCAAATTTATGCAGGTGTAACAGCAACTTAAGCTGGTGTAGCAACGTTGATTCTTATGGGAGCCAACCTGTTAAACCAGAAGAATAACAGAAAGTACCAGTAATAAAATTTTAAGTTGGCGCAAAGCTACAAAAAATGTTTAAAATAACCTTAATAATCAACAAATCAACAAATGATCAGCATTTTGGAAGGTAGTGGAATAAACTAAGGACTTATCCCCCTAGGACTTTACTAAGGAAAACTCCAAATGTAAACCTATAAAGAATTTACATCCGGCGATCGAGCAGACCAATAGTTTGTACCTCCCTACCTATCTAACAATTTGGATATACTGTATCTAAGTAATTGCATACATTAATGCTAAAATAGGCTGGTGTGTTATCGCGCATAAACCATAAGTGTTGCTTCAGCTGTAGAGGAATTTCTTTAAAAAGAAGTAACTCTTCCTGTATGAAACTAAGGTTAGCCTGTTAGTCATTTTGGGAGAATATGTAATCCGATTAAATGATTATCAATTACTTCAAGCGATTATTTACGAAAAAAATAATATTGGAAATGAGCTTCAAAGTTTTTGTGTGGATTTTGCTCAGCGAAGTAATTGTAATGAAAATTTCGTATACAATGTCGTCTACTAGTATCCTCGGGAGAAAAGAAAACTTCATTTTAATAATTAATAATTTTATTGATTTTATGAAAAATCCATTGGCAGAAAAGTAGGTGCGTCAAAAAGTCTCTAGGTAGTAGAGCTTGCCCACATTCGATATGAAACGTATATAATTAAGGTTCTTTTAGAATTTTAAATACTGTTCAGGAATATATAGTTCTTTATTTAAGCTAATCAAATATTTAATTTCTTTGATAAATATCATTTATGTACTGTGACATATGGTATATCGTCTTCACCGTATTTAGCACTAAGTACTTTGCATGATCGTCAATGGTCGCCAACATCCGAAACAGATAGGCACTACAAAATGACTTTGCATGAACTCGCGGCTTCTGAAGAAAATAATTTTTCTCAAGTAGCTATAGCATTAAGAACTTAATTTTAAATGGGCATTAAATAAATGGAAGCTAATGATATAAAAGAGGAGGTTTCGAACTAGCCAAATATTCTAGTAATCATTCTAACCAATTACCCATATTTCTGCTTCCGATTTTCAGGACTCCTATTATAGTTTCTTATTACAGATATAAATAAGGATGAACGTTCATTCATCAAACTTTTGGGATTAAAATAAAATCCTTTATCAAATATATTTTCCTATTCTTAAGTCCCTTTTGAAGGCTCTTGTATCAAGTGCACTTAATATGACAGTTGTTAGCACCTATTTTGAACACAAGAACATACACAAGGTAACCTGGACGTGTAACTTGGACCTGGGCCTGTAACCCTTCATCTCCTGATGGAAGAACAACGAGTCAGATTGATCACATCTTAATAGATTCAAGGCATGGAACAGACGTAATAAACTGCAGAAGTTATAGAGGCGCAAACATAGACTCAGATCATTTCGTAGTGATCTGAACATTGAGAGCTAGAATTTCAAACACCAGTAAAGAAAATAAAATGGATACAAAAAAATGGAATGTGCAAAAGCTGAGAGATGCGACAATTGCAAAATCGTACTCGGAAAACATCACCAAAAGGTTAAGGAATCAAAATGTAAATAAAGAAGGACAGACAGATATAGACATCTACTGGACTAGAATAAAGGAAGACATTGAAGCAGCAGCGAAAGATGAAATAGGAACAGAAATGTGTGAAAAAAAATGAAGCATACAGAAAGATGCTTACCCGACAAACTAGAACAACTGTAGAGAATTACTAGACAAAAAGGAGAGAACAAAAGAGAATACTTAAAAAAGAAAAACGAAACCACCTAAATACGGAACTTAAATATATAGAAAACCTTAACAGAGAGAAAGAATTCAGAGCATTCTATAAGAAAGTTAACATCAACAGAAAAGAATTTAAGGCAATCACAAGACCATGCAGAAGTCAGAATAGCGACCTATTAACAACAAGGAAAGATGTATTGAGTAGATATGTGGAATATTTTAACCAAGCACTTAATATGTAGGAAGAAGAAGAAAACCTGGAAGACGAAAGAGATGAGGTAAGGGGTGCAGACGAGAGGAAAGAGGAACCACCAATGATTCTTGAAGTTAAAAATGCAGTTAAAAAACTAGCCAGAAAGAAATCACCCGAAATAGATAATCTCCCAGCTGAACTATATAAAGAAGGTGGCCATGATACCATCATGGCATACAGCAGCTTATAAAAGAAATATGAACACAGAAATTCCTCCCCAATGATTGATATATTGTAACACTTTGCACCATACACAAAAAAGGATATATCATTGAATGCTCTAACCACAGGGGAATTACGCTTCCAAATGTAGCGTATAAAATATTTTCCACAGTACTATATCACCGTATGGCACCATATGCAGAACGGATAGTAGGAAAATGTCAAGCTGGTTTTAGAGGTGATAAATCAACAATTCATCAGATTAAAACCCTGAAACAAATTTTGGAAAAAACACTGGAATATGGCATTGATACTTAACACATATTTATAGACTACAAAGCAGACTGTGAACACTCTGTGAATAAACGAGAAATGTTTAAAGCAATGAAAGAGCTAGGAATACTAAATCAGTTGGTAAATTTAACAAAACTAACTCTTGAAAAAGTTGAATGTAAATTACGAATTCAGGGGAACTGTCTGAATCTTTTAAAACAAATAATAAGCTGCACCAGGGAGACCCTCTTTCCTGTATACTGTTTAATCTGGCTCTGAAAAATGTAATACCTATATCACAAATCACAACCACTGGTTCAATATATAATAAATCAGTGCAAATTCTGGCCTATGCTGATGATATCAATATTGTTGGAAGAATGGAAACCGCTGTACGAGAGGCGTATGTAGCATTAAAACAATCAGCTACAAAAATGGATTTAATAATAAACACCAACAAAACGAAGTATATGAAAATAAGTACGCAGCCACAAATCCTACGACCACTCGTTATAGAAAACGACGTCATCGAAGCAGTGAACGAATTTGTTTACCTAAAATCGCTCTTTAACATTGAAAATAATACTACCGCAGAGATAAACCGCAGAATTTGCACGGCCAATAGATGCTATTTTGGGCTCAATTTCCTCCTTTAATCCACAACTATATAAAGAAATACAAAAATAAAACTCTACAAATCAATAATATGCCCAGTCCTAGATTTCAGATTTACAGATTACAGTTAAGATAAGGCCTTTTCACACCTGAGAGACTGAGGTAGACGACGCCTAACAATTGGCTCCCAAAGAAAAATGTGAGTATTGTAATTACATCATGGCTTTCAAGTTTCAGAGGTTATATTGTTACAGTATACAGGGTTATATTGTTACCCATTGGCAAACACCATTTCTGATGGGTCATTCGATGGATACAAAGTATTTATTTTTTTTGTTTTTTTTTTTGATAGGCTCCTTTGGCTAGTAGTAGTTTGATGGATTTAATTTAAGTCCTATCTACTTTTAATCATCAATAAGGTCTTATTTCTACTAATTTGTAGATCTTAAAAATTTTATATTTTGGTGAAAAGATCTTGGAAGTTCTACGAGTATTTAGTTTCTACCAGTATAGCTGTGTTATCAGTAGAATAGAATATTTATTAGTGACCTTTTTAGTTTTATTCCTTAAGTTTGCTGTAATAAAATAGCTTAAAGAAAAAGCTTTAAAACAATATTTACTTTGAGTTTTTAAAGTTCTCTTGGTTTAAATACTATACAGCATAGTTGCCTGACATCATTGGTATTTGCATTGTATATTCTTAAGTTTTTCGAATAAATGATTTCTTTTGTAGTCTTTTACGAGTGGTTGGCGTTTTAAAATGTTAAGTACCTTTTAATAATATAATCTATAAATGGTGTAAATGCACTTACCGCATTATACATAAAAATACTTTTTATGTTTTTTTGATGAACACGGATGATGAAATGAACACGGTTTAGCAGATATTGCTGAATATATTGAAAGTATTTAACGAGAAATGGTAAATTGAGTCTGGTATATTGAAGTTTTCCAGATATTGTTAGAAACTCTTAACAATATTAAAGTTATCATCTTAGACTTATAAGTGTCACATAGAGGCTCTCAATTGTTTTTTAATATGACATTTATATTTATTGATGTCAAAAGTGTTATTTTCGTCGTTGTGGCAATTATTGGCAATTTCAAGATGTATTTGAATGCAGAAATTGTTGCATCTCTTGTTGCTCTTATTCACTACAGAAGAAGTCAAGTTTACAAATATGGAGTTTCTTTTTTAGTTTTATTAGACACGAGATAGACTTAACCATTTGGAACAGGTCCCTGGAGAATAACTACTCATCAGATAAATCGTCTTATAGTATCTTTTGTACTAGGAAGAAATCATTATTCAACTGCTTAAGTTGAATGTTAGTGAACGATCCTTAGAAGACGATTAAATAAGTCTAATCTTAATACTCGAAGATCCACTTCAGGACCTAAACTTTGTAGGGAACATAATGTAGCCAGATTACATTTCGCTAATGAGTATCTCAATTGGCATGTAGACGACTGGAGAAATGTGATGTTTACCGATGAGACCAGATTTTGTCTACGTTCTCCGGATGATATCAAAAGGGTCTGGAGAAAAGGTGGTGAACGCCATGCAGAGGGCCCTTTTAGTCATTGGTCGGTATATCTTCAAAGGCGCGTACAGAATTGTAAGTTGTCCCCACTGGATCTCTGACCACTCATAGGTACACACATGGGACACTGCAAAATTATATTGTCACATATGCACCATTTATTGAAAAAACTTCACACTGATCCACGCAATGCACACCATCATGCCGCCCTCATCATGCAAAAAAATACTTAAATGAAGCTATTATTACAAATATGGCATAGTCAGCGTACAGTCCCGATTTTAATCTCATCTAGTATGTATGGAGCAGGCTTGGTAGGTGCATTCGAATCCGGGTTCCCATATGGCATGATCAACTTACAGTCCAGATTTAAATCCCATCGAGCATGTTCGGGACAGGCTTTGTAGGTGTATTTGAAGCGTGGTATCTGTTTCTCTAACCTTAGGTAAGTTCAAAGCGGCTCTTTTAATAGAATGAGAGCAATTCAACAGAATAAACTTAATAAAATAAACTTAAGTAACAGTATGCCCAGAAGGATGAATGCCGTAATAGAAGGTAGTGAAGGTAATACGAGGTATTAATTAAATCGAAAAGTAATTTGTATACGTTTGCTTGTTATTTTTATTTTATCTCTGAAGACAATTAGCAATACCTACCTATTTTTTTTATATTTAATATTGTTAAAACAAAAAATAAAGTGTGTTTCGACAATTTTATCAAAAGGTCGAAGGGTGTCCGTTTTTCATGTCGGTGAGTGAATGTACAGTGGTGTTAAAAAGTCCTGCATCACGTAAGCGCCTTATAGTTTTTGAGGTTTAACACAAGTTTTTTGTATATTTTCGCTAATTCATTTTAAGTTTGTGCTTGTAATTAGAATTATCGGTATACTTACTTATTTTTTTTAAATACTGGCTCAAAATTCTACAGAAAAGATTAAAATAATCTGATTGAAGGGTTTTCTCATAATCCGAGAAAATTATGAGGTGATGATTAAGTCATTAAAGTACTATTAAATTAAATCTTAATGACAAATTTGTCACATATTTTGACTATATAAACACTAGTTACCCTAACATATTTATTCGCTTTTGATTTTTGATAAAAAGGTCAAAATGTCATCCCAGACCAAACAAACTAAATTATCGGATGTAAAGCGTTTTGAAATTATTTTTCACCATAAAAACAACAAATCTAGTCGAGAAATAGCATCCTCAGTAAACTGTAATCAATCTACAGTAATTAGAGTCATTAAGAAGTATGCTGAACAAGGAAAAATCGACGACAGACCTCGTAGTGGCCGACCAAAGAAAACTTCTGTTCGGGATGACGCTACGTTAAGAACAACAAGTCTGGCAGACAGAAGCCTTAATTCCACCCAATTGACAAAGCTGTGGTGTAAATCTACAGGTGTAAGCGTATGCACTTCCACTGTGAGAAAAAGACTGCTTAGTTTTGGACTTAGAGGGTGTAAGTCACGGTTCAGAAAAGCAAAGATTGCACCGTTTGAAATGGATCAAGGAACATCGAATCTGGACAGCAGAGCAGTGGAAAAGTGTACTGTTTAGTGATGAATCCACTTTCAATATTAATAATCATGCTGAAAATGCCTACGTCAGAAGATTTACTGGTGAAGAATTTTTTCCAACATGTGTTCTTCGCCTACACGTTGTCTCTGGGATGATGAATGCTACCAAATACATTGAGGCACTACAGAATAAGATGATGCGTAGTGGAAAAGACTTGTTTGGCGAAGAAAAATTTATTTTTCGGGATGATAATGCTCCTTGCCATCTTAAAGCTTGGATGGAGAGTAATGAAATTGATAGGATGGACTGGCCAGCGCAATCCCGGACCTCAGTCCTATCGAGAATTTGTGGCAAAGGATATCAAACCTCATTTCCAAAAGCAAACCCACAAATAAAACGAAAGTAACCGAATCTCTAATCCACGCTTGGCATCACTGTGTTTCCATGGAGAAATTGCAAAAATTAATAAATTCCATGCCCAAAAGATGTGAACTAGTTATTAAAAACAAGGGCTGGCCAATTAAATATTAAAATTAGTTTAAATTAGTTTAATGTGATGTACAATATTGTCTTTATCTAAATGGCTTAATTTTTGTAATATTGAATAAAAAATTTTCCGAACTACATTTTTTTTTATTAATCAAAACGTTTGCTGTGTTAAATTAGTTAGTAAATGGTTACAAAATATTTAAAGTAAATGTCTTAAACTTCTATTTTTATGTATTTGGTAAGGTGATGCAGGACTTTTTAACACCACTGTATATATTTTCTATAATTCATTTCTAAAATCGAACCTTGAGTGACAAGTGATAACAATCAGTTGGTTGTTATCACTCGTTGGACTACATCCATTTTTTCGATCGGTGATCTGTATGTTCCCTTAAAAATTAAATTCTTTAACGTCGACCTAGTGTCGACGTTAGTAGTGTAATTATAAAATTTAATAGTTTATGTAATTTAATGGCCATTTAATTTTAACTACTATAAAGATTTTTTCACTGATGATGGTCCGATAGAACTGAAAAGATTTGGAAACTTTATAAATTCGTTTTGAATCATTTTAAGATTTTTAATAAATTTATTAAAATAAATTTATTAAATAATTAATTTAATTATAAGTTTTAATAAATTTATTAAAACAATATTAAAATGCAAAAAATACCCATTTGGGAGTCTTACACTACAATCTGAGTTCGATCCTGAGTTCTACGCAGGCAGCGAGAGAAATTGGATGTTGTAATAGCTTAAATTTATGTCTTAATGAAGTAAGGAAGATTGTTGTTTGTTTTAATAAACCGCGGATTTAATTTTACAAACATAATTCGGTACACATATAATTAATATGTTTCTACAAAGGGATAGAAATTCGGTTAACTCGGTTAATTCGACAACGTGGGAGGTTGGTATATTTTAAATCCTCAGTTAAGGTTAAAAAAATTGAGCTCAAATACATTTTGTAATCGAAATATTAGAGATTCGTACATATATAGAGTAAATTTAATCAAAATTTATACATTTTGCTATTTTGGTCTTCTTTAAGTTAGAAAAAATTTATAAATATGAAGACATTTTGTATTAAATCGGACCTTAGTCTTGTAACGATATAACTCCAACTAACGTTGGGAGCCAGGGGAGAGCTCTAGTCTCTCAGGTTTTATTTTATAAATGTAAATTTAAACAAAGAAAAATGACAAGGACAAATAAAACATAATATTAATTAAAGATATTTAATATACATTAAAAATAAAATTCTATATTATTTAAAAAAATTAAATCCTGCCTAAAGTTGACCAAATATTACTTATGACAAAACGTATAGTTGGCTTCATGTAGTTGGATAACTTTTTGGCTTCAAGTCGTTGTCTTCATGCAGCTGAGCTTAGTGACTTGCGTTTTCTTTAGTTTATAAGAAGCATCTTAATCTATACATTTTTGCATTTATAGATCACCTGATTCTTCCACGGAGCTATTTTTTCAGAACCTGCTAAATTTGTTAGATGATCTACCCGTTAAAAGCAGAACAATTCTATGTGGTGACTTTATTATTAATTACCAACTATCCTTGGTCAATATATTCAAGTCATATGGTCTCACAATGCACGTTAATTCTCCTCTAAGAATTACTAAAAAACATCTACCATAATTGATTACATTGTCTCAGATTTCTTACCCCTTGATGTACGTTCTACAATAATATTGCAGGACTATCTGATTATGAAGCAGTATGTACAAAGTTTAACACTCTCAACAAACCCTCCATGAAAACCCGACGTTTATGTAGAATTTTTTTCACTCAGAACTTTCGTAGATTTCAAAATTTATGCCTGACTTCTGGGTAGCACTTTCCTTCTGTATACGTGGACGTTTCGTTTTGTGAACGTTCAGTGATTTTTAAGATAGACTTTTCTGCATTTTCAATAAGGCACTTCCTTTAATTAAAATTAAGCCAAAACATCACAAACTCTGGACTACCAAAGGCATCCGCATATCAGCCAAGAATATGCTTTCACTATACTGTATATCAAAAAATTTACTTCCAACGTCTTTGTCTCTGAATATTTCACCAAATATAAAGAAACCTATCTAAAACTTCTAAAACTAAATCAAAATAGGTAACTAAAATATATACTATCAAAATCATCCTAAAAGTGTTGCAAAAGAAACTCGGTCCGTAATAAACGATCTTCAAAATAAAATAACACATCTCAAACATTTTTCCTTTCAAACCTAAAAATCAAAATGAATACTTAATTATTAAAATTAAAAGTAATTAAAAATATAACATCAATTATAAAAAGGTCACAAATTCATTATTTATAAGACCAGCTGATAAATCTGAACTAATACAAACATTCAATAGTATTAAAAGCAAATCTTCCTGTAGAACTGATGGACTATCCATAAAATTTTCTCAAATATCCCAAAAATTTGTCGGAAGTCCTGGTCTCACTCACTAATGTTTTCTTTGAAAAAGGTATATTTTCAGAGTGTCTAAAGACAGTTATTATTATTCCTCTGATAATGGTGGCTAATATTGAAGAAGAAACAGGCTTTAAAGCCTACATAAAAGAAGAAAGAAGAAGAAGAAGAAGATGAGGGTGATAAAAAGTCAAATACTTGCAACTATAGACCTATTGCCTCACTACCGGTACTATTTAAAATTATTGAGACTTATGTCTTTTCTTGTTGAAAACAGCATTTTATCACAAATTCAGTTCGGTTTTTGATCTAATAAATGTACCAGTGATGCTATATTTTTTGTACTACATGAGGTTTACCAAGCACCTCACAATATTCTTTACACTGCCACAGTTTTTGTGACTATACCAAAGGTTTTGACGTTATAAATCATGACATTTTGATCAAAAACTAAATTTTTACGGAATTTAAGGTATTTCTTTAAATTGGTTCCAACCTTACTAGGCCAATGGAATTAACTAGTTAGAGCAAATGCTACTGACTCTAGTCACGAAAACATTATACGTAAAGTACCACAAGGTTCAGTATTGGGTCCTCTACTTCTCCTTATCTTTATAAATGATACCACTAATTTCAAAATCGATCGAAAAATGTTTTTTTTTTGCTGATGATACCAGTGTCACCTGGAGAAACTCTAATATTGCAACTCTTAATGCAACTATAACTTTTGATCTCGTTAAAATAAAAACCTGTTTCGGCCCTTATTCACTCTCTTTTAATGTGAATAAGATAGTAGCATTATCCTATAAAGGGCTTTTTCCACCCTTGCTTTTTATTAACAGCCAGATCAGTATCGTTGATTCTGTAAAATTTCTTGGTAATTTTATAGACAGCAACCTTAAATGATCCGTTGATATCGATTTGTTAAGTAAGAAACTAGCCTCAGTCTGCTATGCAATAGGATCTGTTTTGAAGAAAATCAATTTAGCATATTCCAAAATAACATATCTTTCTCTATTCGAGTCTTATATTCGATATGGTCTTTCTTTTTAAGTTCTAGTACCTATAGCTGCCCAATCTGGTGTTATTTTTTAATTACAAAAAGAGCAATAAGGTATTTGTTTGGCCTCAGAAGAACAACACATTGCAGAAGCTACTTCAAAAATCACGGGATTTTAACGCTTTCCCCTTTATATATTTTCCAAACCGTTTGCTTAATTAATAAACACATACATGTTTTTCCAGCAAGACCTAATCATAACTATTCCACCAGAAATTCAACCTTTAATGTTTATTTACCGATCATGTCCACTGAGTTAGTAAAGAAATCTATATTAGGTATATTCGGCAATAAAACTATACAATCATCTTCCTTTCTGCAACATCTATCCCCAAGTTCCGTAAAATGACAAAAACCTATCTATTTGAAAGACCATATTATTCAGTAGAAGAGTTTTTTAACGAATAACTAAGAAATTACAGTAACTTTGTGAACAAATAACTGAAGTATTTTTATATTATATACTTGGGTGTCACATACAGCAACTTCAATATATTAGTTTGTAAGGTTTTGTTACGCAATTTGCAATTTATTTAAATTTTACAATGTATTGTTTATATTATTATCTTTTATTTTGTGATTTTGACAATTTATGTAATTTCAGTAAATTTTCATATTACTTTATATTTCTTAACGTGGGAGTGATCATACTAAGAAAGGAAAACTTATTTCCAGGCCTGATCTAGTTATAGTATAATATAATTAAAAATAAGCCAAATATAATAAAAAGGAAAAGACAATTAATAAATAGAAAAGCCAAAATCAAATCTTAACTGTCTTATCCTTTTTATTCCGATTTACTCTGTACGAGTACTAGAAACCAATTCGCTAAGAATTTTTGCTTAGTTAAGGAGATATGTTGTGGAATGAAAATTTGAGATTCTTGAGATTCCCCATGTCTCTAATAACATCTTTATCAACGTCTGTTTTGCCTTGCAATTCTTAGAAGGCACAGATTAAAGCAAAAATCTGAATTTGGTTTCGAAAATTAGTTTACGGATTCCAAATATAATAGTTACACATTGCGCTTGAATTATCATAGCCAGCTTATTTTGACGAATATTTTATAATAAAGCAGATTTAAACTGGTACACTAATACCAATAAAAAAGCGCTGTAATAGGTAATACAATATGTCACTTCCATAATCATGGGAACTACCTAAATTATCATTGCATTCACGTGTCCCGCTTCCTGCATCTAATTTAGATGAATGTATACATTAAGCCAACATGGCTGCTGCTACCCGAGCTGTAAAAATATTAAACTGAATTTAAATTTTGAGTCTGCACGTTATAATCACAAACAGAGCTGTAGACCTTTATACATGTTGAATTTAAATGCATAGTTAAGCTGTGTCGGTGTCAACTTGTTCCATATGAAAACTTACAAAGACTGAATAAACCTGGAAGTTTTAATAAAAGATTTGTATTTTAATTTTTAAATTTCAAATTTGGCGCAACTAAATACTTTATTAAATTAAGTATACATTTTATTTTTTTATTAAATATCTTGTTGGAAATAAATTAGATTTATTAAATCAACTTTACAGTAGAAACTATGTAACTTTATCCATGTTTAAAAATATAAATTAAATACTTCAAATATTACGAGTCATCTTGAAAATTTCAAGTTTCTTAAATATTTTTGCCTCTGGTGCAATAATAACCTTTTTTTTTGGCTAATGTAATTTTTATTTATCATCAATGTTTGTTTTGAAAGAAAAAAAAATGGTTTTTTATTGTTTTTATTGAAAAAATCAGAAAACAAATCAAATTCTTGATAAAACAGACATACGAAAAAAAATGGAAAATACAGAACGTGGTAAAGAATCAGTGAAATTTCAATGACCAATATCGTGTATTGCCTCCCCTTGCTCTAATAACCTCTTGCAGACGACGGAGCATACTCTCAATTTTTCTCCAGATTACATGTTGTGGTATGTTATTCCACTCTCTCACTAACAGATCTTTAAGCTCCTGTGCGTTGTTAGGAGGAGTAGTATGGGTTTGAATACGTTTTTTCAAATCGATCCAGAGATATTCGATGGGATTCAGGTCCGGAGACCTAGCTGGCCAGGGTACCCTCGTAATTCCAACTTCGTCCAAGTATTACATACTGATCCTGGCAACGTGCGGTCGCACGTTGTCCTGCATAAAAACGGCGTTTTCTCCAAGCGCTGCCATGTTGGGCATAACATGTTCTTCCGGAATCTCCGTAATGTACCTTCATGCAGTTAGGTATCCATTTTCGATGAAGGGTAATTCTGTGTGGAAGTCGAAATATATACCTCCCCAAGCCACGACCGAGCCTCCACCACATGGCATTCTTGGAGCAATGCAAGCTTGTGAAAATCGTTCACTGGTTCTCCTCCAAACTCTTACACGTCCATCGGAGCCAGTTAGGCAGAAACGGGATTCATCTGAGAATAACACTTTGCTACAATCGTTAATTTCTACAATACAATACGTATTGTCGAGCAAAAGCTAGTCGTGCAACTCGAGGCACCCGGCGAAGTGGCGGTCCTCTAGCCATTACCCGAGAAGATAGTAAAGAAGAACGAAGTCTTCTTCTGACTGTTGCAACACTAAAATTGCGATTTCGTACTTCCTCTAGACGATTTTGATGCATAACCGCAGTTGAGGTCCGGTTTCGTGAAGCCTGAAACACAAGGAAACGGTCATCTAGTGCCTTGGTCGTTCTTTTTCGTCCAGACTCAGGTCGCCTGGTTAGCAAACTTGCCTCCTGAAAGCGTTGAAGCACTCGTTGAACCGTAGAAAGGCTTACGCCAACAGTTCTTGCGACTTGCCGTTGAGTGTGACCGTCTTCCACAAGTACAACAATTTGTGCCGTTTCAACAACAGTCAAAGACATTTTAGTCAAAAAATAAACACTAATGGTGGCAATAATAAACGTTTGTCCGTTGCATTTGGACAGAAAGTCGAAGTACAAACGAGACATTTAAAACAAGCGGAGTTACAGGTAGCGTTCATTTTGTGAAGTGTGCACAATTGGAATTCTTTATTACAAAGGAAACCGCAACAATTCTCAGAAACATGCATTAGTTTGTATTTGTGTTATAATTATTTACGATAAAGCTCGTTAAAAATGAAATATCGGTGATTTTCAAGGTGACCCAGATTTTATTATCGCGAGTGTAGATACCGTGTCTTTAAAATAAAAAAAAATGTTTAGTTTAAATAAACGTTTTCAGGTGAGGTCATCAAAAAGAAATACTATACAAAGAAGAGATGGAGATCATGTTTTATTATTGTTTCTGGTCCCATATACTTATACAGAATAAGTTTCTATAATTACATTTCTGTACAATTTTGTGTCTTGATTCATATCGGTGTTCATCCCCATCATAGTTATGTCTAACCATCCCCGACTATGTCTTTGCATATACAATTAACAATAAATTTAACCTATATTAACATTCACCTATTATGTACAGTTTGGTAGAATAAAGCGGACATTTGTTCAACAAATTAGGATGGCGATATTGCTATCATTTAGAGCGTAATAAGTCTTGTAATTACTTCCAATTCGAAGGACCACTCACTGGCGTGGGAAACAAGAACACAAGCAGTTCAAACAATACGTAATTTAATAATTGAATGTTACTACAACTAAGTTAATATCTAACCAAAGTTTTAGCGCAATTTCTTTATTGAAATAGCCCCGATCACTGTCTATACACTGGTCCACGACACACTACAAACACAAGCACTGATACAGATTAAATATTACTACTAACTATCACTTCAACTAAGGACGTTTTCTTATATATGAATAAACTTGATAAATAATGAGCGTTCAGCTTTTAACTCTAAGCTATGTAACGATAACTACCATACGCGAGATAAAACTCTAAAAACAAAAAGCGACCAGCTTAGCTGGGATACAATTTTATACTGATTACACGATAGTCTAAAAACTCTTAAACCAAAAATGCGTCGAATTATATCGAATTCGAAACTAAAAACTAACTAATATACGAGCGACCAGCTAAGCTAGGGTACAATATTATACTGACTTAAAATTCCGATTTTCAATACCTGACTATTGCAAGGGTTTCTCAACGGGGGACAACTTAGATATGTCTATACAGAGGTAGGTAAAAACCGACCTTTTGAATTCTTGTCTAACAGAGAAATTTTTGGAATTGTTCGGAAAAAGTTAATCTACAGGTAAACATATCTTTTAAATACCTTTTCGACTTTCATGAGAATTTACCTAGATAGAAGTCAAGAATTGTAAGTTAATTGCTACCAGTGGCGTAGCAACACTTGGATACATTTCTTACAGAAATTTATCCACAGTTTGTATAATACCTGACTAAAAAAACAAGAACCCTTTCAACTAATTTGTATACCCTATTATTAAATTGAATAATAAGAAAAGTACAATAATTTGTTTAAAAACATAATTTACTCGCCAACTAGAAAGAATATTTCTGCACTTCGACTTTCAATTTAAATGTCTAAACAAGTTAAGTTGACAAAAATCCTGACGATATTAATGTCAAAGGTTTATGTTAATGTTAAAAAAAATACTAACTCTCCGGTTATATGTGTACACAAATACCTGACAATTCGCGAGATAATGAGGGTATTATAGCATCCCCGTATAAATAGTTAAATGTATAAATAAATGATTATTTAATGAACTGAATTAATTATTATTAAAAAAAATATATTAATGCCTTGAAGAGGAAGTTATTTATTAAAATTTAACATATGGAAATTTGTTAAAAATAAAAGTAATAACTAACAACAAATAATATAGTTATAACCAACAGAGTTAATTACTATTTAAATGGGAATAAGCCACAATTAAAGGTTAAAATACGTTTATTGACGTTTCAATTTCCACTTCGGAAATCGTTCTTTTTTGAGAACGATTTCCGAAACATGACGTTTCTACGAGTAGGCATGCAAGACTCAGAATACAGCCACGTACTCAGCTTTAGGAGGCAAATGTTCATAAGTCCTTTAGAAAATGCGTCAAGTCCTGACTAATTTCTAATCTCATTCGACAATACATCATATCGACTATACATTTCCATAGATGGTTTAAACTGCTACAGATGCAAGATTGTCGGACATCACGATTCTGACTGTCCTTCTTTATCATCATCAAGCAACTCAATTAATCAAATGGAAACTGACCACCACGTGAATATACATAACTCTACCAATGAAAAATATAATCAGCTACAAGATCAACCACGAAACCAATACCAAGAAGATACCGAAACATTAATGGAACCAGAACCCAATACCATACAAAATCACGCATCAGCTACAAAGGACCAAACCACTTCCTCACAAACAAACACTGAATTACAAATCTTGAATCAACCAAAAATATTCCAAGATAATTCCTTAGTAATTAAAAGCAATAGAAAAACCACTGAAATTACTCCTGCAACTAAAAGACAAATATCCTCTCCTGAAATTCTTGAAAATGACCTACCTCCTCCCGATACTCAAAAACTTAAGAAAAAGCCTAAAACCCAAGAAGATATTCCAATTATTCTGAATCAAATTAAAGAAAAAAAATAGAAACCCTTCCTTTACACTTACTTTTCATGAAATATGTGATTTTCTGGCAAATTCATTTCACTCAAAACATCCTGAATGCATTGTTAAAAATTATTCAAATGAAAGCCAAGAAATAAAAGAAATTATAAACTTTATATATTCTCAAATACAAAATAAATTTTTAAAAAACAACATCACCAGATTGAAGAAGAAACTACTTCTCAACAGTCCTTCTTCTACTGACGAAACTGACCAAGAATCAAGTTCTCAACAATAAATAGTTAACACATAAAGATTTAATGGCCAGCACATTCATATTACAGTGGAACCCCAACGGTTATTTTACACATATAGAATCCATTAAGCTTCTTATACACGAATATCTTTCTTTAGTCATATGCCTAGAAGAGACCCATTTCAAGTACCAAAATGTGACATTAAAAAACTATGTTCCTTTTCTAAGAAACCGAGTTGCAGATCACTCAAGCGGCGGAACAGCAATATTTGTAAGGGATGACATAGAGTCAACTGAAATACAACTGCAAACAAATCTCGAAATAGTTGCAGTGTCAGTCACCCACAAAATGAAAATCAATATTTGCAATGTATACTTACCTCATCCTGCTGATTTAGACATAACTGAACTAAGCAATGTTTTAAACCAAATTCCACACCCAAAAATAATATTAGGTGATTTTAACTGTCACAACAGTACTTGGGGAAGTAACAAAACCGACAAATGTGGCAATCTTCTAAATAATCTCATTGATAATTTAAATTTAGTTTTACTAAACACTGGAAAATCTACTAGGTTCAATTCATACAATGGTACATTTTCTGCCATAGATCTCTCTTTATGCAGTCCGTCGCTAGCTCCTTTATTATACTGGGACACATGGTATTTATATGATAGTGATCATTTCCCTATCACGATAACCATAAACACTAATGATAAATCAACTTTTCCAATTCACCAGACATGGAAAATAAAGTCAGCTGCCTGGAATTTATATCGAACACTGATAGAAGAACAAACAAACAAATCTAATGTAACCAATAACGCAAACCAAAATCTTGAAATATTTAATAACATTATTATTTCTGCAGCAACAATTGCAGTGGGAAAAACAAAATCGAGTCAAAGGCAGCCAGTTCCTTGGTGAAATAACGAAATTGCACAAGCACTCACTTTGTCTAAACACGCTTTTAACGTTTACAAGAAACATAAAACTATCGAAAACCTTTTAAGGTTTAAAAATCTCAGAGCTCATAGCAGACAATTAATCAAAAAAGCAAAACGAGAAAGTTGGAAAAAGTACGTTTCTTCAATAAATCCTTTCACTCCCTTAGGCCACATATGGAACAAAGTCCGCAGAATAAAAGGCACAAAATACTTTCGAGGTATTGATACTTTATCATATAATAACCAAACGCATTCAAACAAAGAAGATATTCCAGAAATACTAGCAGATATACACGAACTTAATTCTGGTGATTCTAATTACAGCCTATCCTTTCTAGAGCACAAAAAACTAACGGAGTCTTCAAATATACAAATCACAGAGAGAGGCAATCCAATAAACAAACCAGTAAGTCTTCAAGAATTAGAATTTTGTTTAAGTGCTAAAAATTCGAGTCCAGGACTTGATGATATCCACCCTCTTTTCTTACGAAATCTTCCTCTGAATGCAAAGCTAATATTAGTTGATGTTTTTAATAATATTTTTATTCGTCATGACTTTCCTGATCTATGGTCGCAAGCAACTATAATTCTAATCCTTAAATATAATAAACCAAAAGACGATCCAAATTCCTATCGTCCAATATCACTTATGTGTTGTACCTGCAACCTTTTAGAAAAAATCCTTAATTATCGTCTTAAATGGTACCTCGAAAACAATAACCTAATAAGTATCAGACAAAGTGGATTTCGTACGGGTAGATCCACAACAGACAATCTAATAACACTTGAATCAAGTATACATGAATCCTTTCTGTATAACCAAAAACTTATTGCCGTGTTTTTTGACATAAGAAAAGCGTTTGACACAACATGGAGACATCTTATACTAAAAACACTTCAAGAATGGGATGTTCAATGGCACATGTTGTCCTTTATTAAAAATTTTCTAGAATCACTAACTTTTCGAGTTAGAACCAATGGATTTACATCTTCCAGACGAGTACTTCAAAACGGCACTCCACAAGGATCTACTCTAAGTCCTACTCTCTTTCTAGTTGCAATGAATAGTATTATACATCAAATAAAACTACCTGTATTTACTAGCCTATATGCAGATGACTTAGTCATTTATCTAAGAACAAACAATGTAACTCTGGGAACACATATACTGCAAACTACCTTACACACAATTGAAAGCTGGTCGCAAAACACGGGTTTTATATTCTCTAGTGAAAAGACACGTTATTTAATTTTTAGCAAAAGAAAAAATTATCCTAATGTTCAATTAACACTAAATGGAGTTGTCCTGAAACAAGCAGAAGAAATAAATTTCTTAGGACTTTCTTTTGAGCGTAACTTAAACTGAGAAACCCACATCTTCTTCTTTAGATGCAAATCCACTAATGGATGTTAGCGATCACATTTTCCATTAATTCTCTATTTCTTGCAATATGTATCAGAGATTGTATGTCGTTAATCCCGTTAATAGAGAATATAAACCCACATCACCAATCGGCAACGTTCTTGCCAATCCAGAATTAATCTACTAAAGATGCTGTCAAATACCTCTTGGAAGGCAGATACAACAACCTTACTTACTCTATATAGATCACTAATACGAAGTAAACTAGACTACGGCTGTTTATTCTACGATACTGCTAACAAAACATCTTTAAAAAAACTTTACTAGACTACATTCAAAATATGTGCTTGAGATTAGTTTTAGGTGCCACAAGAACTAGTCCAGTAAGTAGCTTACAAGTTTTGGCTAATGAACTGTCCTTAAGCCAACGAAGGCAACTCCTATCACTAAATTACGTTGCCAGAATTTCAGCAAATAACAGCAACGTAACCTACTCAACAATACTTTGCAGAACAAATATATCGTCCGATCTTTACAGAAACATTGCAATAAAAAAACTAGCATTTTCCGAACGAATAAAACGTATTGGTCTTAATTTAGAACAGTTCAGTCTTACTATGCCTATCTATGTAAATGTTCCTCCTTGGATAATTAAACCTCCAAAAATAGACACGTCTCTAAAAGAACTCCCGAAACATTCCACACATCCTTTCCTTATACAGCAAGCTTAAAAAACGTAATATCCAAATACCCAACAACCCATCAAATCTTCACTGATGCTTCCAAATGGCATGAAGGACATGCTGCAGCCTACATCTACGAAAACGTCAAGTCTACCATACGAATCCCAACAAATTGTTGTATATATACCGGAGAACTTACGGCAATTCACCAGGCCGTGAAAAAATGTTGTTCTGTCAATGAAAGCAAATTTGTTATCATCACCGATTCAATGAGCGCATTACTTGGAATAAAACAGCTATATACAACTCACGCCATACTTCTCAAGATCAAAGAAGAGTTGTCTTATCTACAGACTCAACAAAAAGATATTTCCTTTATTTGGGTACCTTCCCATATGGGAATAAGTGGTAATGAGGAAGTGGACTCTCTGGCAAGCAATGCAACTACCGACCAAAGTATTGCTATCATAAATCAAATGCCTTGGACTGATCACAAAGTAAATATCAAAGCCCACGTGTACAGAGCGTGGCAAACTACTTGGGATCACACTGCTACAAACTCAAAGAATGTCTAAGTAAAGTAGGAACCAAACTCATCTTACCAAATAATAGAAAAGACCAAGTCATCATCAACCGACTCCGAATAGGACATACTTTCCTTATACATAATACTAGATATTTAAATACTTTTCGAAAAAGCTTTAAAAATAATAAATTATTTGTTAATGTTTTAATTGTGGTATATATTAACAAATAGGATCATTTATAATAAATAGTTGTGTAGTTATCCACTTAGTATTACTTCCTCATATATTAAAATCTCGTTTTCATTTCAGATTATCGTTCAGCCTTTCACAAGTCTCTTGGCAGCAGGATCTGCATCTCGTTCGGAATTGTTTTGAAATCCCACACTACCGTGATCCGCTCGCTACTAAGGGGCAAATTTAATCAGAGGGAAATCTCTAACTTGGCTTTTACTGTACACGTACTCCTCTGTAAATCTTTAAATTGTTTTGTAGTTTTAATCGACAAAGCCGTCGTGAGCACATTTATCAAAGAAAATATGAATAAGTTATTATGTAAGATCTGAAATATGGCTTTATATTCTTTATCTTTTTATTCTGTCTCAGAAAGTCTTTGTGGCTTCCGAGTTATTAAAGTATTCTTTATATAAAGAAAACAATAGTTCTACTGGATGAAGTTTATTTATTTTTATAAAGGTGGCTTAAATACTGGCTCAAAATGTCGAAAAAATAGGAAAAACTTTTATGATAATGTAATTATATGCTTTGTTAATATATTAAAAATAATACTTAAATGTATGTTCACAAACAAGAACTAATTGAATTAAATAATACAGAAACTGGACGTTAATTACAAAACAGAAAGCTTAATAATATTCTTTAGAACAAAAATGATCGAATCTGTGGTATTTGCTTGTATTTTGTTTCAGACATTTTATAAATGTAATTTAAATATAAGGCTGAAAGATAATCAATTTATGATTAAGCCAACTTACGACCTATTCTATATATATATATATATATATATATATATATATATATATATATATATATACACGAAATACTGGATATCTGTCGATATAAACAAACAACACAGTTTATTAGGGCTGCATTTAGAAAGTTTGGCCGGGATGTTACAGAAACACTATTTTGACTTTTGGTCTAGCTTTCGGAATTGTTTTATTCCTTTTTCAAGACACTGTAATTAGAAGAATGTGTAAATATTTACAATATATCCCAAATTGTCAGTGCAACTTACTAGTCGTCGAGATTATTTATATAAAGCTATGACACTCAACATTAATAACACACATACAAAATAATGAACAAAATACATTTTAAAATTTAGTTATTGATAGTAAAACTTCATTTGTGACATCAATGTAACTTCATCTTTTAATGGTGTGTTTTAACTGATCCATAGAGAACAGAAAAAAAAACAAAAATATTATGAATTAAAATGTAATTAAGTGTTCTTCATGTTTTATTAATGCAAGTAGTATATTAAACCTGGCTTGATGGTATGCAACATGTTTTACGTGCAGGTGTATTATGGTGTGTATATGTAAAAGTAAATCTTTATTTTATTTTTGATGTTTTGTCAGTAAATAACAATAAATGTTACTCAGTTTATCTACGTCAGACTTTTTATTTATACAAGACGTATTAGATTTTATGAAACACATTTCCAAGAAACTACGTTTTGAATGGTTTTTTTCCTTTTCCAAAATACAGGAATCCTCGAAATTAAATTTATGTTTTAACGTTAATGCATGTTCTGTCAGCGCACATGCATTTATTTTTTTGGTATTTATGTCGCTGCGATGCGAGATCACTCTACTGTGAAAATTACGAGACGATTCTCCGATATATACGTTTTTACAATTGGCACACGAATAAACTAGTAAGACTAGTAAGTTGCACTGACAATTTGTGACGTATTGTAAATATTTACACATTCTTCGAATTACAGTGTCTTGAAGAAGGTTTAAAACAATTCCGAAAGCTAGACCAAAAGCCAAAAGAGTGTTTCTGTAACATCCCGGCCAAACTTTCTGACTGCAGCCCTAATAAACTGTGTTGATTGTATATATTGTATATATATATATATATATATATATATATATATATATATATATATATATATATATATATATAATTAGGGCTGAAGTCAGAAAGTTGGCCGAGGTGTTAGAGAAACACTCTTTTGACTTTTTGTCTAGCTTTCGGAATTGTTTTCTTCCTTTTTCAAGACACAGTGTCCGTACTGTAGGTACTGTAGTCTATACTTTCAGTCACCAACAAAGTAAAATATTCGTGTCAGTTTCTGTGTGATACCTGTATATTTGTATTTTATTATGGTAATTTGTAAATATAATCTGATGCCGTTAGGGCAGTCTGTAAGTTTTTTGCTGCTATATTCAGGTTCAATATTTGGCCGCTAAGGAAGTACGTAAATGCTCTGAAAAAATCTTCTTATGGCATCTTAATCAAATTTATTAATTTATATGTCAGAATAAGCCAGAATTTTGACGTTTGGATTTCCACTTCGGCACTGGAAATCTAAACATCAAATTGAACTAATTTTAAAATTAAATTTTGGCTTATTCGTGATAAAAATAATAAATACATAAAGACTGATTTATCTAAGAGACAAACTCATCCAAGAGACAATTTTGATAATGTGAAAATTCTTTAATATCTTACTTTTTTACGTAGGAAGACCGGTATTGTCCAATTTAAGTCACATATATTGTAGCATGTATAAATTCCTTTATAACTATCGAATACTTAAGGTATAAAATTTTTTTGATATCCCCCTGGCCATGTATAAAATTTTGGGTGTCTTTGTTTATATTCCACATCGAAGAAAGAATTCATCTGCGTAATATAGATATAGTTATATTTGTACGTATTAGATCTGCGATTTAAAAAGCCAAGCAATGATCAAGGTCAATTACCCTGAACTCATCTTTGAAAAGAATTCTGATTGGCTAGTCCCTTTGACTGATACAAGGGATGAGAGGAAGCCGGTACATAGAGACTGAGGCAAGGTCAAATTCAAGTTAGGTTTGGAAAAGTTTTTGAAGAGAGAACACGCGGCGTGAGTAGTCTGAAGGAACCGGCAAATTTGTTGTAAAAAAGTGAATTATACTCGATGTAATGTGTCAGTTTTTACTAGAGTAATATACTCTTTATCTTTAGGTCAACTTTTAAAGATAACCACATGGTTAAATTGAGCTTGAGTGTTCTAAAAGCCAATTTTTGAAGATTGCTTCCCAGTGCCCAGATTCCACCCTCATTTTGTTTGTCCCAAGTCATTCAAGACTATCTTTGCAGTTTGAAGATACATTTTGTTTATGTTGCAGTGAATTTGAGTCCAGTTCCAACCGCAGAACTTTTAAAGGAAAAAATAACATGTAGTGAAATTCAGGTAATTTTTTTTGTTGAACTTTTAAAATAGACATTTTCCATCAATAATTGCTTCCATAACAAGTTAAGAAATTGTAATAAGTAAAATTATAAATACTATGGAGTGCTAGCTGTCATAATAATTATTCTCAAAGTTGTAAAATTTAGTATTGACATATGACAGTTAGCACTATTTTTTGACAATTGGCACATACCTAATCATAAATTGAGATCTTGTTTTGTTTTGTTATTTAAAAAACGTTAACATCTATGCATAGTTCCTTTTAAAAAGATATTTTTCATTTGTAATAATTTATTTCTGCTACAAAATGTCGCCCATTAACAATTGTAAGTTCTTCTAGTATCTCTATCTTCTAGAGTTTGTAAACCGATAGTAACATATTAAGTAAGTTTATTTTTGTTATTTTGTATTTTATTGTTATTATTTATATTTGTAACATCTTTGTGGTGAGATAACAATGAATATTAAATTTTTTTTTCCTAAACCAAAATTGTTTATTTCCTTTTAAAAAGTTTCTAACCCCTTTTTTATATTTTTTAGGAAAGAAAAGCCGTTTTTCCACCCAGCAGGTAGATTTTTGTAAGCGGCGTTCTTACTTTAATTAGTTTAAGAACCTTCTTGTGTTGTGTTTGTCCAGGAGACCCATGTAAGTACCTCTTTTGTTTCATTTTTGTAGTTACCTCATTCCAGTCCCCTTGTCATTCGCTTGTCTAAGACCCAGCTCTCCAAAGAAAAAAACCTCTGAGTAGCCGTTCGCAACTTTTCCGGTTTATTTTGCTTAACCTATCTCCATCCCACTGATTTCTGTCCCCAATTTTCAACCCCCTATAATGACCCAATGTGGTACTAAAAATGATCGTTTCAATATCAGTACTTAATTTCCATAATGATTGATAATTTATCTTCTTCGCGTATTCGTTGTTGTTCTGACCTTCAATATATAATTACATAACATGAATATTTATATAAGGTGCCCTATAAATTATTGCATGTTACTTAAAATTAAAAGTAAGCTTAATATGTTACAGTTCCATGGTTTTTAATTAAATAAACAAACACCTGTATCTAAATTCAGGGCTCTCGTCAGTTTTTATATATTCTTTAACTATACATAAGTTCTTTTATACACGTAGTTTCTTTTTTCTAATGATGTAGGAAACTTGTTTATATTTGTTAGGTTAGGTATAATATCAGTGGGCGCTTAACCACCCTTCCACTCGACATAAAAGGTCTATTATGGTTCATCTCTGGGTTAAAATTTTCGCTTGAGCCCAGTCTATTTAACAAAGTCTGGGGAGTTGTGTAGAATGTGTTCCGTCGTCTTGTCATCAGCCTAACAAAATCTGCAATTTGCACTTTCTTTCAGTCCGATTTTGTGCATGTGCTCCTTGAGGTACAGTGTCCTGGTAGGAGACTATAATTCGTAGATCATTCCCATTCATATGTAGTAGATGTTTGTTTGGATATTTTTTGAAAGTTAACTTTTCTGATCCTAATGAGATTCAAACAGTTCCAAACTAACTGGGATTTCTACTACCAGTTCCAGACTATGCTACTACCAAGCAGTCGAAATAAGTGATTTTGTTGCCTTCTTAAATTACGATATATTGGATATCTCTATATAGGGAACAAAATGTAAACATAATTAATATCAAATAATGTTACAAATTTAAAGATGTATAGGATTTCTTGTTTAATCGTGTCTATGTGATAATTATATAGTTCCTAGATATGCATATACAAAAAGTAATTATTATATTTTTATTTTACCTTTTCAGTATTTTCAAATTTTCTTTGACAGTACGCTGACACATTTTAAAATTAGGATGTACTACTCTATCATTATAGAAGCTGAATTCTATTTTGCGACATATAAAGACCAAATTGAATTTTGTTGCTGCCAGCTATACAAAATCGAATAATGGAAATATGTTTGTCATAAATCAGATGTGACATTTTTGTGAGAATTTGATTAATGTTTGAAAATGGGGATAATCGGTTTAAAGTGGGTAACGTTTCGAACTAACACATTTAGATCCATTTTAACAGTAATTTTCAAACATCAACAACTTTCAAAAAAATATAATAAACTACGAGGTACAATTTTAGAATAAACCACGAAAAATTATATAACAATAACATATTTTTCGTAAATAGTTAACGTCACTCTTCAATTTTTACAACTTTTAAATTATTAATTACCTGTTCACACATAATTCGATCTGTATACCTTGTAGTCCGTATGTTTTTTGATTTGTTAGATTTTAGAAAGTTTACATTTATTTAAAATTTATAATTTAATTTTAATCAGTAAATAACTTATTTATCTACAAGTAACTTCCGGAAATATGTCCTATAATGATTTCCTATTATTTCATAAATTTATGAAAATTATTTGTGAGCGTGGGATATACATAAATAAAGTAAATATAGAAATAAAGTAAAATTATTACATGAATACATAAATTAATTAAAAATATAATTTGAAAACCACTAAGGGTATGTCGTTTCAATCTTTGGTTTTATTGTGGCTTCATGGGGTTCTTGCCAAGCTGCAGACGCTAGATGATTTTTTAGTTGTGTGCCATATTTTTATGAGTAATTTGAATTTTGGTTTAACAGTTTGTGTTTAAAGATTATGAGCCATAAAAGAATTAGCCTCATATCAAGATAAATTTATAATTATGCGGAGAAATTTTCATACATAATGATGAGAAGGAATGTTTCCAAGTTATTTACATTGTACTCGACTCTGACCTCCATAGTTAAATTCCATAACCCCATACTGTATTTTATGATTGACTAAAAAAACTAAGATTTTGTTGTAAAGTGATCTTTTATATATTAACTAGTAGAATTTAGGCAGAAGAACCATCGGAAGAAGACGAATTTCATGGCTCAAGAACCTGAGAGAATGGTTTGTAAGCAGCTCAAAACAACTTTCTAGAGCTACTGCCTCAAAAATTAAAATAGCTATAATGATTGCCAACCTCCGTAGCGGAGATGGCACCTAAAGAAGAAGAATAAGTAGAATCTACTAAGGTTAAAATCCAATTTCACTTTCTTGAATATTTGCTTCTTCTACGTTAACCTACCATCGACATAAAAGTTATGTGGGCTTTCGCTTATTTGCTTCAATTCTACACCTTTTTAGCCAACTTTTTATTTTGTTAAGGTTAGCCTTATTTAGTTTGAAAGCCGTGTTTTAATTTGGATGTGAAGCTAGACTTGCGGTATCGTCTGCACACGTTACTTTAGTAAAGTTATTGTACGCAGGGAGGTCAATTGTATAAATGCAATCAATTTAAATAGGGCTTAAAAACAAGAAAATATTTGAGGGAAGAACTTTTTTAACTTTATAGAGCTGTCTGATGTATCTGACTTTATCAAAAGCTTGTCAAAAAAATATTAACTAGATGCAGAATAAGTTGGCGAATATTGCTGTTTATGCACCATCAACTAACCCGTTGTGGGGGGATTCCCTTCTCCTCGTTCCTTGAGCCCTTGTCAGGGCGTGCTGATACCTACACTAAATATTATTAGTTTACTGTCTCTATTGGCTGCAATTCTGTGTCATATGGACGGCTTCATGTAGATATTTTTCACCACAGTCTTCATTTGGTCTGTTCATCGTGTTGGTGATCTATTGGTCTTCGGACTTTTAACTGTAGTGTTATCAATAGTTCCCGTTCTTCTAGGTATGTGGCCGAAGTAAATTAGGTATGTTCGGTATAGTAGTATATTAGGTAAGTCCGAATTTTTCACCTATCCGGAATAGCCGTTCCGTGATTGTAATTATTTCGACTTCATTCGATGCTAGTATAAGTGTGTGATCTGTGTATCGCAGGTTGCTGATTTTTCTGCCTCCCACAGTGATTTCTTCATTCCATTCGTCTAGTACTATTCTCATGAAATATTCAGAATATATGTTGTATATTAATGGTGATAGAATGTAGCTGTGAGAGGGGATTAGTAAACGTGAAATAATTCAAAAACAAATATTTCTGAAATAGATCCTAACATATTCAAGAGGATTAAAGTAAAAATCTTAAATGGGTGCTCATAAGTGGACTAAGAAAACCGAAGAAATAGTGGACCGAGATAAGATGGTGCGCTGACGTGCCTCCGTTTTAATATGGCCCTTGAAAAAAGAGATGCAGAACTAAACAAACAAGGTACAATTTTTAATAATAAATCTACTCAAATAGATCTGCATACGCAGATGACATGAGCCTTATTGCACGTACATATGGACTTAAAATTTCAAAGGGGATGTGCGCTCCACTTTCTCGAGGCAACTAGGTGAAGAAGTGGTGTACATTAGAATGCCACAAAGATCGGTGTTCTCAACTGGCATCAAGCTTTACAGAGTAGGACCAAATGAAAGTATTAGCTTGGGAAGCTCGAAGCTCAATTCGGTTTGTATGTAGCACTACGGATGATGATGATTAATACAATATTCAAGAGAATTTATAAAGCAACTAAAGAACTTAAAATAGATAACATTTTTAAAAATATAAAAAAACAGATGGCTATCAAAAATAAGTATCTACTATCAAAAAAAATTGTGATGTAGAAAATAAGGGATCAAAAAATACAAAATCAACATTTTTAAAGAAAACAATAAAATAAAGAAACAAGAAAATAAAAATAACATGAAAATAAACATCTGCTGCAGCATCAAAGTTGCCTATTTCACACGGCCTTGCCTTGGTATTCGGTCTACTTATCTGCAGCTTGTTTTATTTATTTCTGTTAAACGAATTGCTCTAGTGATTGCTTCGTAGAAGGTATTATCGAATGCTCCCTTAATCAAAAAATGCAACATCACTTTTTGGTTTTCCAGAACGTACTCTACTGTCTCTGATGTATCGGACTTTTAACCAATACACCATTTCTATTATGTCTATAAAGCAGTTTTTAGATACAGTCTTTAGTACAAATGACATTAGCCGTAGGGACATCAACCGTAGGGACATCGCTTTTTCCTGTTTAATTGTACCAGGTTTGGGTATAAACACCAACCTTATTAGCCTCCATGCTTTTGGGGAGTACTTCGTGACTAGATATAACAAAATCATTACATGCTTAAAAAAAGTACCGTGATTTAGGGATAAAAATAAAATAACTGACCACGCCGTTATAACAAATGATACGAAATATAGGATAAGAAAGTTTGCCGAACGTGGTGACTAACAGAGAAAAACTGCGGAAAGATAAAATTCATGAAAATAGATGTAATGAGGCGAAAACCCTTAAAAATGTTTAGCAACAATACACAATCAAGAAGAAAGAGATAACTAAAAAGTTTACACCAGAATAATACAGGACAAAAAATATATAGCGTGTCTTGACGATTTTTTTTTAAGTATAACGAAGAAAAGAAAGTATTTATGAAATCCTGCCAAAAAAAAAATGCTATCATACTGATTTCTCGAAGGAATATAATTAAAAATGAAAAAATAATGGGTAAGAAGACGAAAAACATAAAATGAAATTAACCTATATAAATCAGACACGTACAATGAATAGAAAACCATACGCCTTCAAAACACGTTCTATAATCAACAGACAGGCAGACGAAAGAAGGACCGAAAACATTCAGATTGGAGGAGTCAGAACGTCAACGAACTCCAAAAAATCCACAGAAAAACAATGAAATAATTCCTTGGACAGTGAAATGCATATATTCCTACATATTAACATAGATAACTCCGCCTGCAGTTTTGTTGGGTGGATCGAGTAGCTCGACAAAACTGTTGAAGGTCCCAAGCCCGGATAAAGGAGGAGGAGGTCCACAGCCAGGTTGGTACCCTACTGATAGACTTTAAAACCATACAGCCCATAGAAACAGGATTATGCCCACGGAACGGATAAAGATCTATGATAGACTATATTCTGTCGAATAGAGAGTTACAACCCTCTCAAATCTTGGATGTAAGAGCACTAACATCAGCAGAAATAGGAAGCGATCATAAATTAGTATTGTGTAAAATCGGAATGAAAACACATATGTGATAACAAAACACCAGAATACAACACAAAAATATAAAAGTCGAAAGCTTACGAATAACCGAAAAAAGCAGAAATACATATATCACAGAAAGTAATGGAGTTGAAGAAAGCTGGGTAAAAATTAAGCCTAATATCTTAGCCTCGGCCAAGGAAGTCCTTGGTGAAAGTAATATAAATAAAAATAAATCGTTCCCAAGGCGAAGAACTGTTTTTGTACAGAAGTGAAGGAAAAATGTAAAAAAAAGAAAAAAGCTTACCTGAAATACATGTCAACCACAACACAAGAACACTTGTAAGAAAAAGAAAAAATGATCACTGGGAACGTTTTTCGAAAGAAATGGAACATGATTTTTACGGACTGCAAAAGGAAATATGGCGCTTCATAAGAGGTCAAAGAACGGAGGTAAAGGAACTAATAGAACCAAAACACATACAAAAAGATACTTGTCAACGATCGAAAGAGAAGTGAAGACATTAGAAGAAAATGTAACGTCACTGTATAAATAAATTTATACAAAATAGAAAAAAAGAATGGAATAACTACATAAACCGAATGGGGGAAACCCGTATCGCCAAAATAGCAAGAGATAAGTCACCAATCGGCAGAAGAAGTATCGGACGACCGCGCAAAAGATAGAGTGAAGATCTTCTGCAGATGCTAAAGCTGCAGAATCCTAATTTGGTCCCATTGAAACCTATTTTTTACAGAGTCCGCTGGTCATTAAATTTACTGGAGACTCAAAATAGTCACGAATTTATGAGTTATTTGCTGGGGTACCTCTTTTTGTCTAACGTTAATCTTATTCTCACGAGTCGAGACAAAATACTGCCAGGCATGACAGGTATCCATGACTGGGTACCCGTGACTTAAATTTTCCATATTTCAATAGGCCTATGGTGTATTGCTTGTGTAACACTTTTCCCTTGTACTATGCATACATGAGCAGGATAAAGTTGTATATATTATTATATACTCAAATAACGTTCCCTAGTAGCAATTGGGACACTCCGTGTTGAGGTTGAGAATTTCTTGCCCCAGTATGCTCTGTGGGGTAAACTGACAAGCTCGAAGTCAAAGTCTTATACCGGCCCGACTGAAGAACTCTTCTGTATATTATGTCATTAAGGTATACAACAAACATAGTGACATACGTTATACAGCTTCAGTTCAATGTATAATCAGTTTCGAGTTTGGTCCTAAAGTTTTATCCAATAAAAAATTTTAAAATATACTTAAATCGAAACTTGCTATAATTTTATTAGAATAATTTAATAATTATTATTAAATAATTCTCTAAAAATAATTTTCTTTTAATTTTTTAAATTTTGTATGTATAAACACATTTCAGTGTAATTTGGGAATAATTGTTGTTGTTATAATATCTGATAATAATTTTCACCAACCGTACTACAAAATAGGTCTAATATATACTTTCGGTAATCCATCACTCGTTATCCCATACTTAGTACTTCATTACTTTTTACTTTATAATTATATAAGTCATGTTTGCAATTAGTTTGAGTGAACTGTCAAATAACTGTCAAAGTTAAACTTGGTAATTAAAAGTTCTCCTATTAATTTTTAATAATTGTGTGTATATTAAACAGTATTTAATAATTATATTACAATTAATTAGTATTCAAGATTCCCATTGATGTAGCCAACGAGTAAACATTACCTTGCGATGTGATAATTCGAATTATTTTGTGTGTTATGGAAACAGCAATTATTATTGGACTATAATATTATTATATCCAACTGAAGGAAAACTGCAGATACAGGTAACTGTTATATTCCTATTATTTTATCCACAGTGTCCTAATAGGACGACTGTTGCAATACTAAAAATTAAGTGAAGTGTTTTTGGTATCCAGGAACACTCACAAAAATGAACTCAAATCAAAACCTCACAACTCCACAAGTCCTCCCCACAAAATCATATGTCGCTGCTACTTTATCCAAACCTCCACCTCCTACTTTCCCACGTCAGAAGCAAGCCATTTTAATGCACGCTATTCCAAATACTGTTTTATTTGACTATGTTAAAGCTATAGGGGACATTGTTATCCCAAAAAACATTACCTTTGCATCACGTATTCCAAATAACCGCATCTGTATTTATCTTTCCTCGCCTACAGTTGTCGATAACCTTCTAAAAACACATCAAAATATCTCTATCAACTCTACAGTAGTTCCCATCAGAAGACTTATCACCCCAGCTAAACGCCTTCTTATATCTAACGTATCTCCTTCAATTCCACATTCCATAATTGAGAAAGCCCTTAAAGATATTGGATTACAGCTGGTCTCTCCTGTGTCATTTGTGAAATGTGGTGCACTCGGAGAAGGTTATGCACACATAATGAGCTTCCGAAGAGTAACGTATATTATCCCCGATAAAGAGAACTTTTCAATAGATAGAAACTTCGTTATTACATACGAAAACACACCTTATAGAATATTTATTTCTACGGATAAATTGCATTGTTTTTTATGTAAAGAGGTCGGACATACCGCTGACTCATGTACCAATAATCCAACTACTTTTTCTCAAACTGAACTACCCCATCTAGAGCCCTCTACATCTGAAATTACTGATATAATTTCTGACGTAAACACTCCTGTTCAATCAGACCTAACTAATTTAAATTTCACAAAAACCCACACTGAAATAGATACTGAAACTATAGACCCATCAATTACACCCACACAAGGACAAAAAAGAGCTATATCAACAGACAGCAATTCTGATATTCCTTCTCTATTATCTTCAGCAAGTACACCCGAACCAGCGTCTAACCAAATGCTTCCTCCGTTATCCACAAAAACAAACACTATCTCCAAACCTCACAAGAAAAAAGCAAAAACTACAAAATCAGAGGAACATAATCTTACAGCTAGTTCACTACAATCCGTAGCGGCCATTTACAAAAATAATCCATCTGGTCTAACTTTGACCGAGACTCAGTTTATTGCTTTCCTAGAAAATACACATGGTAATCCTAGTCCACTTAATGAAGCTTTTGTTTTTACGTCAAATATTGAAGGACTATTACAAGACATAACAGTTGTCCATTCAGAAACTAAGGAAAGATCCCTTAAAAATCGACTTACGAGACTTCAAAAGAAAATCAAAAGACAGCTAAACCCAGATGACTCTGATAATATCAGCGTCTCATCTGAACTCCTAACCGATGATGAAACCAAAACCCTTATCTCCCAACAGCCAGAACAACCATCTCAGTTGCCCCTTACCCCTTCAACTCAAGATTCACCTTCAATTTAATCCAATGGAACTGCGATGGGTTCTTTCCCCGTATTGAAAGAATCCAACAACTAGTGACAGAAAAACAACCCGATATCATATGTCTACAAGAAACGAACTCAAAAATATCTAAGCTTCCCACACTAAAAAAGTTCGAAGGATATCATTATATCAACACTAATTGTGACAGAGCCAGTGGTGGGACATCTATTTTTATTTCAAGTGAAATATTTTCATTCCATCTTCTCATCACCACCGAACTCGAGGCTATCGCCGTAACTACTTGGTGTCCTAATAAACTTACGATATGCAGTGTTTACATTCCTCCTAACTACCCCCTTAAAGAAATTGAAATTCTAAATCTTATATATCAGCTCCCCGTTCCGTATATTCTAGTAGGTGACTTCAATGCTCATAACTTTATGTGGGGGTCAAACCATACTAATGGCAAAGGTAAAACTATAGAAAACGTTATCAATTGCACAGGCTCCTGTCTACTAAATACAGGCTCTAATACGCATCTGAACTTTTCCTCTGGCACATTTTCGGCGATAGATCTTAGTTTTAGCGACCCAAAAACATATACTTCACTAACTTGGAAAACTTCCGATGATCTATATGACAGCAACCACTTTCCAATATTTGTATCATCTGATATCTACAACCATGAACAAACTATAACCAGAAACTTCTGGCGGCTAAAAAATGCCGACTGGATAGACTATACTTTACAAACAGATAACACCTTACCTTCTCTATCCCTATCCGACAATATTAACAATAATCTATTATTAATCACAGATTCCATACTTAAAGCTGCAAATTTGCACATAGGCAAAAATAGTATTTCCCATAAAAGAAAGGCAGTACCTTGGTGGAATACATCTTGCCAAACTGCAACAGAACAACAAAAATTAGCTCTTAAAAATAACCGTAAAAACAAAAATCTGGAGAATCTTATTGAACTAAAGGAAACCAGAGCCAAAGCCCGATTTATTATAAAACAAAGTAAAAAATCATCTTGGAGAGAATATGTATCCTCTATTAATTCAAGCACCAATCCGGCGGACCTCTGGAAAAAGATTAGGCAAATCCAAGGAAACAACACCAACCTCAAAATCTCTAGTATTGCTGTAAATAACACTACAATCACTGACAATCAAGAAATCAGTGAAACCCTAGCAACGCACTTCGACACTAAATTCAAAAGTAAAATAGATGCCTCCTTACGAAAACCATTACCTAACGCCCTCACCCGAAACAATAATGGACATCACACATCTTAATTCTCCCTTTCTTTTTGAAGAACTAGTATCAGTTATTCAAACTTGTAAAAACAATGCCGCTGGTCCTGACGACATTCCTTACATATTAATCAAAAAGCTCTCAAACTGTAGCCTACTCAAAATACTTGAGATGTATAATTTAATCTGGTCATCTAACCAATTTCCCAATCAATGGCAAACCTCTATCGTAATACCTATTAAAAAGCCTAACCTAGAACGTTCCTTGGCCAACTCTTATAGACCTATATCACTAACTTGTACGATGTGCAAAATATTCGAAAAAATGATTAATAAAAGACTCCTATGGTTCATTGAAAAACATAAGATATTTGCTAGTGAACAGTCAGGATTTCGTCAGAACCGTTCAACCCAAGACAACCTTGTAATCCTCCAAACTCATATATCAGAGGCCTTAAACAAAAGACAAGAAGTCGTAGCTGCCATATTTGATATTGAAGGTGCTTTTGACACTATAAGTAGGCAATGTATATTAAACAATATATTTAACTTCATACGAAATTTTCTATCTTCTAGATCGTTCAGAGTCTCTGTCAACGGTATTTTATCTTCTACTTATACTCAAACTGATGGCGTACCTCAGGGATCGGTACTAAGTCCTACACTTTTTAATCTAGCAATAAGTGATTTATGCTCTCACCTCATTTCCCCTATTAAACATATCATGTATGCTGATGACCTAGTAATTTACTGTCATGGACAAAACTCTTCTACCACCTCGAAGCTTATTCAAACTGCTGTTGACACACTTTTAAAAAAAACTAGTGACATGGGGTTATCTTTATCCAATGTAAAATTTAAAATTATAAACTTTAGTAGACGTCCCCCTTCTCCATCTCCACTTATTTTGATCAACAATGTCCCTCTTCCTGTTGTTAAACAATGCAAAATTCTCGGATTAACGTTTGACTCACGACTAACTTGGAAGCAACATATATTTGCAATAAAAAGAGAAACGAGCATAAGATTAAACATAATAAAAACTCTATCACATCATTATTGGGGATCTGACGAAAACTCACTTCTTAAAATATACAGATCACTAATACGCTCCAAGCTAGATTATGGTTGTCACATATATATATCCGCCTCCAAAACATATATTAACCTTCTAAACTCAATTCACAACACAGCCCTTCGTCTTTGTATTGGCGCTTTTCGATCTAGTCCTGTAGATAATCTTTATTGCGAAGCTAACGAACCTCCTCTTTGTATAAGACGAAAATAACTGCTGCTCTTTTATGCAGCATCGGTATCAGCTAACCCCTCTAATCCAGTGCATCCCTTATTTGTAATGTCCACGTATAATTTACACAATACCAATTTCTTACCACCAATAAAACCTATTCCACTAATTTTAGCACAGACACTTAATGATATCTCTCTTACACATACCCTTCCTCTTTATCTCCCTCCATCTCCTCCTTGGATCATGTCCACGCCCAAATTTAACACCTCGCTCACCAACTTCGATAAAAATAAACATCCGAAAGAGATCATTATAAATGCATTTAAAGACATTATAGATACAAATAAATACGACCTAATATTATACACGGATGCCTCAAAAAATGACACAGGAGTAGGCTGCTCTGTTACAACCTCTCATTCACTAATTAAGTCATCACTTATACCAGCCATCAGCAGCGTTCATACTGGCGAATTATTTAGTATATTGCAAGCTTTTAACCATATATCTCCACCTAATAAGCAGGTTGCCATATGCACAGACTCTTCAGCATCAATCTATTCTATCATAAATATATTTACTGATCATCCAATCGTCCAAAAGATCCTAGACTCTTACCAAATTATCTTGTCCCAAAACATAACAGTTACCATAATCTGGCTGCCATCTCATATTGGTATAGAAGGCAATGAAACTGCAGATCACTATGCTAAACTTGCTACAGCATCACCTGAAATCACCGATAAAATTCAAATTTGTAAGGACCTAAAATCATATATTAAAAGAAGAACCAGACTCCTTTGGCAGCAGCATTGGAACTCTAACCGTTCGATCTTACACGAAATACAACCGTCAATAACCAGTCAGCCTACATTTGACTATTCAGCCCTCTCAAGACGAGATCTCATTGTGATAAGACGACTTCGGATAGGACATTCAAAACTCACACACAGCTACCTAATGTCCTCTAGCATCCGTCCCTCCTGTCAAATCTGCCAATCATATTTGACAATCATATTCTCACTGAATGCCATCAACATTTGGCCAGAAGATTACAATACAAACTCAAAAGTGAAGTACGAGATATCCTAAACAACCCTGACCAAATAAAAGCTGTGCTACAATTCCTTAGAGATGAACACTTATATCAAAACATATAATTAGATTTTAATTTAGACATTGTGTAACATATTATTATCATTCCGTATTATTGTAACATATTCTTAATGTAACACTTAATGTTTGTGTAATGAAAATTCATGTTATAGTACCTGTGTAAGTGGCCATAGTAGCCGAGCACGTTAAAGTTGAAATAAAAAAAAAAAAATTAGTTTGAGTTTTTTTACGGACACTGATTTTTTTAATTATCGTTAATTATTTTTAATATGTATCATATTTTTCTCTTTATAGAATATTTGCGTCATAATTTAATACACGTTAATACCCACGTCTACCAATTTGCGCTTATCACAGCTTTGTTTTTTTATCATTAAAAATATCTCTACATCTACGCACTGAAACTTTGAAACACGTGCAATTTCGTTCTTCTTTTGGAACCAAATTAGATTTCTGAGAGAGGAGCTGTCTATCTAACGTAGTGACGTTGTTGGGTTTTATTTTTTGAACGAAGTTTTCGATAAAGTGGCGTTGCGGCAGGAGGAGAGTTTTCATATTAAGGTACAGAAAAATACAACCGTAGATAAATGGAATATACTGAGATGTTGTAAGAAAATTTTATTATTCAAAAAAATTAATATAAATCTAAAATTTAAGCCACTTAAGGACTTATATTGATATATGATAACATTACTTCTTCCTTATTTTTCTTTTCGTGATTGATTCTGCTTTCGCATGTATACATTTTTCACGTAAGTTATCATCAAGTTTAACTATTTCATTCTTTAATTCTTTTTATGATAATCTTTTTTGAATGGACTTTTCTATTTTTGGTGTTCTAGTCGTTGTTTTTTTTTTACCAAAAATTACCAACTAGGACATTTGTTGTTAATTTTTAAGATCTTTTTTGTACTTTCATAACTTCATCATGTTATTTCTATTATATTTTTATTTTTTTTTTAACAAAACTCCTATACTGGCTTTATATTACTTTTTCTTAATAGTAAAATGTTGATGCGAGCTTTACGGAAGTGGCGCCACGATGCGGCATCACGGAAGTAGTTTCACCAAATAGCAGTCTTCACATCGATCCCCATTCTACATCAATTCTTTTCTAGTCAAGCTATATTTATTCTAAACAGGTTTAAATTAAAATCTGCATAAAAAAATATTTAACAAAATACAGAAGTAAAAAAATTAAAAGAATATCTGTCAATAAATGATTTAGTAAAAAAACGAATAATAAAAGATCGATATTATAATAATATTTTATCACCTGTTTAAATTTTTATTTAAGACCCTTCTCGTTTTAAAATAATTTTAGAAAAATACAATGTTGGATTTTTTCAATTATCAATTCTACTGTTAGTAGCACTTTTTTATTTAGTTTATTGTCTCAACTACAAGATTATTGACACTGGCTCAATTTTGTTACTGTACATTTTACATTACATAAGGTATAATTTACAATCGAGAGAATATGTAAAAGAGAAAATAATAAAAGAGAAAACACTAAATTTTGTAATACAAGTTCATTTTCTGAAGGAAATCTAGTACATTCTGAGTTCTAGTTGACCGAGGATCACATTTGTAAGACCTTGTATAGAATATTTTTTTTTGTTCTTGCTTGTATTTGACACACTGTGTAAGAGTATGTTGAACGGTTAATGATTCATTACCTACACTTTTTAAAAACAGGTGATTTCTCCAAACACATCAGGTGTCTATGTGTTAGCCGTGTGTGACCAATTCTTACGCTAGGCGCACACACATCGAATTTGGACGGTCGATAAAAGTTCGATCGAACAAATTCCTTTGGTGGCGCGAAGAAATAATGTGAGCGTGCACACACATCGATCGCCAAACGGCACGACATCGATGTCGTGTGGCGATCGATGAATGTTACTGTATGGACGGCTGCCTCAACATACGTAGCTCTCCTCAACACACGTAGCTCTGTCTTCTTCTTCGCGTGCCATATCAGAATTATCCGATGTTGGCGATCACCATTGCGAGGCTTCTCGATCTTCTGCAATATGGAATAATTGTCCTGCATTTGCTATCTGTGTCCATTCACGAATGTTTTTTAACCAAGAAACTTGTTTTCTTCCTACACCTCTACGGCCCTCTATTTTACCTTTAAGGATCAGTTGTAATATTTTATATCGACTTCCCCTTACTATATGTCCCAGATAAGACATTTTTTGATGTTTAACGGTCTTTAGCAGTTCTCTATCTTTGTTGACGCTCCTTACTACTTCTTCATTACTTTTCTTTGCTGTCCAAGGTACCTTCATTCGTCATAGACGAATGTCTATGAACCCACATTTTCAATGCTTCAATTTTGTTCATGATCGATACTTTTAGCGTCCTCACTTCTGCACTATACAAAAGTACGGACAAACATAACAATAATTAACCATTCTTTGTCTTAGTTCTAAACTGAGATGATTATTGCAAAGAAATGACTTTATTTTCGTAAAAGTAGTTTTAGTCATTGCTATTCTACGTTTTATTTCTATGTCTGGATCTAGTTGGTCCGTTATTACAGTTCCCAAATATGTCATTTTGTGGACTTTCTCAACTTGGACTTCGTTTAATTAAAGCTTTGCATCGGGATGTGGGTCACTACTAAACACTAAAAATTTGGTTTTATTTGAGTTTATTTTTATGCCCATTTCCTCTCCTACCTCGTGAATACGATCAAGTAGACTTGGAAACCTTCAATATTATCTGAAAGAATTAGTGTATCGTCTGCATATCTAATCACATTAAGTAGTTACGATAGCAGTTAAATTCCAGTACAAATTTTTAATAACACGAATATCCTTGTCATCTATTCCGATATTTTTCAGTATTTGCATTAATTTTACATGCTGTACTTTATTGAATGCCTTTTCGAAGTCCACGAAATATGCAAATACATCTTTTCTTTGGTCACGGCATTTTTGTAATACGATGTTAAGCGCAAAAAGTGCCTCCCTGGTTCCCATAGCATTTCTAAAACCAAATTGGGTATCTTCAAGATCTTTTTCGCATTTGCGTCTAATTCTGTTGTGAAGTATTCTTAGAAAAATTTTAAGAGTGTGGCTCATTAGGCTAATTAATCAATATTCTGAGCATTTTCTCGCATTGTGTTTTTTAGGTATTGCGACAAAGATGGATTTGAGCCAATCTGTGGGAATCACTCCGGTGTTATATATTGAATTAAAAAGTCTTACTACTACGTTTATGGTATCATCCTCTATTAGTTTCAGTAACTCAGTTGGTGTATCATCTGGACAACAAGATTTTCTTATTTTAGCATTATGTATAGCGTGTTCTAACTCGCATTTCATAATTTCTGGGCCGTCAGTACAGTTTTGGTAGAATTCGTCAATATTTTTCCTGTTATCTTCAAACAACTCTGATATATACAGCTGTCATTCTTTTCTTATTTCGTGCTCATTTACAATCATTTTGTTATTATTGTCAACGAGTACAGAGGGAACTCGTTTTTTAAATATGTTACTCATTTCTTTTAGTTTTTTGTGCATAATAAATAAGTCGTGTTTAGATATTACATCCTCCATTTCGTCGCACCTTTCTCTCATCCATTTTTCTTTGGCTAATTTGATCTCCTTTTTTATTCTTCTCTGCAGATGTCCATATTCTGTTTCATTAGATTTTATCAGTTAACGTTGTTCCATTAATTTCAAGATGTCATCTGTCATCCATTTATTTTTCTTGATTAAGTTTTTTCTATAATCATTGTTTGTGGAGATTTCGTTAACTTGGTTTTTAAATTCACTCCATACTTCTTCTGGATCTTCTTGTTGTTTTCCGATGGTTTTTATTCTATTGTTAAATTCTTTTTTAATGTTATGTTTTATGTTTATATCGTCAAAGTTTAGTACATAGGTTTTTGGTTTTTGTCGCTGAATTCGTTTTAACCTTAGGTTAATATCTGCTAGAAGTGGTTGATGATCAGATCCAATACTTGCCCCAGGAAATGTAGTGACTTTTTTGACGGCATTTCGGAAACGCTCCTTTACAAGTATAAAGTGTATTTGATTTCTTGAGGACTCAGAGTTATTGCCATCATCAATAGGGGGTTTCCCAAGTGTATAGTCGTCGTTTGGGTAGTTTATACCAGGTGTTTGCAATGATCATATCGTTTTCTTTACAAAATTCATACAATCTCTGTCCTCGATCGTTAGGTTGTCCTCCTAGACCATAAGGACCTACAGTTTGACCTCGTCGGCCTTCCCCAATTTCTGCATTGAAGTCGCCTATAATATATAAAATTTCGTGTTTATTAAGTTCCTGTAAGATGTCTTGCATCTGATCATACAAGTTCTTGATTTTATCGTCATATTTTCTATCTGCAGTCGGGGCATAGATTTGAAGTATGTTAATTTTAAATGGTTAAGTATTTATTTGGAGTAATATTATTCTATTTAAAACTTGTACGAAATTGGTCACATATTTACTCAGTTTTGATGTTACTAATATATCTACACCATTTTTGTGATGCGGGTCTTCTGTGCTGTTACCGGAATAATATGGAATAATATAATGCACTTCCGTTCTTTTTACATGGTCCTGACTCTGGCCATCTCATTTCGCTGATTCCTAATAGGTCTATTTTCATTCTTTTTATTTCTTGAATTGCGTTGTCAAGTTTCCCAGCCACAAATAGACTTCTAACATTCCATGTGCACATTCTAAAATTAGATTTCTTTATTTTTAGAATTTCTTTACGAGGTTTTTGCATGTTTACGACCTGAGAGGCCTCGTGGTATAAATATGTTTCTCCTCTCCTGCCGAATCTTGCCCTCCGCTTTCCATGATTAGTAACGGTTTACAACTGCAGTGTCAATTCTATGGTGATGTTCCTGGGGGTGTTCTGTAGCTCTGTATTGCTACGCAGTTCTGTGTTGTTCATTGTGATTTTGTGTACTTCACCTAACAAACCCTTGTGGATTAACAAACGTCATCGAATTAATGTCGTGTAGTGTGCGTGTAAAGCATCATCGATAAAAGTTCGAACGAACTTTTATCGACCGTCCAAATTCGATGTGTGTGCGCCTAGCCTTAGCCTGCGAAGGATTAATTTAAATCTTCTACTTAAGTTAGGTAGCTGAAAGGTTTTGAAGGTAGGTTCTATTTTGAGTAATTTCGAGGTTCAATTCCTCCAGTGGTTTTGCCAGGACGTTTTGATTTTGAACCTAAAAAGTAGTTTTGGATCTGATACTAGTTAAACAGATTTGATGTCTGATTTGGTTGTAATTGCTTCTTTTGCAGCAGTATTAGCAGTCTCATTACCTGAAATGCCAACGTGTGAAGAAATCCAGATTAATGTTATGTTTGTTTCAAAAGAAGTGAGACAGTTTGTTGCTTTAAGTATGGCATGATCTAATGGATCTTCGTAATATATATTTATAATCAAGTCAGAATGATCGCCAAGGTTCGGAACGGACAGGTACCCTAAGAGCTCTTGTTAACGACAATGGTCAACGGGTCGATTTTGAAACCGTTCCGTTGGCCGTTGCTCAGTGTCTTTCAGGTTCGTATGAATGTTTGTTCACGCAACGGCAATCAATCCGTTGGTTAACTTTTCACCGTCTACGTAGCCAGGGCCCCTCGGCAAAACGTTCGTCGAACCGGTGCAGTGAACCATTTTAGTTTATGCAAGTGTGTTGACGGCGTTGGACGAGCATCCGTTGTTTCAATAAATTTCTTTCTTTGTTGCGAATAAAATATACATTTTGATATGGAGATTTCTTGGCCCATTCGGGAGTAATTGAAGAGTTTTGTTTTAACATGTATTGCGTGCACTTGTTTCTTTAAAACTGACGATATTTCGGAGATTCTATACTGTCAACGGACGCATATCCCTTGAAATTTATGAACCGTCGACACGGGTACCCGTTTAGCATCGGCATGTTACCCATTGAAAAGAACGTTCGTTAACAAGAGCCCTAAGAAGAAGAATCAAGTCCATGGATGACATCAAATCTGTACATATTACAGTGTTCTTGGATTTAGTTTGACTGCATAAGCCATTTACTGCTTGTAGGATGGCGTACAGCTCTCCTGCGTATTAGTCATATTAAAATGCGAAAAAAAATGTTTGGTCAAACATTTTAAGTTGAATTTTCTTATATTAATATTTTGGAAGAGACTTCTAAACCAGCACATATGTAATGTAAACATAGAAAGGAAATAAAGAAGAAAAAAATAAGGGGTAGTTAGCCTAGAAAAGAGTAATAATTATTTAAATAATTATTATATATTCCAAACTGAATAAAGAACAAATAATTCGACATAGTTAATGTATACATTTCACATTAAACAAAGAATGAAAACTCGACCCAGTTTAAGTGTATTACACGAGTCTCAAATATCAGGTCGCCACGGTTGTTTAAAAGAAAAAAATCACGTTTAAAAACATAGACCTTCGCTGGAAAATAACACCACCGCATGACCCGGTTTAATCACGGGGACTCAGTCAGTAAAAAAATAAAAAACTCGACCTTGGTACTACGATCGGAAATTGAGAATAAGGGCTCATAAAAAACGAACGAAGCGGGCCAGACGGGGGCAGTAAGAACGGGGCACCTGAGAGTGCCCCACGCGAGTAGCACGGACGATCGAGACATACGCAGCCCAGTGAGCGCGCTATTGTAACTCGACGGGGTAGTGTACCTGATGAGTGCCGGTATCTGGAGTTTCGAAAGTTCGTGATAGCGCGCGGTACTTCAACAGACTAATCCTGAATTCCAGTAGGACTGAAGGCGAATTCATTAGCTAGGGCCTAAATACGCGAAGGTAACTAAGATCTATATACTAACCCAAGGAATATATAATAATACGGATTGTCCACCCTTTAATTTCTTGCTTTGTCTCTTCTCGTCTCCCTTCGCGCCTGATCGAATCATTATTGGTTATAACTGATATTTTGTTATCTTAGTTGTAGTATACAGTCTATTTAATACATTGTAAACTCGAAATTTGGTTTTATTGTTCTTCCCGGCCGTTACAGATAGAGACTAGAAGAGTACACATTTTTCGCTTATGCAGTTCTCCGGCTTCTAAATCAAGCCCATAGACTCGACTCTTTACAGAACCTAAGACCTTCTTCTTCTTCAAGTGCCGTCTCCATCAATGGAGGTTAGCGGTTATGGTGGCAAACGTTTACCTAAGACCTAGAAATCCTTAATCCCCTTTTTCCAAAATCTCCCTACCCTCCGTAAGCCGCGAGGGCGAAACCAGTCAGCTCAGACTAGTGGGACCAGTAAGCCTTTCCCCGCTCGCAGGGATAAGTATCCCCTAAGAATTGTAGACGCATCCAAGTATTTTTAGACAGGCGTCTTTTACAATGATGACAGCAGCATTTATTAGAATGGTGACAGTAGGGTTCCCGCGAATATTATAATCGGTTCTCCAATTATTTACAGTGGATCCCCCCCATTTGTTACACATAATACATATCAGCTTTTTACGAAATATCAGTCACACTAAACAGTTAAAAAACTTAATTTACGCGAGTAGTAAAGTCTTTTTTTCCAAAATTTTTATAAAATATTCATTTAAGTTTTGTATAAATTTGATAAAAAAAATCATGCAAACCCATTAGATACTAGGGCGTTTTGGGGTCGCTGACCACTAATATCATATCGGCGACCCCAAAAACCCTCGAGCAACAAGTGTGCACTGAGTTTCTAATGAATTTACATAAAACTAAACTATTAATTAATGCCTTTCATTTAAAAATCATCATTGTTTGTTTAGTTTTTTCTTTTAAAAGTTACTTTCTATAACATTTTATTACGTCATATCTCCTTTTTTGTCATACCAATCTTTTAATATTACCTTCTGAGGTTTTTAAATACCTGTCGCTGTATTTGCAAAACATTTAATCTAATTTTCGTGTGTTCAATACAAACTTTGTTTTCGTTTTTGTGAGAAAATGAAGTTTTTGCAAAAAAAGTTTTGAACCTCCAAAGCAGTTTTCCGATTCCAAGTTTCAGGTATTTATACCCGATCGAGCTACAAGTAACTGGTTTGCGAAAACAACAAGGGCGTGCATGTGCAGTTTACACAAGAGTTTTTTGTGTACTGCTGTTAACACTTTTTTGTAAAGGATATTAAATGTCAACAGAAAATTGGTCGTTATATACATACTGGGTGCAGTCTCTCAAAAGAACACACATATATACTTTATTTGACTTTACATCTTAAACGGTGGATAAAATCATAGTATATTTATAATTACTTAATGAGTCTTTATAAGAACATCCACCGAGTCTAAATTAGCTGACCTAAACTAAGGTAGTTTTTTAATAAACAAATGATATACTTAAGTTTTTGGAGATGAAAATAGACACTGAATCTCCAAAAATCATATGAACAAGCTAACTTTCGCTGATAATGTTAATTTTGGAAACCCAAAAAAGATGCAAAAAAGTTTGTTGCACCTACCCACGGGCTTCCCCCTAAAACCCCCTAACGTAAGGGAAGAGAAACGGAAAACATCGATTGTTTAAAAATGTTAAAAAAAACAACTGAGATAATTTTAAACTAAAATGTTTATTACTACTTTTTCTATAGCATTAACCGTTCTCTCACAGAAAACCCTTTAAGCGAAGGGTGATTTTAAATGTCAGTTCGCGAAAATAAATTTTTAAAATAAAATTTGTATCAACTCAATGATAAAAATTCGATATCGTAAAAAACAAGACGACTGCTAGAAACAACAGAGATGAAAATACTCCAACTAATATCAGAGAAAAATCTGTTGGATTGGGAAAGAAGCGAAAACGTAAGAAGAGCATGCAATATAGAAAACATAAATGGATGGGTGACAAAACAGAAACAGAAGTGGAACGAGCACATAAGTAGAATGGCAGAGGATATTATAGTACGAATAGCACGAGATAAGTCAGCAAATGGACGAAGAAGTATTGGCAGACCAAGAAAAAGATGGTGCGATAATTTAAACAATTTAGGAGGCTAATATTGAAGAAGAAACAGGCTTTAAAGCCTACATACAAGAAGAAAAAACAAGAAGAAGAAGAAGTTTGATCAGAGTGTCCTATCGAAAAATATAAAAATGGGTTTATTTTTATTAATTAATTTATTAATTTTAATATATTAAAGTAATTTTTATTTAGTAAAATTTATATTGGGTGGTTCTGAGAATCGGTCGTAATATATTTTTTATACCCCTGGGTGATACTGATCAACCCCAACATTTATTTTTTTGGAGAAAGTTTGATTTTTATTTTTTTTTATGATGTGGCATTAAACAATGCAACTTTAAATTTTTACCTTTCTATCACTTACCCTACTAATGTTTGAATAACCTATAGTAATTTATTCATTTTAACCCTGGTCCATAACAGATCGATTATCACTAGATCAGTTATCCCAGCCAGGCGGCGTTATCTAACTGCCCCACGAACTACCTGGGCCAATTAACCCCAAGTACCTGCTGCTCCATCGCCGAGAAAGTTGGAGATTAAGTCTTAATGACCGGAAATTCCAAATTTGATTATAGCTGAAAGTAAGAATATTTTCAGTTATTCACTTCAGTTGCAAGTATTACGGTATAGTTTATGGCGAATCCAATGACTATGTTTAGTCAAAGGGGAGAACTTTTATTAATAATTAATAAATATAAATATTTAAAGGCCCATGTCTCCAAATATGGAAAAGTTAGATGGCGATGCATAAAAAAAGGGTGTCAACAAAAAGTGTACACAAAGGAAGGTGATGAAAATTACGTTATTCTTGAAAAAGCATCGGTGGAGCATAACCATGCTCCAGATATCCTAAAGACCTTTAAAGATTGTCCACAAGGAATTGAGGAAGGAAAATTTCAGCAATTTACCGCTGACGACGAAAGACATTTCTTGCGTTCGAAGAAATATCTATGATGCAAGACCAAAATCCACACCATCATTGCCCAAGTCACAGGAAGTAGTTCTATAAGTGTTAGTGAACTTAAATTTAGAAACAAATACAGGTGAAAACTTTTTATTATCTACGAAAAATAATTCCGCAATTTTTATTTGTTTTACAAATCTTTACTTTTTGTGTAATGTAGATTCTTTGTATGTAGATGGAACTTTTCAATACTGTTCTAAATATTTTTGTTAGATGTTTACTATACATGGCTACAAAAATGGTTTTTATGTTCCTCTAGTATTTTGTTTGTTAACAAATAAATCACAGCAATCGTACAAAAGTACTTTTGATACATTAATAACAATATGTACAGATTTGAATTTAAATTTCAAACCAAAGCGAATAATTTCTGATTTTGAAATAGCAATTCAAAATGCAGCCAAGTTAGTGTGGCCCGACATTATTATTTTTTGTTTCAAATTTCATTTAACACAAAATTGGTACCGAAAAATTCAAAATTTAGGTTTGACCTCGGGTTATAAAAACCAAACTGTTATTGGAAAATATTTAAAATTGTTTTTCGGCATTCCTTATTTAGATCCAAATGATGTTGGTGACTTTTTTTCTAATGAACTTTTTAATATTATGCAAGAAGATGACAGAGTTTTGCAATTTTGTGATTACCTAGTTGATAATTATTTAACGGAAGATTCAACATTTTCACCTTACATGTGGGCTTCAAATTCACCATCTCTTATATTTTCTACAAACGCATGTGAATAATTTCACTCGAAATTTAACGAATGTTTTTATAAATCACATCCTGACATATTTAAATTTACAGAGATTTTGTTAAATTTTCAAGCAGAAGTATATGTGAAAATTAGAACTGCACATAGATTCGAAAAAAACTTGATAAAACGGCAAAAAGAAAAGTTGATTTTATTGAAAATAGGCTAAATGAATATTACATTAATCAAAACATTACTAAATTAGACGTTATTGACGATTGTTATTGTTTAACTGTAGTTTTTGTTATTGTATATAAGTCAATGTAGATTTACAAATAAACTTTATTCGATTATATTGTTATAGTTTCATTATTTAATGATTTAAAATTTTCGCTCGTGCTTTGAGAATTGGGTTCCTTTTTGAATACAATAAAGTAAAATAAAAACTATATATGTTCACAAAAATATTATCTAAATACCTGGGTAGCGTGGGGCAGTTCGTAGTCGCTTTTAATCCTACTATAAAAGTGAACCCATTAAAATCTAGGTAGCATGGGGCAGTTCGTAGTCGCCCCTATCAGTGCCACTTCTGACCCAGTAAACAGCACGGAGTAGGGATGAGAATAAAGCTTCTCTCTTGTCCTCCTCACACAATAGGCCTTCTCTCAATCAGAAAACTCTAAACAGTTTGCGGCCATTTTTGTTGTTTATGCATCGAGCGTCGTAGTGACGTTTACAGTTACCATTTTATCTTTTGAGTGTAACTCCCAAGTAAATTTATTATTAATATGCTTGGCCAAGATTATTCAGTATGTTTTTCCAGACATAGATCACTAGTTCAAAACCCATAATTGCACGAGCAACAATATTGACTGCAAAATATGAAGATGCTGATAATATGAATGTAACTATTCTGAATTTTGTGACCATGGAAATTCAAAAACTCTGAAATTGTCTAGACTGCTACTTAACAATTTACAATTAAAAGTAATATCAGTCATTATGCTGCGTAATATTAATCAACCTCGACTGTGCTTTGGAACGAGACTGATTGTGAAAAGGCTAATGAATAATGTCATTGAGGAACTATCATCAAGGGAAAACTCAAATGAGGCGATCTCTCGATCATGCGTATACCGATGATTCCAACGAACGTAGCATTTGCTTTTAAACGTTTACAATTTCTTATGGGTTTGGCTTTTGCAATGACAATAAACAAATCACAAAGCAAAGCCAACCGTTGGAAGTTTGAGCAATTAACTTTCAATAAAATATTTAATTGTTTAGTTTCACAAAATTATTTGGTTTTAATTTATTTTCCTATTGTCCATCCATTCTTCAAAGGCAACTTATGAACGAATAAATTGAAACCACTTATTATAATAGGTAAAAGGAGCTCTGAGATCAAATTTTTACTAAAATCAATTTATTTGTTTTTGAAAAATTAAGCCTAAGGCATATTAAATCAAATAAACATATTAAAGGTCCAAATTTGCAAATAATAATAATAATAATAATAATAACTACATCTCTTGTCTACGCACTGACGCCATTACAGTTTGATTCTTAATTGTATACTTGTTTACTCCAGTGTTTAAGATGCCTCCAACAATCGTGAGTCACGCTGATTGTGAAGTACGGGCTGTTATACGATTTCTTATTGCTAAAGGCGTAAAACCGATCGATATTCATCGTGAGATTGTTAAAGTTTACGAACAAAACATTATAAGTGATGGAATGGTAAGGAAATGGGTGAGAGCATTTAAAGATGGCCGCACAAATGTGCATGATGAAGAACGTCCTTCGGTCGTTAATAAAAATTTGGTGCAGAAAGTGGACGAAAATGTGAGAGAAAACAGACGCTATACAATTTCATCATTGTCCGACTGCTTTCCTCAGTATTCTCGTAGTGTTTTATATCGCATTGTTACCGAGAACTTGAATTACCGGAAATTGTGTTCACGTTGGGTTCCAAAAATATTGACGGATTTGCACAAAACCCAACGTTTAGGCAGTGCATTGACTTTCCTTGAGCGGTACCACAGTGAAGGTGAAGCTTTTTTAGACCAAATTGTTACTGGTGACGAAACATGGGTGACCTACGTCACACCAGAATCAAAACAACAATCCATGGAATGGCGACATTCATCATCACCCAAAAGAGTGAAGTTTAAGCAAACAATTTCTGCCCGGAAAATCATGTGCACAGTTTTTTGGGACAGAAAAGGAGTATTGCTAGAGGAGTTTCTGCCTCGTAATGAGACAATCAATGCAGCGTCTTATTGTGATACATTGAAAAATCTGCGTCGTGCAATTCAGAACAAAAGACGTGGCAAGTTGAGTAAGGGTATCGTTTTGCTGCATGACAATGCCCGTCCACATGTGGCTAATCAGACCAAAGATCTCATCAAATCATTTAAATGCGAAACTCTAGATCATCCTCCATACAGCCCTAATCTGGCACGCAGCGACTACCATTTGTTCCAGCACTTGAAGAAACACCTGGGCGGTCAGCGTTCAAGACGATAACGAAGTCAAAACATTTGTGATGCAGTGGTTAACAAGTCAGGAGGCAGAATTTTATCCGGAGGGTATTCAAAAACTGGTGCCACGTTATGACAAGTGCCTCAATATCTACGGAAATTATGTAGAAAAGTAAATTAAGGTACAGGCTTTCATGTAAAAATAAAATTATTGCCATATCTTTGCACGTCTTTTTTTAATTCCAAAACGGTACTTACTTAACAAACACGCCTCGTATATATATATATATATATATATATATATATATATATATATATATATATATATATATATATATATATATATATATATATACGTATATATGTATGATATGTCAATAACTTTACTTACATTTTCGCTTAACAAGAATATACATATAATTTGTAACCATAAGAAAACAATGGTTTTCTGACCCAGTTTATACCATTAAGTCGTCAACATGAGTGACAGCTAACTTAGTATTGTAATTAAATAAATTATATTCCTGAAAAAAAAAAGAGCCTCAAAATAGAATAGAGCCAGTCAAGAGTAAGGAAAAACACAAGAAATTAGTTAATAATTCAGAATGATACGAGACGGAAATAAATTTTGATTGTCTGAAAAGTAGGTTACTGTCAATGTAAATGTGTTTTTGAATGCGAAGATTGAGATGCTGCAGGATGGCATTGTATGATACAGTAGAAAATGTTAGGATGAAAGAATTACAGCAAGACGATAGATAAAACCATTGTTTTTGCTGATAAGGTACACAATTGAATTTTAATTTAATTTGTAAACGTGTTCTAAATATTAATAAATAGAATTTCATCTTAAAAGTAGTACTTAGCAAAATAAAACTAAAGTTGATCGAATTTGGTAAATATTTATAAAATATTTAATTACTAGAAGTCAGTATAAACTATTTATACAGATTTATAAATTACAACTGCTTTATCTCTGGAAGTAATTTTTCCCTTGGGTTTCATATTTTATAGTCCAGTCGCCAGCGACTTGATCTCTATAAATTAATCTGCATTTTGCTGAGAATGTCAGTTTTTGGGACCCTAAAAGGGTCCCAAATTCCGTTGTTCTCTCAAAAAAAACGCTTGATGTAACAGGCGATTTTGAATATTAGTTACGCGCGCAAAATCAATTTTGAATAAAATTTTTATCAATTCGACGGTAAAAATTCGATATCTTTTGATCAACGTGTCCTATCAACAAAAATGAAAGTGTGTTTTAAGGATAAAGAGTGCATGTTTTGTATGCAATTTTTGTATTTTGTTGCAAAGGAAGTCGGTTTCTATAAATCTGTTCAATAAATAAATATTGCTCAATTTTTGCTATTTTTTAGGATTCTTATAATATCAATCAAATTTATCACTTTCATTGACGGGTATTTGTGTCGTTTTAGCCATTTAAAACGTTTTGAACGTTTTAGATCTATTTTAATGTAAAAGTTCTGCGTTTTTTAGGCATATTTAAAATAGGCATATTATAGGCATATTATAGGTATTGAAGATTAGGCTTTAGCAATAAAAGTTCCACTAGTACTGGTCAATGAAAGTAATAAATTTTATTGATCTCACAGAAATCGTAGTTAAACGAAAACGTTGTTAAAAATTAATGGCCCAATAATTCGGCATAATAGAGCTCTGTAGATCACATCATGTGAATATAAGAAAATGGTGGTCATCACCTTTTCCAGCCGATAGGAAATTTTCGATTTCTTCGAAGCACATTCACCGGCTGTTTCGACTGTTATACAGGTCTCTCCTGTATATCAGCGGATCCATGTTTCGTCAATGGTTACGAAACGACGGAGAAACTCCTTTGGGTGGCGGTCTGCTAATACAAGATCATGGATTTTTATCACTTTACTCACTCCGTGGTTGCCATTTTTATCAAAAACCGACGTGTAGCCACGTTGAAATTGGTTATACCAATGTTTGGTAGTTGCCATTGAAGGAGCAGAGTCAGCGTACACTACTTTTTTTTCTATTTTCCAAGCTCTGCAGATATGTTCGCTTCCGTCAAAACAAAACTACGTGTCCGATTCGGCTGAAATTTTGACTTAAGCTTTTTAATAGAGTGTATTTATATATAGTGTATATTATCTATAGTATTTATTTATACAGAACTAGTCAAAAGTCCGTTCTCCCCTTGTACCTTTTGAACGGTTATACTTATAATAGTGAAATTTGGAGGGAGGTAATAAACAGACGTAGGCTTCTTAACTCGTCATAACAAGTGACGTATACACACAACTCATTTTAATAAATAAGTTAAATAAATACTAAAATTGTAGTTTCGCATTTAATTATTAAATATTAAAATCTCCGCCTCTGGTTATTTGTCAAAAAGTTGACGTTTTTCAATTCTCTAATTGTTTTTACGTCTATGTCAACTTGTTTGACAATTAACCAGAGGCGAACGTTAGAATATTTATTAATTACATGCGAAACAACAATTATTTTATTATGCCTATTTAATCATACTAATTTTGTTTGGATTTAAAATGATTTTGAAGAATAAATTAAATAAATACCAAAAAGTTAGTTTGCCATTTAATTATTGAAAATTGTAACGTCGGCCTTTGGTTATTTGTCAAAAAAATTAACGTTTATCAATTCTCTAGTTGTTTTTAGTTTGCAAACGCGTTTATACCTGAATATGTATTTAGTTTTTGTTTTTGCTTAGTTAAGTCAATTCAAGTTTAGTCAAGTTGTTTTCAGTTAGTTGTTCTTAGTTAATATTTAGTTTAATTATTTTTTAATTAGACGTTTAAATTTTTACAAATGATGCAGAATGGTACGTACTGTAGCCGACAAAGTGGCAGCTGTGTTAATAATTGGTGAATGTGGAAATAATTGCCATGCAGCGAAACGTCTTTTTAATGAGAGGTACCCCGATCGCCTTACATCGAGAGCTTATTTGAGAAAGCTTCTTCGGAAGTTTAAACAAACAGGTAGTGTTCAAGATGTCAAACGATCTGGTCGAGCAACAATTAGTGATGACAAAAAAATTGACATAATTTCAGAAATGGTAGTGAACCCTACTTTTTCTACAGCCCAAGGTGCATCTTTCAATGGAATTAGTCAAAAACAGTAGGTACATCGAGTGTTGGCTGAAAACAAATTTCATCCATACAAATAAAAAATTGTGCACCAACTTTCACATGATGAAACCGACCGAAGACTAGAATTCTGTGAAAATATGTCCAATAAAATTAACCAAGAGCCCGATTACATAAAAACAATTTGTTTTAGTGACGAAAGTACTTTTTCTCTCAATGGAAATGTTAAGACACACAATGTGAGGTATTGAAGTGACACAAATCCTCACGTCTTTCGTGAAACACATACTCAATTTCCAAAGAAAAATAAATGTTAAGGCAGGTATTTTGGGAAACCACATAGTTGGGCCCGTTTTTCTCAATACTAACTAAACCGGTAAAGTGTATCTGGAGAATTGCACAAAATGCAATTAAACCGTTAATACTTGAAATTCTGGAGGATAATCCAGATAAATTTGGCAACTTGGAAATATCGTTTTAACAAGATGGTTATTCCATCATTCCAAGATCATTATGGTGCAGTAAGACATTACTTAGATGAGGAATATCGTGGTAGATGGATTGGACGATGGGGTACAATAGAATGGCCAGCTCAGTCACCAGACCTCACACCATTAGATGTTTTGCTCTGTGGATGCTTGAAATTTAAAGTTTACACTAGAGCACCCGACAATATTGACATTTTGAAACAACGAATTGTTAAAGAATGTGGGGCAATTTCCCCGGCACGTTTGAAGGAGTACGGCAAGAGTTTAGAAATAGGTTGCATTACTATCAGAAAATAGATGGAGCACATTTTGAACACTTACTATAAGAACTGGTTGTTAAATGTTTATTAATTAAATGAGAAGCTACAATTTTAGTGTTTATTTAATTTATTCATCAAAATGAGTTTAAACTCAAACAAAATTATTATGTCTGAATAGCTATTTTCAATATCTTTCAAACGAGGTATCACTTGCCATAAGGTCCCATTTAAAATTATCTGTCAAAGTGGCGCTATAACGTCATCTGTCACTATTACGTCATCTGTAACTAATTGAGAAGCCTACGTCTGTTTATTACCTTCCTCCAAATTTCACTATTATAACAATAACCGTTCAAAAGATACGAGTGGAAGAACGGACTTTTGGCTATCATTGTATATAGATAGTAGATTTACTTGGTACGGACTGTCTACGTAAATACCTAAGAAATACACTAAACCGATCTTCCCCTTTAAAAAACCAACTTAAAAAGTCTTTGTCAAATTAAAAGAAGAAATGCTAATAGGTAAAAGAAATAAAATTAGACTTACTCACAATCAATAAAAGTGATAATTGAAAGTGACAATAAATTAACACACATTCCTAAAATATTTTTCTTGAATAAATATAAATAACTTTAATAATTTAAATAATATAAAACATCACTTTTATTTAACAAACAATCAGATATACCTTACTCCTATTTCACTTGTTAACATCTCTCCCCTCAAGAAGCTTCCTCGTTAATTCTTCCGTCAAAACATGTGTCCGATTCGGCTGAAATTTTGACTTAAGCTTTTTAATAGAGTGTATTTATATATAGTGTATATTATCTATAGTATTTATTTATACAGAGCTAGTCAAAAGTCCAGACAATTTCAGACAATTACAACATTAACCGAAGATCACCCATCATCAGCAATTACAGGATAGATTGAACTATGTATCACGAATCATTATCTAAAAATTCTTGTACCGGAATGTAAGTAGTATTTTGTTTGTTTCTAATTTATTACAATTCAATAGATTATCTGTTACCAATTTGTGGGTTTTCACTTTGTCTGCTTAATCAATTTTATGCATATTAATAAACACAGACATGTAATATTGGCATAATTACTACATATAACCTTTGTTGATCTTTATCTTTATAAGACAGCACCCTAATACGGGCTTTTTATAATTTCAGCGTTTAATTTACTTTATACCGTTTGACCTGAAGATGCTTTGCAAAGTGTAGAAAGCAAAACCGGTGGTTTGGGTAGTAAAATTAAATTAAATTGATTGTGAGTAAGTCTAATTTTATTTCTTCTACCTATTTGAAATGAACTCACACAAGCAACACATTCATGATTTACAAGAAATACTATTTAAAACCCTTGGTATCTCCAGACTTTGTGATGTTCAACGATGGCGCTGGTGTATACTGTAGCAGGATATTGTGCTCTTGTATAGATGAATAGCCTTATACACGGTAATGTCACTATATAACTTCACAGTTTTATGCCCATGATAACCAAGTCGTTAAGATGCACCCCACCGTAATGGTTTATTAGCAAAGTGCTCGGAAAATACCCTCTTCGAGCATATCCAGGACAATCGAGTGACTTCCTTAACTGGAACACCTAAAGCAATGAACTGGATACATAGTCACGACATCAAAGTTTAATAAATAAACATATTTGGTAATGTTATTTATATGAATTTCGTTCATAATTTTTAGAATTTTTCCTAATTTGTACCATACGCTAAATAAATAAAATCAATATCGTAAGACTTTATTTAAACTTTTTTATAAATTTTCCACAGAAAATTTCCTAAATAACTTCATTAGTCATTACCAGATTGTCTTTAAACATAGTATAACCACCCATAGAAATGTTTACAGCTTTGGCAGATATTATCCTCAAAATCTTTCCCTTCCCGACTATTCAAAACCGCACCCCCGCATCAAAAGAATTATCGTGCAACACGTTACTGGCTGGAGAACGTTGAACGAACGGGAGAATAATGTTCAATTCAACAGGCTGCCTGCCACGTCCCAGACAACGTCCTAATACGATTTCTGGGTTGTTAAATTTCCTTCTCCGTCATAGATGTGGTTTGAGAGAAAGTAAAGGGCACTTTAGTGGTAAATCACGTCATACCCTTAATAAATATGACTCTTATGAGAACGCGTATATCCAAAGAAAGGTAAAACTATTTACGAAGCTATTAACTGCAATTAATATGAAAACACTGGCCAATAAAAATCTTAAATTGGTACATTGAATAAATAAATATGAATTTTTATTGTGTTTTTATATTTATGAAACCACATTAAACTTTTAAAATATGACGTGAATTATATCTTTGTATGTATATAATTCTAAGAAGAATAACAGAAAAGATACTGATGAGCAGGTCAATAAGTGACGGCATTAGAATCACATATATAAACATATATAAACATATTTACAAGAGTAAGAACATCCAAAAGGTCTCCAAGTTCAGATATCTCGGTAGTTGGATAACTGAAGATCTAGATCCAGACATAGAGATACGTAGCAGGATTGAGTAAGCCAGAACAGCATTTACTAATATGAGAACCTTGCTAAGCAACAGCAGCCGTAACTTAACGCTTCGATATCGTTTTGTAAAATGTTACATTTACTCCATACTGCTATATGGTGTAGAAACCTGAACCATAAAGGCCAATGTGATGAACCGATTGGAGGCCTTTGAAATGTGGGTATTTAGAAGACTACTTAAAATTCCTTGGACAGATTACACAACAAATGTCAAAGTATTAAATCGAATGGACAGAGAACGAGAATTGCTGCCAATAATAAAGAAGAAAAACTGCCTTTGTGGGTCATATATTTCGAAATTTTAAGTACCAGTTCTTAAAGCTTATTATGTAATAGAAGATAGAAGGAAAACAGGGCATCGGAAGAAAGAAATACTCATGGTTTAAAAACATAAGGGATTGGACAAACCTCGATGTCCATGTACTCTTTAGAGCCACATAAGACCGAAAGGAGTATGCCAGAATTGTCGCCAACATCCACTTATTGGATAGGACACCATAAGAAGAACAAAAAGTTCTTCTTTTGAGGAGGATTGAAGGACTGATCGTCTGTCTTCTTATCTTCTCTGTGTCAAGCCGTGTTTCTGCCGCGTATGTCATTATTGGTCTGATGACTGTTTTGTAAATTCTGCCTTTTATTTCTCCACATTGTTTCACTTAAGCAACCTACTGCTCTGTTTGCTCTATTCACTTGATTTTTCATTTTGGTTTCGAGTTTTTCGTAGCTGCTTAATGTGATGTCTAGATATGTAAACACCATCACTTTTAAATTTTCTGGCAGTTATATTAAATTGGTGCAGCATACGTTGTAAATTATCTTCACTTTGAAAGAGTATTATTGCGTCGTCTTTATAGCAGATTATTTTAAGTTGTTTTTCTCCCATTTAGTATCCTTTTCAGTTCTTACTTTTTTTATTATTTCATCCATAATTAGATTAAACAATAGAGAACTCAGGGAATCTCCTTGTCTTACCCCATTGCCAGCTTCCGTAGGGTCAGTTAGTTCTTCTTCTACATTTACTTTTATTGTGGTAGATATTTTCACAAAACATAGATATACCCGTTTGTTCAATTCTAATGATTTCTCTTGCACTTGCCTTATTATAAATACAGCTTCGGTGCATGATCTTCCCGACCTAAAACCTTGTTGTTACAATTGCCTTTAGTTTATTTGTTATCACTTTAGTTGTTAATTTTAGTGTTGTGTTAAATAAATTAATTCCTCTATAATTTTCCAGATCCGATTTTTCTTCGTTTTTGAAGAGAGGTATTAGGATGCTTGATCTTCATTTTTGAGGAATTCTGTTTTGTTCTATTTTTTTTTTTTTTGATTAGTTTTAATAGTTGTTTGGTCAGGTCTGGTTTTTAATTTCCTTAATGCTTCCTAGGTGGTTAAGGTTAAGTTATTTTATTATAGTAAAATGTAATTGTTATCTTTTAGTTGAATGAATAGTTTCTAATTGTTAACATCTAATATTTTTAATTTTGTGAATATATGTCCGTGCTGTTTTATTGAAAATTCCAAGACGTATTTTAGATGTAGGTACTCTAATTTGTAACTCACATTAGTATTTTATTCCACTACCACGATACTATATTCAGACGATATCATCATCAATAAGCATTGACCAAGGAGCCCAGTCTCTTAACCTTGTAACTGGAAAAAATTTGGACGGATTGATCAAAAGTGTCAGACTTGACGTTTTATGCAAGACTTTTACAAATTGTTACATTATGTCTAACTGAATATATAAAGAGGAAGAAGAATGTTTTGGGTGTACAAATGAAAAAGTATATGGCTCTTGACAGTATACAACTTCTTTTTCTAATAATAAAAATGTATATATCGACTTTATATTATCGAGCTATAAGTTTATGTTTCTCCTATCTGATACTTAAGGAGGTTCTGAAATTGTTTTCTGGTGGCACGTTTATATTAAAAATAATATTTTATATGGGATTAAACCACAACTGGTTGTAATAAGAATTACACTTTACAATAATTGTTTTGATGTTTCGATTTTCAATGTTAAAATCGTTTTAAAAAAATTTTAAATGAATAAATTTCACAGGCTGACATGATTTTTGGTGTTTTGCGTTTGACATATGGGTTCTTTGCTAATACGGGTACGCTGATTATGAATATGAATTCGTTTTAACTCATCACGTCAAAATTTTTCACAAAATTAAAAAAACCTTGTGAGATATTATGTAATACCACAAACGAATACCTTATTGATATTTCGTAAATTGCATTCAAATTCAAATTATTTTTTTAAAATACTTCTATTTCGAATGAAATAATTTATCCTGGGTTGACAGAGTTACTAATGTGGAGGTCCCGCGTAGAATGGGGAAAGAATGTGAAATTCTCATCACTGTCAAAACTAAAAAGTTGGAATATCTATGACATGTAATGAGAAATCAAGAACGTTACGGCCTTCTCCAGCTGATTCTCGAAGGGAAGGTAAATGGTAAGAGAGGACCGGGAAAAAGACGCATTTCCTGGCTTCAAAATTTACGAAAGTGGTATAACACGACTAACACTGAACTGTTCCGCGCTGCAATAAACAAAGTAAAGATAGCCATGATGATCGCCAACATCCGGAACGGATAGGCACTTTAAGAAGAAGATATTTCGAAAGAAAATATTTTAATACATTATGTTATTTTCATTTGAATGGCAACAATGCCGTTGCCGTCAACTTGACGGCATCGGTAGTGTTCATCTTGGGCTATCAATATTGCCTCGTCTGCGTAACAAAGTATTTTTATTTCTTTGTTTCAAATTCTGTATCCTCCTCCTTTGTTAACGCTTTTGATAATTACATCCGTGATCAAATTGAATAGCATGGGCTCAATAAATATCCTTGTCTTATTCCGCTTCCTATTTTTATAGGTTCTGTAAAAGTTCCATTTTGTTGTTTTGGTAGACGTTTTCGATAGTTTTTATAATATTAAGGGTAACTTCTCTATTATACAGAAGATGGATTACATATTTGAGTCTTACTCTATTAAACGCTTTCTTTAGGTCAATGAGATAAAGATATGGTGGTCCATTATACCCTAGTAATTTCTCAGTAATTTGCTTTATAATGAATATTGCATCTTTACACGATCTTCCACTATTCAACCCTGTTGTTCATCTGCTAAACTTATCCTCTGATTTAATATCACTTGTAAAATTTTTGCGTAGTATTTAACAAGTTTATACCTCTGTAGTTTTCTGGCTGTTTTATATCTCCTTTTTTGAATAGTAGAATTAATTCGCTTGTTCTCCATTCTTCCGATATTTTATTGTATTTTATAATTGTATTAATTAATGTTGTTAATTGTTCTGTCATTGCTGTTCCACACTATCTCAGTGATTCGTTTTGTAACCTGTCTTTTCCTGCCGCTTTTCTGTTCTTCAGGTTTTCAAGTATTTTCCGAACTTCCTGTACATTTTTATTAAGTCCTTCATTTCTGGTAATTTCTGGTGTTTCCGGTTCGAGCGTCGTTTGTTCTTCCTCTCCATAGAGCTTTTTTAGGTAGTCAATCCACGTATCCTTTTCTATGCGTCTATGATCTAGACACCTTTAAACATAACCTAAGTACCTATTATATGTCGAGTTCATAGACATATAATACAAGATAGACTAATCGTTGTAATACCGGCCTGTTCCCCTAGTGCGACAGAGAAACTGAAGCAAAGCTGTACCTACATATCTTTTTAATTTGCCAGGTTTATCGACCAAGTGATCTAAATGACCAATGAGAAGGTCACGTGGTCGATAAACCTGACCCATTAGACATACATACAAGGATTGCTTTGTGTTAGTTTTCTCTGTCGCACTGGGAGAACGCGGCTGTATTGAGTATATCTCTATTAAGTCGGTCTATCTTATATTATATGATCGAGTCACATGTATACAAGGTAATAATTTAAAATGGAATATTCTAGGAACTTACAAACTCTTCTAAAATCTCAGTATTTCTAGATTCTATGGTAGTCTTGTCCATTTCAACTTTTCAGTTACCGCTATCAGAGCGATATAGAATATTCTAACGATTAAATAAAATCATTTAAGTCATTATACTGTCAGTTTATCTTGGCTGTTTTACTGCCTATAATATCTCCAAAGGCAGTTAACATTCTTAGTTTTTTATTTTGAAGTAAATACATTTTTTAAAAATACAAATTCATTATGCACACATACGAAAATTTAAGGATTCAAAAGAGTATCCTCAATAAAAAACATACCTACACAAAATAAAAATAAAAAAGCTCAGTGTGTAGCACCTTGCAAAACAATAAATTATTTTATTCTCACAAAGTTTTGAAACTAAGCAGTAATCTGTTCATTAAAATGTTCCTTCGTTATGAAGTTTGTTTGAAAACGTTAACAAAACAGTCACAACTTTGAAGCATTTCTGTACTCTGCATGCGATGACAAAGCCAATGCTGGTTGCAGTTTTCCTCGCGTATTTCCGAAATGATTTTGAGACCTTAATAGAAAAGCTTTAATTCGAGCTTCTGGATTTAACTGAAAGTTTCTCTGAGTTCTCATAAGTGTATAATTGTTTTTAATGGTCAGAACTGTCAGAGCAAAAAGAGAAAATTAGATTTTATAAGTAATTTAATTTAACAAAAACAAGCTGAAATACAATAAAATGAAGTAATTATTGTAGCCCAATAACTCTACTCTGACAGATCGGAATTTATACAGAGTATCTCGACCTTATATGTCAATAATCCTACCAAATATGTGTATTTGGTATGTTTCGTAGGTAAGGCATAAGGGTAGTTCACCCTAAACGTTTTTTAGGCCAACTATTCTTTTATTTTTTAATCAACATTTTTGCGATTTTAGGTGCCCAGAACGAATCGCATTTTTAGCAATTGCCTTTCTGATTTCGTCGGAAAGATCGAATTGTTTAACCAAAAAAGAAATTTTCTTTTCACTTTAAAGGAAAGATCACACTTGTATTTATTATAACAATGTTTATTCTTAAGTAAATCATTGAACAATGTAAGAGGAGGTATCATCAGTAAAAGTAGCGTCTCCTTTGTCCGCTGGAAGTAATAGTATATCAGAGAATTAAAACGAAAACAAAGATTTTTTTAGAACTGCTATTTTTTTTGGATGGTACCTATATGGTTTCGCAAAATTTAGACATTCAGCAATATAAACATGACTGCGAGAACGCAGTTGACTAAAATGTTTGGAAACTTCTCTGGAGGAATAGTCGACGGTAAAAACAATTTCTTAAGTTGAAATTCTTTGGAATATGATCACAAAATGTAGACATTTGAAGAAAAAACTATATTCGTCAGATTAAGTAATAAGATGAAAAAGGGAAATTTACAATGTTTTTGAGATTTAAAGTTGGTCAGCGTTGGTCAAATAACTGTCAAATTTTAAATACACGCTAGTTGATCGCTCCAGATAAAGTATTACATTTAGAGAGTAAAAATAATCATAAAATTTTTATACTACTTAAACATTTAGTGTACACCGCACTACAAAGAGTAGGATTGGATGAGAAGGACATTCGGATCATCATGAATTTATACTGGAACCAGCGTGCTCAAGTCAAGGTCGAAGACCAGCTGACCGACCAAGTGAAGATCATGCGAGGAGTAAGGCAAGGATGTGTGCTATCGCCGACTCTTTTCAATATATACTCTGAGGAGATTTTTAATGAAGCCCTCACAAACCTAGACATGGGAATCCGAGTGAACGGTGAATACATCAATAATATCCGCTACGCCGATGACACTGTGTTACTAGCAACCAGCCTAAACGATCTGCAGGCCTTACTAGACCGAGTGCGAACTGTGAGCGTATCATACGGACTGAACCTTAATATTAAGAAAACTAAATTCATGGTTGTCAGCCGTACAAATTTAGATCCCGGGGCACTAATGGCAGGTAGCGAAGAGATCCAGAAAGTCGACAGATTCACTTACCTCGGAACTACCCTCAACGTACAATGGGACTACGCTCAAGAGATTAGATCCAGAATTGAAATGGCACGGTCTACATTTATTAAGTTGAGATCCTTGCTGTGCTGCAGTGATCTCAGTTTGGGAACCAAGATGCGGATAGTGAGGTGCTACGTTCTTCCAGTGTTACTATATGGAGTTGAAGCCTGGACACTGACGCAAGCCACTGAAAAACGAATCGAAGCCTTCGAGATGTGGATGTACAGAAGGATACTAAAAATATCTTATGTGGACCATGTCACCAACGTTGAGGTCCTACAGCGCATGACAAAAGAAAAAGAAGTGCTTAATTTAATTAAACAACGTAAGCTTGAGTACCTCGGCCACGTGATGCGGAACGAAGAAAAATATCGAATTCTTCAACTTGTTATGCAGGGTAAAGTATTTGGCAGAAGAGGACCGGGACGCCGTCGTATCTCATGGTTGAAAAATCTCCGACAATGGTTTGGGATGACCTCAGCGGAGCTGTTTCGCAGAGCAGTCAACAAAACCATGATAGCCCTGATGATCGCCAACATCCAGACCGGATAAGGCACTGAAGAAGAAGAAGTTGAAGGTTTATTTCTTGATATTTCTTTGCATCCCTATTTTCCATTAATCTCCTTTGGTCCATCATCTGCAGAAGGTCATCAGTCATCCATTCTGTATTTTTTACTCTTGTTTTCTTTCCCAGATGTTCTTTATCCGCATTTAGTATGACGTCTTTGATATAACTCCATTTTTGTTCTGCACTGTGTTCTTGTTGTTTAGCGGTTTCTAGTTTTTCTCTCATTACATCTCTTACGTTCTGACGAACTACGGGGTCTTTTAGAATGCCATAACCCAGGTTCTGTTTAGGGTTACTTTTGATGAGATTCTTTAGTTTTAGTTCTATCTGGCCCACTAATGGGTTGTGGTCCGATGAGACGTCTGCTCCTGGAAAGGTTTTCGCCGAAGTCAAGCTGTCCTTGAATCTTTTGTTAATGAGAATAAAGTCTATTTGGGTTCTGATAATTATCTTGGCTGTATCTGCAGGTGACTTCCAAGTATAAAGTCGTCTCGGGGAAGTCTAAACCAGGTGTTAGCAATGGTAAAATCTTCTTCCCGACAAAATTAGATAAGTCGGTCTCCTATATCGTTTTCCTCGCCTAAGTGGTGTTGTCCGACCATGTCTTCTATTCTAATATTGCCAAATTAGGCAGTGAAATCACCCATGATGTTAGTAAGCTCGGTCTTCTTGGTATATTTTAATGCTTTTTGTACAAGTGCGTAGAACTCCTCGATATTCTCTTCTGGCTTTTCTGATGTTGGAGCGTAAATTTGAATGATATTCGTATTACCATGTCTGCTTTGCAGCTTCATCAGAATGACTCTATCAGATAGAGGTAGCACGCTTGTTTGTAAATAAAAAAATAGCGTTTTTTAAACTAGATATGTTTGTGAAATAATAACGGATTAGATAAGTAAAAAAATAAAATGTGATGGTTTAGTAGAAGCTAATGGGCATCCTAGTTATTTTCATGATATGTAGAGAGGAGGATAATAATAGATAACAAAGAAATAACATTTTTAAAAGTTGCAGTTAGAAAATACCGGACTGTTACTGTACTTTAGCTGTGTCAATGAAAAATACATATGCATGTTTATTTTTTTTTTTTCGTATATTATAAAAACTTTGTAAATAAATATAAATACAATATTTATTTTTCAAAATAGTTGCAAATATGCAATTGTATAAAAGAAAAAAAAAATAATATTGTTGTGCAGCTATTTACGTGTGGCATCGTAAAGTGATATTTATCCAAGAGCTGAATCCAAATCAATCCGCATTCTGGAAAGTATCAAAAATACTAAGAAAAGATAAAAAACCTATACCGCCCCTACACGGAACAAACGGTAGGGTATTTACCAAACAGAAAAAAGCTGAATTAATGAGAGAAACACTCGAAACCAACAACATGCAAAACTTTCACCCGGCAGAAGATCTAGACTTCACGGAGGAAGTAGAAAGAAGCGCTAGACGCTTAAGAAGGAGAAAAGGCATAATAGGCCTAGAACATACAAGCCCGGAAGAAATCAAAGAATTAATCAAACTACTAAATCCAAAGAAAGCAGCTGGACCTGATAAAATCACAAACAGGCAATTAAAAATGTACCAAATAAGATCATAGTGTACATTGCAAACATAATAAATGGAATACTACGCCTGAGATACTTTCCAGACAGATGGAAAGAAGCCGAAGTTATAATGATTGGAAAACCGGGAAAAGACGGGAGCTTTCCACAAAACTACCGACCTATAAGTCTACTATCATGTCTAAGTAAAATAGCCGAGAGAGTAATCTTAAAAAGACTCCAAACAGAGTCTGAAACAATCGGAATGATTCCAGAAGCACAGTTCAGTTTTAGATCCAGGCACTCTTGTGAATTACAAGTACTCAGGCTAACGGAATTTATTAACAAAGGATACAACGAGAAAATGTACACCGCTACAGCTTTTCTAGACGTTAGTAAGGCATTTGACAGAGTATGGCACGAAGTCCTGCTCTACAAAATGAGTCAAAATGGATACAGTAAGGCGATGACATGTCTCCTTGCGTCATACCTGACAAACCGGAGATTCAGAGTTCGAATAGGGCCTGCCCTGTCCGAAGTCGGAACTCTGGAGGCAGGTGTGCCTCAGGGAGCGGTGAGCGGTGTTATCTCCATATCTGTATACCATATAGACAGCAAATACACCCAGCGACCATAAATCATTGCTTAGCCTGTACGCAGATGATACAGATGCAACAAGCAACAGAAACATAAATTTTGCAACCAGAGACTTACAGCGTTCTCTGAATCGATTATATGCATGGTGTATAAAGTGGAAAATAGCACTAAACCCGGAAAAAACACAGGCCGTCATGTTTAGAAAACGAAGGCAAATACCCAACATGGAATTTAATTTAGCGAACGAAAACATAAAATGGAGCAATCAAGCTAAATACCTAGGAGTAACCCTTGATCACAAGCTCAAATTCACTGAACATGTAAACCAATCAGTACATAAAGCAAAATTAACAAAGATACAACTTGCCCCGCTAATAGGCAGGAAAAGCAAATTAAACTTCTGGACAAAAATAAGCAATTAGCAAATAGCATAATCCTTCCATCAGCAGCATGGGGACACACATGTAAGTCAAATAGGAAGAAACTGCAAGTAGCACAAAATCAGCTAATCAGAGAAGCACTAAATGTACCGAAATACGTACCTCTACGATACCTATATAGAGACACAAAGCAGAAAAGAATTCTTCACACAATGAATGAAAAAGCATACGACATCTTCAATGAGATAAGTAACCACCCCAACAGAAAGCTGCGAGAGCTAACGGATTATAATGCAAACATCAGGACGACACATACACGGCCTAAACAACAAATAGCTGGATATGTCCCAGTAGCATAAAGAAAAATGTAAAGACTGAGATAGGCACAGACTAGTCAAAAGCAACGCGGGTTAGAAGTAGGAAAAAAAAATTCCAGACACCAGGAATTGCTCACCAAAAAAATGTTTAGCTTTAAGTCTTATTAGAATAAAATCCGTTTCTAACTTCGCGAGCGAATTATAGTGACAATGAATAGTCTAAAACCTATTCATATTTCAAATGATTCAAGTGACAATGACCCCTGTCCCACGCATACACTAACACGCGAAAACAGTACAAAGAAAGCCTTATGCTCTCTTCGTACAGCCAATTTTTTGGCCTAGGCCCTTAAGGCAGGTCTATTTTGGGAGACCAGTACGCGATTTTCTGAGCATCGAGGTCATGTGCGGCAAGCATGGGCTCGATGGCCAGACCAGTCGGACGCTCAGCTGGCGAGGAGAACAAATTAATTTTTGCCAAATCGGCAGCTGAGTGACCGAACACACACTTTCCCTGTGTGGAGGGACACCAACTTAGGTTGGTGCCCCTCCGTGCAGTACACATACTTTTTTAGGGACATCAGGTCCAAAGTAATGCTCATACCAAGTAAATTCAGTAAAGTAACTAGGGAGAAAAGCTTTAAGCTACCCCTTAATTTCAGGTGGCTTAACCACAATCATGTAGATACGGAGGGTGTTTTTCATTACCCAAATCGCCCGACGTAAAGTTCATAAGCCTTCACTACGAGTGTCACACGTAATGAAGGGGTGGAGGAAAAACCTGGGGGTCAGATAGGTACCGATCCAGAATGATTAGCTCTTCTGGAGCGAGACCGGTTTGATCTTCGGACATGTGGATCCCACTGGCTAGCAGTGGTATACACATGTCACTAGGGGTTGGGTTGAACGCTTCGCGTGTGTGTGTATGTGATACGGAAAAGTAATTAAAAACAAAATAGAAAGCGAATATAAAGACAGAGGCTGAGGAACAGGCAGGATTTAGGGCAGGTAGATCTACTGTTGACCATTTGTTTTGCATTACACAGATTATAAAATTGTGGAAGCGCAAATGTAGAAATATGGGAATGCCGACTAACAACAATAGCATATACACTTTGTCATTTGCAGATGATCAATTTAGTGGTAGCACAAGATTATGAAGATATTGAGTACATGACTCAATAAAATGAATGAAAATTAAATAAATGAAAATAAAATGAATGAAAATGAAAATTAATCGAGGAGTATAAAAAAATGGGGACTTAAAATTAATATCCAAAAAACCGAGTATATGTGTATCGGCGGCAAACAACAGGACCTCATATTGGAAGATGGAGAAGTTATCAAACATTGCGACACATATAAATATTTAGGTATGTTCATCATAAAGCAATTTCTCTTCTCAATAGTATCCTTTGGGATCAATCAATCTCTAATAATAACAAGCATAAGATATATAATACAATTATTAAATGTATAATTACCTACAGTAGTGAAGTATGGCAAATAAAGGAAAGATACAAGAGAAAACGAGGCAACGGAATTGGATTTTTGGAGACGTTCAGCTGCAAAATCTAGACTAGAAAGAGTAACGAACAACAGAATAAGAGAAATTATGAAAGTAAAACATACAATAGTAGACCGATATTGGTAACCAACAACTCAGATGGTACGGTCATGTACAGAGAATTTCTGAAGAACGTCTCTCAAAACAAGTCTTAATGTAGGCCCCTTGCGGTAGAAAAAAAAGAGGAAGACTCTGCCTTAGTTGGGAAGAAGGTATCAATAGAGAAATGAAAGACAGAGACATAGAAGAAGACATGGATGAATCGAGAGGAGTAGCAACTGGGTATCGGAAGACGTAGGATAACGTTTTAAACCGATCTATATATATATATATATATATATATATATATATATATATATATATATATATATATATATATATATATATATATAATAATCTTAAAGTGATTACTATTTTAATGGGAATAAGCCACAATTGAAGTTTAAATTTTTTTTTAAAACGTCAAAGTTTATTGACGTTTCAATTTCCACTTTGGAAGTTGTTCTCAAAATATAAACATTAATAAATTAAACACATTTTGTTTTTTTTTCCATTAAAATAGTAAAAAATTCTTTGTATCAAAATGATTCATTGTTTTGGTTTCGTGTTATTGTCGATTTATTTAAAACTACATAAGAAAATTTCTATCAGGCCAAAAGCATCAGTGGACGTAATTTAATTAGCAGTTACGGTTTATGCCATTAACACGCAATCACTTTAAAATTATTAAAGTTTTTGTAATTCAAAGAGCGCTTTAAAATTGAATGAAAGTGTAATTGATTTTATTGATTGCTTAAATTTAATTTCAAATAAAATGCTCTTTGTATGTCAGTTTGTATATTTTTGTTTTCTTTTACTAATTCCTTAAGAGCAGGACAGTTTAATAGACATTGTTAACAATCGGTGCTTTACCATTTTAAAAATATATATACTGCCTTTAATTATAATTTTATAAAGTAGTATATGTTATGCTAACTTTAGCATGACGTTCTTCTTGTGATATAGCAAAGAAACAAACGATTTACTTAAATAAGAAAAATGTTTAATAATTTATTAAAACAGTCAAAATTAAATCGTACTGAATAATTATTATTTATTCCAAAGAACTACGTGGTTCAAAAAGCATAAACAATATTTTTGGATCAATCTCAAAATATGATATAAATGCAGGTCATTAAGGACACGAAATTCTTTGACTTATCACAGTAGCTGCTATCGTTGTAAAGAAGTATTCTACGTAAAGTAAATTACAAACGATCCGACTATCGTTACCTAATACAATAATTATTGAATATTGCAACCATACCTGGGGGGGGGCTCACCTGTCTATGCAGTTACACTACAAACTATAAGAGGCCAAAACTTCAGAGCCAAAAGAACTCAAAACTACTTGCTCATCTTTAGACAATGTATTTATTAGACACCATAAAATAAAGCTCCCATTCCTACCAAAAAAATTGAATTCTACCATCAAGGAATTTCCTGATAAATACATCGACACCCTGAAGACAACTCATCAACTCGTCTTTTTTACCGCATAATCAGATAAAATGCGTACTTTGAGCTTTGCATACGTAAAGGAAGAGATCGGTTTTCTGTGGTTCCCCGATTCAGGGAGGATACTGTCACAGTTGCTCTCAGCCCAAAATAAATTTAAATTTTACATAATTTAATTATTAACAATTTTATTTTCTTCTTGTTTACATTTAACTCATTCACAATTTAATAAAAAATAATTCTGAAAAGAACCGAGAATATCATTCAAGCCCTTTCTCCTATGACCACCCTCTAAGGACGACCTTCTTCAAAGAATTCCAACACACACTACCGAATACCACTAGTGACAAACGACAGAACCAGTACCACTACAAAAATACACAACACGTCGTGAAGAGGTGACAAAAGTCATCTAAAACAGGATACACATAAATTCTATCATCGAAGCACATTTAACTACTACAAACCAAGCTACAATGATGAAAGACAAAAGGTTCAATTCAGAAGTTATTTAAGATTATGTAAGTAACTTAAGTGTTCTAAGTTTAGTGTTCGAACGTCACTTGAACATGTAAATAATTACCAAGTATAAAGTGTTCGATCCTAACGTTTGGTAATTAATTTAAATTATTTTTTTTTCTTAGTTTACATATTGGGTAATTAAGGGCCCTAATAAAAGGTAAATTGAAAGCAGATAGCCTAAAATCACATGGCGATCCAGCCATTCCATGTGATGGACTTTCAACATTACATGGCGATCCTGGCAACCAATGCGATGAACATTACATGGCGATCCGATTGGCGGTACAGCCAACGCAGGATGCATTTCCGTGAATAAGGAAGGTTATCCGAGTTAGTCCAATTACCAACTTATAGGGAACTCCCAAAATAAAGGGAAAAGGGAAAAAATCTAATAAATAAGCAGGAAAAAGTGAGAGAAAAGTCTTTTTATCCAATCAAATAGGCCGAAATTTTTAAAAGAGCAGCGTTTATGGTGGTGGCGTTTAGCCTAGCAATATGGTTAATATACAGTGGAATGTAATATGAAGCGCAATAATTTGATGAGCTGATGAAGGCACGTGTTTGAGAAAAAAGACAATGGACACAGACGAATTTGTCTAATATTAGTAAATTTAAAATATAGTACATTTTGGTCCAACCAGTAAATTTAAACTTTGTGTAACAATAAAACAAGAAATTTCCACAAAATTTATTATAAAAACTTATCATTACAGCTGTTTCGGCAGAGTGCCTTTCTCAAGTGATCTATGTTTTTCTATTATTGAAATTCCTTTTATGTTCTGCTTTTCGTTTATTAAAATTTCTACCAGTTTAACAGATGTAAGTTTTTGGGCAGTCGCCACATTTAAGTTTGTATACACCAGTGTGTAGGTGCTTTTTGTTTTGGCTCTTGTTGTTTTTAATATATTTGCCCAGGTTGTTGTTTGTTCTGAAAGCTGGTGTTATTCCTTTCTTTTTTATGTGTTTGGCTATTTTTATTGATATTTACAGGGAGGATATTTACTTTTAGAGGCAAAATATCAACAAAAATAGCCAAACACATAAAAAAGAAAGGAATAACACCAGCTTTCAGAACCAACAACAACCTGGGCAAATATATTAAAAACAACTCGAGCCGAAACAAAAAGCACCTACACAGTGGTGTATACAAACTTAAGATTGTCGACTGCCCAAAAACTTACATCACTCAAACTGGTAGAAATTTTAATAAACGAATAGCAAAACATAAAAGGGCTTTCAATAATTAAAAAACCGATTCTACATACGCACTTCACACATGCCAAAAATAGATCACTTGAGAAAGGCACTCTGCCGAAACAGCTCTAGTGATAAGTTTTTATAATAAATTTTGTGGAAATTTTTGAAAACAAAGTCTTCAGTGTTTTATTGTTACATAGTAGTACATTGTTACGTAGTCCGCTATTTCTCGACACTTAACATCATTCATCACGTTTTATCATACCTCCATTACTCCGAAAAAAAAAGGAGTACTCCTTCCTTAAAAAAGCGAAAAGCTTAAACAAGGTTAAAACTCTGGTTCCATAAAACCCATCGAAACAAATATATCTAAAAATTTTTACTTAACGCTGTAACGAACCATAGCTGCAGCATCGTTTTGATTCCATAAATAATATTTATCCTCTTTTGATTTACCAAATCGTCTTGTCAAAATAATATAACAATAAACGCCACATTTCTACAGTATCAACTTTGTGCCACGATCCTTTAGCTCCAATATATCTATTAGATTTATAGAAATCTTTGACTTTCTGATTTGTACATTTCATTATTACATCAAAAATATTATTACAGATGAATAAAGAAAAAGTATCCAACCGTTTTCTATTTCTTACTTCTTGCCGAAAGACCGTTTGAATAATATTATGATTTTGTATCTTAAGGCAGAGTCAGACGGTTCACTATTATTTTACTCGGATGAATGTTCTCTATAAGATATTGCGTCAGAGACATTCGGCATTTTTATTTCGTTTTATGTTTAGACATTTCATTCCGACTGAAAGATTAAGGATGAAAGACAGAAATGAATAAAAAGTGAACCGTCTGATACCGCCTTTACTACGCACTGGATTTCACTATTTCGAAATACGATTACCTATAGCTTTATCGTCGGCCTGGTCTATATTTTGTTCGGTCCCACAAATTCCATCTAAAACATCACTGCACTGGTTATAATCATTCTCACTTGTGTTATTAGTTCCATTTTACACGGCAAATATGGAATACAATAAAATTAATATTCAAAGAATACTGCTAGATTATCGATAATAACTAAGTATTACTTGGAAGTAAATAAAACACAACATAATATTTCAGTGCCTCCACAAGCCGAGGTTTCCACTGTTCCCCGAAAGTGTGCATCAACGACCCAAAGCGGGTATTAAGAGACCCAAAAGGATCATACCAGGAAATACATACTCTAAAAACAACAATTTCTACAAGAGGTAATAGAATAACATTTATGAGAAATAAGTAAATCCTTAAATCCTAATAATAATTTTAAGAGAAAATATTTACGAAAAACCAACCCCTGGCCACTTAAGATCCGATTTCGGCCGACCGTCGGTCGAAGGCTTAGGGGAATATTTTTCCGCTTTTTAATGTTTTCTAGTTTATATTTGTTTTTCATAACTACGTGTCTGTCTATATCGTTTTTTAATTGTATGAGGCACTAGTTTTATCATATTTATATTGCATTTCTGACATTTATTTCCAACTTTTGATTGTTTACTAAAAATTTTTCATAGAATTTATGAGATTTATATAAATTCCTGTATCATTTTTCAGGCCTGGCCGTTTAGAACTATATTTTTGTATTTCTTCATTGATTTATTCTCTATTTTACTTTATTCGTGTAAATACTGCCATTATATTCTTATTTTCTTTTCTAAAATAAATTTTTATTCTGTTGTTTTAACTTTATTTTTCCATTGTCATATGATTTTAGATCTTCTATTATTTGTTTCATTTTTATATTTTATTTCTGTTTTCATCTTTTTATCGTTTTCATCGGTTTGGTATTTTTGGAATTTTTCATCGCTTCTTTTAGTGTGTTTTCCATGAATTATCTTCTTATTGTTTTGGAACATCTTATTGTAATCTTGAACTTCCCTTTTATATTCTGATCCTCTAAATGATTGCCTGATCTTATGGTGTTTTACGTGATATGCAGTTTTAAAATTTAAAAAGTATAAAGCCTACTAATATGTTTTGATAAAAATTAGGAAAATTTTGGTATTTTCATAGTATTTTGATGTCTCCTTGAGTATGACACATCTAGTTTCAAGGTAACCACCATATTTTAGTCAGCCTATTCGACGTTGATTGAGACACTATTCTGTCCGTTAGTTTGCAACCGGAATTTTGTTATTTATCTAAAGAAATTTATGTTAACCGGTGCAATTCGCTGCAACGGCTATTCTGGCTATTCTGTGCAATTCTCTTTCTACTTTATATTTTGTTTTGTGAGAATTTAGTGTATGTACTGTCCTAGATTGCATAACGAATCTAACGTTATTTATTCACATAACGTAAATTTTAAGGTGGCCAACTATTAATTCATAAAATTATATATATATATATAAATTATTAGCCATCTAGGCCAATATCTAAGACATTCGTTTTATGTAAGAATCTAGTGATTGACATATATTAATGACTTGGGTTTAATGTGTGGCCAATAACTAATTATTACATTTTTTTAGCAACTGCCAAAACGATCTAAAACTGAAAACACCTATAAAAAAAAAGTTTTCCTAAAACGATGTTCAAAAAGATTTGGACATAATTCAAAATGGTATAAGTGAGCAAGAAGCTTCAAGAACTTTCAATATTCCCAGATCCATCATAAGTTACCGTAAAAGTGAAAAATTTCACAAGATGATAACGCATGGACCAGATCCATTTCTTTCGAAGAATGAAGAGGAACAACATAAACTCTTTATTATTCATTGTCAAAATAGAGGATTTCCTCTTCGTGATGACGACATTAAGGACTTCGTTAAATCAGTTTTAGAGAATAACCCTAGAGTCAATCCATTTGTTGAAAATAGACTAGGTAGAACATAGATATCAGGATTTTTGAAGCGCAATCCCAATATTGCCCTAAGGACTTCAGAGGTAGTGACATCAGCAAGTTTAAACATTAACCAAAGTGACACTGCCAAATGGTTTGATAACATAAAATCTTATCTAGATGAAAAAGAAATTAAAGATCTTCTCCAAGATCTAATAGGGATCTTCAATGGTGACGAGACATGTTTTTATTTGTGTATTTAAAATATTGTAGTTGTTTCTAATAAATTCCGCAGGTTGTTGCAAAATAAGATGAGAAAATGCAACTTATATTTACATCCCGTATATGACTCAAACGTTGACATTTCTCAGAAAACATTAATAGTAATTTCTTATAAATAGACCCATAATATAAGAAAAAAATCATTGAAATCCATAAACAGTTAAAAAAAAATAGCTTCAAACTTATGGTGCATTTAAGGTGGTGCGTTAATTTTGGAGAATAGTGTATACATTTTAGAATCAAAAAAGCCATTTTAATTCGACTCAAGTTGTAGTCATTTAATTCAGTTGTGGTCAATTATTCTTTTTTGTTATTTTAATACTTTTAGAAATTTAAAATTTTAATTAAATTAACTTGCTAATTAAGCCTTATTTCAATTTATTTAAAGACTGACCCTGCTTCAGTTAAGATTATAAACGACAATGTGGTCCTAAGATAATTTTGTTGAGTATGTAATAAATACATGTTGGCTAATTGTTGAAATTAGCGTGGATTTGTTTATAATTGTTTTTGTACATTTAATAAAAATATTTTTGAGACTTATTATTTTATTTAAATAATAATATTTTAGAGACGATATAACTTTTTTAAAGCAGTTTATTAAATTATATACTCTCTTTTAGATTATGAGTAAATAAGTCGAATCAAATCTTCCTTGATAATTCTTTGATATGCTTTCTGACGTATTCTTTTATGTCGTTGAGAGAAATGTTAATCTAATGTTTAATTTATTTAATCTTTATGGCTCTCAGGTTTGAAGTCATTGGCGCCCATTTTGTTTTGCTTACTGGTTTCAATTGTTTTTTGTTTCTTTTTTGCCAAACTGTTATCGTATTATTATCTACCTTTATTTATTGGTCTTTTTGCGGCGATCAGCTTTTTATCATCTACTCTTGTCAGCTTTTTCGTTACAAGAGGAAAAGGAAGATCTTTAACACAATGAACAGAATAAGTAAAGACTCTGGTAAAAAAAGTCCTACATGAAGCCGTCCATCAGGAACAGGATTCCAGCCATTGGATGCAGCAAGCTAACAATATTTAAAGTATCACCACAAGTCAGGAATGAGAGGATAAGGAATTTACTTTTATTCGATATATATTTTATTTTAATCATAGTGGATATTACCCTTTTAAATGACTATTTTAGTTATATAAGCTCTTGCACTTTATTTCAGTAATTTTGTTAACCTCGAGATTTTTTCGTTCGTAATTCACAAAAAATTTTCAGGAAACCGAAATTAACTAACTTTAATAAATATCTTATACATAGGCTAAAAATAGCTTTTGTTGACTATATAAATAAATTAGTATTTTTGAAACTTACCACAATTCCAGTAAAAGAAGTAGTTTTTATTTCTTTTTTAATTATTTAGTCCTGTAAATAGAAACAAAATATGTTATTAAAAAAATAGGAAACTATGTATTACGTTAAATAAATTACTACAGCTTAAAATATTCTATTCGCACTATAAGCTATTGATTATGTTAAAAAAAGGCTAAAAGGAACTACAACGTTAAAAGGATTTCATTATTTCATATGGTCAATGGACCTCTAAGTATGAAAAAACAGCGAAATGTTTGAACATTTAAAGGGGTGCGTTTTTGAGAAAGGGATAAATTTGCCCCTATGCACTAGGGTGTAGTTGAATGAGTTATATGCAATTTTCGTACATATACATTTGTAAAAAAGTTGCTTAAAATTAAATTTTCTATCGAAATGTTAAAAATAATGTTTTTGACAAAAATATATTTAAAAAAACGCGTTCGCCGTTACAAATTTATATGGGAGTCAATCTGCACAATCATTACATATGTAATGCTATAGGGAAGAGAGAGCAGAAAATGAAACAGAATTAGGTATATAGGTATATGGTGCATAGTTTGATGTATATAAAGAACATTTGACCTGTAATAGGAGTATAGTAAATTGCAGGATTGAATCAATATTTTGATCAAAATGTATATTTTCATTTTCATATATGTATGAAAGGAGTTGAATGCAAAAAATTTTTTTACACATACTCTGCAATAAAATTTATTGTTTGCTTGTTTATTAATATAAAAATCCAATACAATACACTGCAACATAATCCAATATAATAATACAATGCAAATTAAAATGCAATATTCATAAGTATTTAAAAAGACAATATACATAACTTACTTACGCATATGTTTATTTTACCATAATAATAATATTAATAAAATAAAAATATTGTTTTGTGATAGAACTGTCAATTTGTCTGACATTGACAGATACAAAATTTAATTATTGTTTGTTGTGTACCGGGTGGTCCAATAAGCCGATCTCTCGGCTATATATCAGAAACTATTCATGTTATAACTTTAGGACAAAAAATTCCTTAGGGGGCAAAAAAGAGGGGGGAGAAAAAACCGCTAGGGGGCGTAACCTGTGAAGAAAACTTTGAAACCCAGTTTTTTGGGAAATATGTTCAATTATACCAAGTGTTAAATAAGTAAACTAGAAAGAGGCCTAAATTCTGCACAAAGTTGTTCAAGTACTTTTTTTTTATTTTTTCAAATAAAGGGTGGGGGAGAGTGGGAAAGTATTTGTCGATAAATACCTATAACTTTGGTTTGGATCAACCGAATTAGGCGGGGAGTTCATATTGTTTATTTATTGACAGTAGTCAAAACATTGTTAAGAAGTGTTATATTATAATTCGAATAGAAGATTGCCCTTTCTTCAATAGATATTAATATTAGTAATATTAGTAATTAATTATCACTACTAATAGTTCGTGATGGGTATATCAAATGCAGAATTGTATGAAATGATTGGAGTTTATTTCGAATGTCACCAAAATGCCGCTATTGCCTCACGTATATATTCTGTAAGATATCCTGACAGGAGACATTATAGCAAAGTAGTTGTAGTTTTCATCGTCCTTGTTTTAAACGACGTAGTAGAGGTATGACCGAAGATAATTCAATCAATGTTCTTGCTTTAATTCAACAGAATTCACATATAAGTAGTCGGCAAATCTCTATAGAATTAAACATACCCAAAACTACTGTTCTAAGGATTTTAAAACATCACAGGTTGGTTTATCATATTATAAAGTGAACGTTTAGGTCAGAAACGTGGAATTCCCTTTAAACTTTAGATTCAAATGTTATTTTAATATTCCGATAAAAACGGCAACACGGCGCTTTTATCCTTTTATCCGTTTCTTAAAAATACGTATGCACAATTTATCTTGTGAAACAATTGTGGATTTTTCAAGATTTTTTGAGTTTTAGTAAATATAGTGGTTTCTTTTTCACCAATATTTATTGTTCTGTTTTTTAGACTGCATCCTTATCATGTAATTCTCCACCAAGCTTTACATGAGAGAGATTTTGATGCAAGGCTGGATTACTGCAATTGGATGTTAGGTCTGCTAGAAGAACAACCGCATATCATGTCAAACATTTTGTGGACAGACGAGGCTACGTGTAATAGTGCGGGTGGTGTTAATCTGCATAATATGCATAATTGGGCTAAAGAAAATCCGCATGGATACATGAGGTGGAGGTTCAGGATAGATGGTTCTGAGATTGAAGCAGCTGTTATGTCTACGCACGAAGGATTACATCTTTGTGTGGACAACGATGGAAAATAATTTGAACATTTAATTGGACATTAAGTTTTAATGATCGAGATATTTGTATGATCTTTCACATATTTAATTTTAAATTATAATAAACGGTGAGTCAATACTATACTTACTTATGTTTATGCGTTTTTATTCATATCTCGAGTTCGACAAAAGCTATCAACATGCGGTTTGCGCCATTTTGTTACGAATTTAATCCAGTTCCATTATAATTTACAATAAATAGGTGTTTCTATTAAACATTTTGAAGAAAAACAAATTTTAATTTTTTCTATTCGAAAGTACCCTCTACCCATGACAATTAAAACTAAATGCAATTGTTTTATCATCATCATGCAACCTCTTCTGTCCACTGCTGGACATAGGTCTCTCCCATTTTTCGCCACTCTTCACGGTTCTGTGCTTCTTGTTGCCATTTCTTGGATATTCGTCTAATGTCAGTCAATTAGTTTTCTGGTCCATCTTGTGTCTCTCAGTCTCGCTATGTTACCTGCCCAATTCCATTTCAGCTTGGCTATACGTTCAAGATGGCTATAATTCAAGAACGCATTGGTCAAATGTCTTCCGTTTCATAGCTATCGGGATGTTGCTCTTAAAGATGTCTCTTCGTGAACCATACGCCGCCCAAGCAAGTGTTACTCGTCGTTGAAATTCGCAGGTCTGGTTGTCCTTGCCTATTCTGATTTATAATTGTTTTATAGTAGATGTAAATTAAATCATCCACACTCTTTCTAATGACACAAATTTCGTTAAATTTGTTGATCCAAACCAAAGTTATAGGTATTTGTCCACAAATACTTTCCCACTCTCCCCCACCCTTTATTTAAAAAAAATAAAACAAAAAGTACTTAAACAACTTTGTGCGGAATTTAGGCCTCTTTCTAGTTTACTTATTTAATACATATTGGCCATTTAATTCAACACAACAGCTTTTGCTAAAAGATTTAATCTTTTACACATTTCGTATATCCCAGAGGACAGAAAACGATATTAATAAATCGTTTTCGTTCATTGCCGCCAAAGCAGGTGGCACCTCTGTACGCTAACAACTGCAGTGGTCAAGTTTTAGAAGACATTCATTGGCATTTCTGAGTTTAAATTTATATCAGCCCAAGTGTTTAATGAAGCAGGGATATGCTGAAATGATTCATAAGGGTATGTTCATAGCGAAGACCTTCGCATCGTATCCTCGCTTAGATCATAGTACTGACAGTGAACATTCGCATTTAAAGTGAAGGAATTTTTTAGAAAAGAAATAGGTATGTGTATTCCTATGTCCGTTTTGGCTTCCTCAAGGTTTTTTTGTTTTTTTTTAAAGCATCTGTAAATATTCGTATGTAATTATAGTAATTCTAATTGACAAAATTATAATATTCCCAAAGCTTATGGGAACTATTTTTTTTAATATTGTTTTTATGATTGCTATATTATAAGTGTGGATATTGTATTCATTAAAGTAGCAGGCTTAGGTAAAAAGTTTTTAAACGCCGTGATAGCGTCAATCAAATATGTTGGATTTTTGCCCTTCCAATATCCTGGATGATAACCACGATATTTTTTTGAATATAGAAGCATATTTAATAATGAGTAATGTGAAGTTGTGCTAATTTTGCTAGGTTTTTCGTGGCAATCCATTTAAATCTATGGTGTAGATCGATAGTTGCACTTTCTGCTAGAATGACATTAGTGGGAGTATTTTATCATCCCATGTGTTATTCACAAAGCTTGGAATTGTATTCGCTTGAATTTCATAAAATTTGGTTAAGAAAAATTAATAATTATAGTAGCACCATAATCTAATTATCTTAATTTTAGTGTTCTTGGGTCTGATACGCACCATACTCTACAAAGTTTTTTTAGGATGCCTTTAAAGTTTAATACTACCGAAATATCATATGGAAAATTCCTTAGAGTCGTTCTATCTATCTATCTATACAGCCCTTGCTATCCAATTTTGGACATAGGCCCCCTCTTCCTTCTTCCACGTCTCTCTATGGTAGGCAGTTTGTATCCACTTCGGGCCTTCGTGTTTTATCAAGTCATCTGACCATCTCATTTGTGGCCTTCCTCTTTTTCGTTTGTAACTATATGGTCCTCAGTGTATAATCATCTTATTCCATCTGTCGTCTTTCTGTCTTATGGTATGTCCAGCGAACTTCCACTTAAGTTTTGCTATCTGCGTCAATACATCGGTCACTTTTGTTTTGTTGCGGATCCAAGTATTTCTTTTCTTGTCTGATAGCCTAATGTTCAGCAGTTGCCTTTCCATGGTTCTTTGGGTCTTTGCTATTTTTTCCATGTTTTCCTTTGTAAACGTCCAAGTTTGAGAACCGTAGGTGAGAACAGGAAGTATACATTGGTTGAAGACTCTTGTTTTTAAATATTGGGGGTATTTTCTATTTTTAAGTATATAGGAAAGTTTTCCGAAGGATACCCAAGCCAACCGTATCCTTCTCTTTATTTCTCCGGTCTGATTTTCTTTATTTAATTTAACTAGTTGTCCCAAATATACATATTCTTTTACTTGTTCTATAGTTGTTTGTGCAATTGTAATTATTAATTCTTCTGGTTGGTTGGTCATAATTTTCGTTTTATTATAATTCATTTGTAGACCTATTTTTGTTGATTCGCTATTTAATTCATCCCTCATATTTTGTAATTCTTCCCTTCTATCTCTTATTAATACAATGTCGTCTGCATATCTCAAGTGATTCAAGTATTGGCCACTCATGTTAATACCCCGTTTTTCCCATTTTAGTTTCATCATAACATCTTCCAAAGCTTGATTGAAGAGTTTGGGAGATATAGATTCACCCTGTCTGACTCCTCGTCGTATCTTAATGTTTGTTCAACTATTTTGATGGATGTTGTTGCTGGTTGACCATATATATTGGAAATTAAGTCCGTATATGTATAGTCTATTCTCCCATTTTGTAAAGACTTCTTTACTGCCCAATGCCTTTAATGCCCAATATTTTTATCGTAAGCAGATGGTTGCTTGTACTGAATCCTTTTCTAAAACCGGCTTGTTCTCTTGACTGGTAATTATCTAACTTAGTTGTTAATCTGTTTGTTAGTAGTTTAGTTAACAGTTTGTACATTACATTCAGTAGCGTTATGGGCCTATAGTTTTTCAGATCTTTACCATCGCCTTTCTTAAATACTAATAGTGTTATTGCCTCGTTCCATGTGGTGGGTATTTGTTTTGTGTTCAATATTTTATTCATTAGTACATAAAGGACTTCAACTGTAATTTTCCCCCCATTTTTTATCATTTCCACAGTTATTCCATCTTTCCCAGGAGATTTGTTATTCTTCATTTCTTTGAGTGTCTTTTGTATTTCATTTTTACTGATTTCTAGTTGTAGAACAGAGTTAACGTTCTTTATTTTCAGTTGTAACTGATTACGGATTTCTTGGGTTGGTTTTTGTTCTGTTTTATAGAGATTTGTATAATATTCGTGCGTTATCTGTAAAATTTCTTTTATATTGTTGGTTTCCACTCCGTCTTTGTTCTTTATGTTATTAATTTGTATGTTTCCCAGGTTCTGCTTTAAGCACTTCATGTTTCTATTTTTTTCAATTGTTTTCTCTATATTTTCTTCCTGTACTCTCCGTTTAAGAGTCGTTACCTCATGTGAATTATTGATGGAAGATTTATTCCAATTTAATAAAATTTTATTTATTTGGAGTTTTGTACATTTTGTTATATTTTTGAAACTATGTACATAACTTTTATTTTAAAATTTACCTTAGTATAATTTCAAACAACGTAGTTTATTCATTTTATCAAACAAAGTTTTATTTTCATAAATCCCCACAGACTCTCGTGAATATAGATGTGAAAACTTTTGAGCTTTTGCTTTTTACCCATTCTCTTTTATTTGCAGTAAATAACTTTTTTACTTCCGGCTTTAATAAAAATATTAGTATGTTAGACACGTATGAACCAGCTGAAATTCTATATTATAATATTTATAATTTTAAAATCAAAGAGGGATTTATTTAAATCTAGCTTAATGGCTAAAATGGCGAAGGATATAATTTTCTGAAAGAAATTAAAACAAATCATTTAGAAGTTCTAGAAAGACTCAATGAAAAAGTATTTTTTATTTTTAACGCCCAATTAAAACTTAAATTATTTTAATTAATGATACAATACAATAGAAGAAGTATTGAAAAGGTGGGTGGAACACTATAAAGAACTGCTTACTATCGAAGTAGAAGATCCAAATCAACCACGCCCAGGAGCAAACAACAATACACCATTGGAGCCTCCATCAATTCAGGAAGTTCGGGGTGCAATTAAACACCTAAAAAAATAATAAATCTCCAGGAAGTGATGGTATACCCGCGGAACTTATGAAATGTGGAGGTGCTACTCTGAATAATTATATATATATATATATATATATATATATATATATATATATATATATATATATATATATAATCATACTGAGAGCCTGGAATGAGGAACAAATCCCAGAAAAGTGGTGTATTGGGATCGTTTGCCGGCTACACAAAAAGGGCGATGAATTAGAATGTAGAAACTATAGAGGAATAACCCTCCTTAATACAGCATACAAAATATTTTCAAGTATTTTATATGGTCGCCTGAGTGAATATTCAGAGGAGTTTCTTGGCGAATACCAAAGTGGTTTTAGGCCTGGTCGATCAATAACAGACCAGATCTTTGTGCTAAGGCAAATACTGGAAAAAACCAATAAATTCAATATCGACACATACCATCTTTTCGTAGATTTTAAATCGGCCTATGATAGTGTCCTAAGAAATAAATTGTATGAAGCCATGGATGAATTCCACATCCCCGATAAACTGATAAGATTGGCTAAGGCTACAATGCGTAAAGTTGTTTGCAAAGTCGAAATACAGGGCGAACAATCACAGGCATTTGAAACGCATGTTGGGCTGCGACAGGGAGATGCGCTGGCGTGTTTCCTTTTCAACATAGCTTTGGAAAAGGCGGTCAGTGATTCCCAAATAGACAGCAGAGGAAACATTTTTAATAAATCTTCCCAAATTTTGGCATATGCAGATGATGTTGATCTAGTTGCCCGCACAACACGCAAACTAGAAGAAATATATACCACCTTGTCAAAAACGCCTCAAAAAATATGGGCCTGCAAGTAAATGAAAATAAAACTACGATAATGGCATCAACACTTAACAATAGAGCCAGAAACATCGGCCACCAATTCACGGTTGATAATTCTACCTTTGAAGTGGTGGACAAATTCACATACTTAGGCTCCCTGATCACCAAGGAGAACGTCATGACGGAAGAAATCAAGCGTAGAATAATCCTAGCAAACAAATGCTATTTTGGACTTAGTAGACATATGAGAAGCAGAAACTTAAGCCAAAAAACAAAAATAACCATATACAAAACCCTTATACAACAAGTGTTGACATATGGGTCGGGGACATGGACCATTTCGAAGGCAGATGAAAATCTCCTGCTTATATTTGAATGAAGGATCCTGAGAAGAATATTTGGTGGCATCTGTGAAAATGGTGTTTGGAGAAGGAGGTACAACTACGAGATATATCACAGATATAAACATATATTTGGTGGTAAAGACGTAGTATCCTTTATAAAAATAGGAAGACTAAGATGGGCAGGACATCTGGCAAGATCACAGCAGAACAACCCTCCTAGAAGAATCCTTATGTCACAACCTGTAGGAAGTAGAAATAGGGGTAGACCAAAACTCAGATGGAGGGATGGTGTAGATGAGGATGGTAGACAAATAGGCGCAGCAAACTGGCAACAGTTGGCAATGGATAGAACTGACTGCCGTAATAGACTTGGGAAGATCGAGGCTCTTTTATATATATATATAATATATATATATATATATATATATATATATATATATATATATATATATATATATATATATATATATATATATATATATGAGATTCCATTGTCTTTCTTAATAACAAATATTTTCAATTGCTTTATATAATGTTACGAACTGTAATAAGTAGCAAAATGTATTATAATGTCTTATCACTACTTTCCCAAGTGATCTATTTTTCCATCGTTGTCTTGTTGTTCTCTCTGTTGGTTGCATTTCCTTTTTGAATGATTTTGCTGTCCTGATTTAGGTGTGACACCTCTTCAGGATGTGGTTTGTTTTGTTTGAATGTCGGCATTGCGTCGCTGGGTTATAACTGACTGGTGGTACGCATCGGTGGATGTAATCCTGCGGAGGAGGTATGTCCAGGCTAGTCAAAGGTGAAAGGGTTTGAGCTAAAATGGTCCTTTTAAGAAATTATTAGTAAAACATATATTGTGCAATGGGATCGGGAAACCACAGAAAACCGATCCCTCCCTGTCCCACACCATCACCTATGGACAGGTAATTTTAGTGATATTTTGGGCTCTAAAGTTTTGGCCATGGATGGTTTTGATTGTATAACTCCTGCTGAGAGAGGAGAGCCGCTCATTGATGGGCTGAATGGTTGTTGTGTAAAGCAGTGCTTGAACATGGCATATATATTTGCTCTATATTTAATCATGGGCCTAATAAATGTTTTGTATTCGTGTATGAGTGTACGTGAGTGTGTCCGTCCGAATTTACCACAGAGGGCATTAAGTAAACCGACTCTTCCCCTCACCCTGTTACTGGTTACAGCCAGATCAGCCCTCCACTTTAGTGTTTCTGTGAACACCACACGAAGGTACTTTATCTGGTTACGGAGCTGGAGTCGATCGCCCCAGAGTTGAGGTCGATTCTTGCGGTTAAATTGTGTGTAGTGTACCCGCTGAGATTGGGGTGTCTAAAGAGAATCAATTGTGCTTAATTACGGCCATCTCCTGCACCACCTGTCAACCAGGTCAAGGTGAATTTGAGCAAACTCACATAGAGCATCTGCGTCTCAAGATGTTGTTACGAGAGCAGTGATATTTGCGTAGAGTAAAGTGAGGGTGTAAGTATTACGGGGGTTGGGGACGTCACTATTGTATATTGTGTAGAGTATTAGCGCCAACACGGAACCTTGTGAAACTCCTGCTGTAGGAGTAAAAAAGGCTGACAAATGACCTCGCATCTTTACCGTGATTTTACGTTGAGTGACATTAGAATGAATAAGTCTAACGAATGGAAATGGCAAGTGGATGTTCGGTAGTTTCTTGATCAGTCATGCCAGACTTTATCGAAGGCTTTTTGAACATCGAAAAAAATGTCTAACCATGGTTTACTGTGGTTTAGACTTTAAGTGATGTGTCTGACTATTTCTGTCAATGATGTTGAGGTAGAGTGACCTTCTTTAAAGCCGAATTGAAATGTAAGGATGATATTATGATCTGTGGTAAAGTCTACGAGTCTCTTCTTAAGGATCCTCTCAAAGACCTTAGTCAAGACTTAAGTACTGAAATCGGCCTATAAGAGTTTAAAACTGTCCTGGGTTCGCTCTTTTCTGGAACATAATTGTCTTTGCTTCTTTCCATGGTGAAGGAGAGTAGCAGAGTCTGAGAGTGGCATTGACAATGTTCGTCAGGTAGAGTGTGACTCTAGGCGGCAGGTGTTTCATGTAGTACCTGGCAAGGTTGTCAGGTCCTGGTGAATTTGAACGGCCGATTTGACAGAAATGTTCGAATGTTTGTTGATCCACAGGTGACATGATCGGATGTTCATGAGGTTCCTGTGGATCGAAGGTGGTGGCGAGTCTTATTTCTATGTGTCTTTGCCGTCTGTTAATTAGAGTTGATAATTTGATTGTTCACCACAAGGTAAAAGGGGTTGTTGGTTTTCTGTTTCGTCAGGATTTTAAATTTGGACCAGAAAGCACCGCCCTTACGATAATCAAGACTAGAGGTGACTGTTTGCCATTGGTTATTGGACAGGCGGTTATATTCTGTTTTGATAAATGGATTGCGGGTGCATTGAAACTGACGGAGGAGTCTTATCTTCTGTTTTATTTTATCAATTATATGGAAAAGAAGCTGTGGTTTTGTAGAGTTAATGACCCTATTAGGGACTGCTATCTTAATTGCTTGATTAATCAGTTCATTAATAACCGTAATACCATGATTGATATCATCCGGATAATTTAAATTACCTGGCTGTGGAATATTAGCAGACAGATGGTCTTTGAAACGGTTCCAGTCGGCGTATTTGTAGTCTCTTATTTTATGGGGAGGAGTAAGGGGTAAAGGATTTAACAGCTGTTTGGGAAAGCCCTTTTATGTACTGCTATTCATTTGTTAAAAGTTGTACCAGTTTGAACCATGTAAATTTTTGAGCAGTCGCCACATTTACGTTTGTATACACCACTGTTTAAGCGCTTTTTATTTTGACTCTTGTTGTTTTTTATATATTTGCCTAAGTTGTTGTTTGTTCTAAAAGCAGGTGTTATTTCTTTTTTTTCTGTGTTTGGCTATTTTTGTTGATATCTTGTCTGGATTATGTAATCAAGCAGAATGTATTTACTGGATTTTTTCTCTGGTGGTGGAAATACTAATTTCAGAGCTTTCTGGTCGAGTTTTTTATTTAAAATTCTATTAATTGTTTGCTCGTTGTACCCTTTATTTACTGCTATTCGCTTAATGATATTTAATTCTATCTCAAAATTGTATTTTGACATCCTACCTTTACCTATTTTGACTTGGCTACCTACTTTTGGCAGCCTACCATAACGTGCTATGGTAGGCTGCCAATTTATGTTGTGTAGGATGAGGTGATGAATTGTGTATAGCCGTGTTAGTATGGGTAGGTTTGCAATACGGAGAACTCATATTTGTTTTTAAGTCTGATAATTTTTTAGATTTTAAAATGATCAGACTTAAAAATTGATTTTGTTCTGTTATTATTGTAAATTCGATATGACTTTGGAGTAAATTAATATACGAGAAAAATTGGTCAAGTTGTCTGTTAGTTCCTGTAAAACATACCAGTACATCGTCTACATATCTCAACCAATATAAAAACTGTTTGAATACGAGATGTTTTGAAATCTTTGTCTTTATATGATCCATAAAAATATCTGATAGTAATGTGTTCAAAGGATATCCACTATAAGTCCTGCACTGTTATTTGTATATATTTGATTATTAAATTCAAAGTAGTCCTGGTCTATGCAAATGTCAAGAAGATGTAAAATTTCAGGATTTCAAATTGGATTTGTAATAATATGGTCTAAAAGGTTTTTTATTTGAACAAAAGTTTCTGTAGGAGAAATACTGGGAAAAAGATTTTTTACGTCAAATGAAATTAATCTGGAATTGTTAGATAATTGAAAATATTGTATTTTATTAACTAGTTCTACAGTTTATATGACGGAGCTGTATAAAAAGAAACTACCGGTCTTATTGGGTGATCAGGTTTGTGTAGTTTAATAAAAGAGTATAATTTAGGAGGCAGTGGGTTCATGATATTGAGGTATTTCTGTTCTATTGAATTTACTATTGATTTTGAATTTTCTAACGCTAGTTTAATTTATTTTTAATGCTGTCGAAATAGCTGTAGTAATAAGATATTATAATAAACCTTGCGAAAGTTTTGAAAACTAGTATCTTATTGTTATATAATATTAAAATATTATAAAATTCTGTATTATGCCAATACTACCTATTTATAAATGAATGAGACTATTCGGCAAATACAAGTAATTCTATTATTGTTGTAGACTGTCGCATAGAATACGATAAAAGATCTTATCAAAAAGTACGAAACCATTTTCTACTTTTAAGAAACATCATCGTTGCGACTTGCATAAACCACCTGTTAGGGAACAAAGTTTATTCAGAAACTTCACAATTCTAAACAGAAAAGCTCTTAGCTATATAGAGGTATATAGAATTTCAGATGCAATGGTACACACTTTCAATATAATATTGCAGTAAGTTTATATATCATAAAATGTCATATTACAAGAGAAAAACTGTTTTTGTCCATAACAAAAAGGAAGTGGAAAAGTTTATGAATTTATTTGAATACTTTACTAAAATTGGGTAATATAATTCTGTGATAAATACGTAAAAATAAACTAATTTCTATTTTGATATCAACTACAAATGTTGCAAAATTTTTTCGCTAGTGCCCTTATTGGTTTTTGCTAAATTAAATTATTACAAGAATAACTTTGTCTTTAGTATTACCAAACAATATAGATTATATATTTTTGTCGAGGAAAACCGTCTATTACGTAAATCATCTTTAATGTCTTCTCTATCATATTAAAATGCTTAAACCAATCAAAAATACGAGCATTCATCACGATTTTTTTTTAAGTTTCTACCATTATTAGATTCTATCATTTGTTCGTCAAAACAAAAAATCAACTATAATGAAAACTAATACAACGGTTATACGGATTTATTAACGCAAAAGGTAGTGAATTCGAAAGAAGGCTTCGCGCTAAAATGTTATCGTTCACAGACATTTGACGCATGCGTACTTTTCTGGAAGCATCAGTCTCGTTACTTTATAGCCATACTGTTTATAAAGAATACTGTTCTTCATATTACTTGATTAAAACAAATTGCTCAATGTCCGAACCGTTAAACTTAACCTCATTTCCTCGAACTTTACGAACAAAAAAGTTGTAAAAATGAAAAATTAGGACAATCAATAAAAATAATGTCTTCCATTTACGAGGCAAAATGACGTAGTCCTTTATAAATGTTACCTGGGTAACTAGCTGTCTTAGAGGTTGTTTTATGATCTTTAAAAACTTTTTTTAGTTTCTTTCATAAAAATCGTACACAACAAGATAAGTTTTATCGCAAATAAAGCTGCTAACCTAATTTCTGGGTCACTTTTATTCTCCAATAAAGCGACAAGAAGAACACTAAATAAATTGGCTAAGAAAGGCAATTTTTATGGTTGTTTTGATGCATATTTAATTAAAAAACATGAAATATACTAAGTATGCTTTGTGTAATAGGACAAAACCTTCTAAGGAAGCTAATGTTTTTTTATTAATTTGTAGACGCACGTAAGTTGTTTTTTGCAATTGAAATCTGGTCATAAATTAATAGCCAGTAGTTTTAATGCTTCTTGTTTTTATTATTATTACATTTCATATTATTTTTCACAAATTGTTTATTTCAGATTTTTTTTAAGATTTTTTTGCTCCAACATCCACCTTGGTTATAAAACAAATGATTGTGACCTTTTTTAATTACTTTATAAAAGCTTTGACTGTAAGTACTGCTGAAGCAGAAGCAGTAAAAGCATTATATTACAAAAAACGTAGCATATTTTCTTCTTCGTCTTCTTCTTTTTATGTAGACATGAATCTGTCTGTTTTTCAATGTGCCTCCAGTAAGTTATCGTTTCATCGTTTTCTTGGTCTCCCTACTTATCGTCTTCCTATTGGAGACCGTCTCTTGCTGTCTTTACTACTAAAGAAATGGAAACAGCCAATTTTCAAATTATAGTAAGTACATCCACTAATAATTTTCCATCATAAACATGCCTCATTCTGGTATCAAAGAGACCGCCTTTCAAATCAAGGTTGTCAGACATATTTCCTAAAATTCCTAAGGTTATATTTAAAAAATATTCTCTATTCTCTATTCGTTATTATTCAATTGCTAGTCAACGAACGACATTCTTAAAAAATAATATGAACATATTCTCAAAAAATATATCTATAAATTAATTAACTAGGTACTAATATTTCCATGGACTCTTCACTAATGAATTAAAGCAACCGTGAACTTTGTATATATTACTTATACTCTAAGTAACTTTCGAATATAGGCAACATTGTAGTCTGGAGAGAATTTGAACGTTCCAACCATATCGACGTTGCCATGTTGGTGAATTTAGCGGTAATACTTTTATAGATATAATGATCGACTTTTAAGAAATCAGACAACTTTTAAGAATCCAAGTTCTCAAAAACGGTTTCAAGAATTGTATTATTTTTTTCCCAATTTCATTAATTTTATACCTTACCTGGAAACATGAAAAATTGCAGATATATTAATATGGTATTAAAGTTATATTCACTAATTTTAAACTCATGCATTATGGCAACAGCGAAGCGCAAAGCTATAAATCGTAATGAACACCTGTTTGTCTCGCTATGTGACACCCTAAAATATTTCCTTTTGCAGAGGCGGAGGCTTATTATAAGGTAAGTAATATTATCTTTTTCTAGGATGGCATTTTTTAAGATGCATCATCTTCTGTGTTATCAATAAATAATGACAATTATGTTAATGACAGCTCCGAATTAAAAAATAAAGATTTGCACGTACAATCCCAAAGAATAGTTTTAAATATGTACGAGTGTTTGAAAAAAGAAAATATTGGGATGGCTGATAATGCAATTGTTCTAATTGTATCTAATGCATTGCTATTGTCGGCCAAAAATATAACAAAGTCTTCTGCCGATTATCACGAAGATATGACAGCCGATTTATTTGAAAAGTGGTTTGTTGAACAACTCTTGCCCAATATTCCGCCGAATTCAGTGATTGTTATGGATAATGCGTCGCATCTTTACCGCATATTAAATAAAATACCTAATAATAACACGAAAAAGGACGAAATTTTAAAATTTATGCAACTTAAAAACATCACTGTTCCTAAAAAGATTCCAGTAAAGAAAGAATTAATTAGAATGATCAAAAGTCGGAATTTTAAAAACGAATACGTTATTGACACCATTTGCAGCAGGCACGGCCATACTCTTTTGCGATTACCCTCATACTATTGCATTTTTAATCCAATTGAAATGGTTTGGGGTACCGTAAAAAAACGATTGCGAAAATATAATCAGTCACCAACATTAAGCGCAATGGCCATTGAGAATATTCGAGAAATAATTAGTGGCATTAATAGCGATGTGTGGAAAAATTGCGAAGCTCATGTTGTAAAAATAGAAAACGAATATCCTGTTTTACCGGCAATAGCACCAATAGTTATCCAACCTGGGAACGATTCGACTTCAGAAGACTTTGACGATTCTTTTCAGTCCTTCTAATTAATTTCTTTACAGCTATCGCGATGCATCTTGAACACTAGTATTCATTATTATACAGTGTGTCGCATTTAAGATAAAGACACCTCTATATATCAGCTACTAAAATACATACAGATTTGACATTTTGCACAGTCATACATGTTGATAGTACACATTTTTTTAAGATAGTCATCTGAAATTTAAATTTTAAACGCGGCTTACTGCGAATCCACAAACAGGGTAAATTTTCGATATTTTGCTTCGCGTTAGAGAAATCGAAAAAACTTATTTGGAAAAGTTGTTCCACTTATTGTAACCGCACATACCAAATTTCATGACAAAATTCGCAATTTTAGTTTTTCAGTATTATTTGTAATCTCGATCCTAAATCTACAATTGGCTGTCTAAAGATGCATCTCGGGACAGCCAACTGTCCGTTTTAGAATCCTGACTACAATTGAAGAGCTTATTTCCAAAGTGTCTTAAATCCATATAATGAAATCCATGAAATTACAGATTTTCATACAAATTTAACATACAAATTATACAATTTTACATTTTTTTTACAATTAAACAATTTGTTTAAAAAATTGTTTAAACAATTTCTGCCCAAAAATTGAGAAATTTTCCTGAATATAATTATGTAAACTTAATAAAAACTATATGATTTTTCTTGAAATATGCGTTTGGTAACTGATCCCTTTTCTTAATTTCCACGCCAATGGTCGGCATTGGCATCAAAGAATCTCAAAAGCCGACGCTTGGCAAACTGACATTGGAAAAAGTATACCTACAGAGACTACTTGAGAAACCTACAAGAATCAAAATCAAGCCAATTTGAGAAAATAGTTGTATAAAAACTTAGAATGCCAGCGCACAATCGTTAATTAGAAGTAAACTACACGATTATTTTATTCAAAATGTTCCACCTTTATTAAATTTCGTTCTTTCTGTAATCGATAATGTCGAAAATCTTCCTAATTTTACACATCCAACTTTACATAGGCTTTTACAAGATATTATTTTTAAGTACAAGAAAGTTGAACTAAAAACATTTTGCTTGAACGGAGGACATATTTAGATAGAGACATAGATATTTGTTAAACATAAACAGATGCAGAGAACAAGGTAGTCATGTTATCTATCAACTAAAGCATATTTATTCTATGAAAATAAGTCTACTGAATGATGACAGCGATACTAGATTCAATATAGCTACTGGCAATTGTTCCACCATTGTTCTTTTATGATGTAGCCCAACTATTATTTCTTATCTGCAATGGACAGTTCTGGATGACTTACTAGGCAGTGACCGCTTTCCTATAAAATAAGCGAAATCGAGTATAAAAGAAAAAATATTAAACGAAGAAAATATTCAACACAAATGGAAAATAAAGAAAGACGACTGGAGAAATCATTGAGAATAACATATGCAAAATAAATGTTTTGGAGGATGCAAATACAGCCGTAACACAATTTAACGAAAGAATAATAAAAGCCGTTGAATCTTCAATAGGGAAAACAAAGCATATCAAAAAATTTAAACCCGCGGTAGAATGATGAATATTCTAAAGCAATAAAAAACAGCAAATCTGCCTTAAATAGATGTAGGAGGGAACAAACCACAACAAGTATAACTAAATACACAAAACAGAGCAAACGCAAGATATATTACCAAAAAAAAGTCAAAAAGAGTGATGAAAGAGGTTCGTCGGAAGCATAAATCGAAACACAACACTATCATCAGCATAAAAGAAGATACAAGGTATTCATGGAAACAAAACCTACCATGTCATTAAGCATTGGATTATCAGGGCAAACGAATACACCAAACAAAATAAATAAGCGAAGCGTTCGCAGACTATTATCATAAGCTCTCCATAAAAAGAAATATTATCACTGAATGTATTGCTTCCACTACGAAATTAATAGAGCTAAAAAACCTTAACTTTTTAAAAAAGCAACTGACAATAAAAGAAATGAAGGAATCACTATCGTCCGTAAAAGACATTTCTTCTGGCCTCGATGATAAACCACCTAATTTTTTTAAAAATCTTCCAGAAACGGCGAGAAAAACCCTGCTCGACATTTTTTATCACGTGTGGAACAATAGTCATTTCCCCTTAATCCTGAAAAAAAAAACAAATCATTCGCATATTCAAATCTAACAAATCTTGTTAAATAAAGGAACAATTAAATGGCACCCCTCAAGGGTCCATTCTGAGCCTAACGTTATTTTTAATTACTATGAACGACGTCTTAAAAGAGTTAAAGAAACCAGTTGTAGCTAGGCTTTAAGCAGATAACATGATTGTGTTTATCAAACAAAAATATCTTAGCACAATTGCTTAAAGTTTTGAGCAAAGCATAAGATCCTTTGAACGTTGGTCTACAGTATACAACCAGAAACTAAACTACACCGCACATATAAAGTTTCTGGATATGAGTTCGACGAACGATAAATCTTATCGAAAGTCCGACTATTTCATGCCAAAAGGGCTTAAACTTATTAAGATGCTTAGCATATAAGTCTTGGAATCTGATGGTCTAATTCTACTAAAAATATCATCATCATCATTCAATCTTCGCTTATCCACTGCTGGACATAGATCTCCCTCATAATTTTCCATCTATTTCGATCTTGTGCCTCGTGCATCCAATTCCTATGACAACGTTTTAAATCGTCAGTCCAACGTGTTGGTGGACGACCTCTGCTTCGGTAGGCATCATCTTTTGGTCTCCATTCCAGTATCCGCTTTGTCCATCTATTATCTGTCATTCGAGCCACGTGACCTGCCCAGTTCCATTTCAATATTGCTACTCTCTCTACTGCATCAGCCACTCCTGTTCTTTGTCGTAGCTGGCGATTTGGGATCTTGTCTCGTAGTGAAACGACTAAAAATATACAGAAGTCTCATTCGTTCGAAAATTGATTACGGATGTATTGCATATATATCTTCTCGCGCTTCAATAACAAAATGCCTAATACTATACACAATACCTCATTTAGAATATTTCTAGGATTATCTTATAGAATAATGCCTGTAGAAAGCCTATACTGCGAACTGGACGAACCATCACTATCTTTCAGACTAAAAATTTTCAGTTTATCATATGCCTCAAAAGTAGCATTGCTTCCATCAATTTTTGCTCACAAACACACCTTTTGCAATTGTTTCAAATCAACTTATCAAAATAGATTCTCTCTACCACCTTTTTATATTAGAATTCGCTGCTACACATTAACATTAAATCTCCAAAATGTTCCCAGTACATGGTTAGTAAATGGACAGAGCAGTCCTCCGTGGATTATCAAAACCCTACATGTAAACACCCAAATAACGCAATTTAATAAATATGATACCAATCCACACCTTATATATCAAAATTATAAACAAATAGTCTGGAATTACAAAAATTATACCCACATCTTCACTTACTTATCTAAACCTTCCCAAGGCGTAGGAGCAGCAGTATTCATAAACAACGATACCAAATACTTATCTCAGTTCATACAGTATCCTAAAGGAAGAACGTTATGCCATATTACAAGCATTAAAATATATTTCCAGAGCACAAATCAAACACTCTATAATAATATCTGACTCACTAAATGCACTGAGACTTATACAGCAAATCTTTACAAATAACAATATAGCCATATTAATCAAAGAAACATTATACAGTATTCTCCAAACATAATCAAAAATAGTTTTCCTATGGGTTCCCTTATGGAAATAAAATCGATGATCCTCAATTTATGGAAAAAAATGGAAGACATCGACAAGTAAACCAAAAGGGATAAAAGAAGATACTGGTCCGTGGAACCCACATTCAATCAATAGATCGCACCAAGTAGTCTTATCTCGTCTTCAGTTAGGAGACTGCAAACTTACTAATGAACATCTCATTATACATACGCAAGCACCAAAATGCATTAAGTGTAATATACAATATAACAATATAGAATAGTAACAATAAAACATGTACTAACGAAACCAGGAACTAACCTAGGAGAATACGACCACTTTTTCTCAGGACTAGAGAGAGATAAAAGACTCCAGCAAGGAGTGGCCATACTTATAAGAAAAAACAAAAGTCCATAGAGAGCCAAGAGGTGTCAAGAAAAAAGAACACAACGAGGAACAAGAACAAAAGACAATAGAAACCAAAGACAACTTAGATAGCCTCAACCATGAAAGCAAAAAGGCACTGTACAAAAAGCGACTCTATGAAAAGCTCTTACAAGAAAACTTTGATAGTGTTGAGCACCATAACAATTACATAAAACAATGTCTCAAAAGTGCAGCAGAAGAAGCCCTAGGTAAATATGAAAAAAACATGAACGAAGGATACCATATTGGTGGAATGGAAAAAACGAAGTAAAAATACTACAAACACTTAAATATAAATACTGATCAAAGTAAAAACAAATATCGAACAGCCCAAAGAACTTTACGAGGTGCGATAACTAAGAAGAAAAACGAAAGCTGGGAAAGAAACTGCTCCAGAATAAACACTTACTTGGGGGGTAACAGTAACAGTAACAGAAGCACCGAAAGCTGGAAAATACTTCGATCTCTTCGACAAGATAAGACTAAAGACATCATCTCATTGATGAGCCTAGATAAATGGGACGAATACTTCGCAAATCTACTGGCTAAAGAAAAAGCAGACAATTTGCAAACACCTCAAACACAATCAGAGGTGCAAGTACATACAATAGCTTCCCCAATTAGGATTGATGACAAAGAAGTAGCACGAGTATGCCAAGCATTAAAGAATAGAAAATCACCAAGTCCTAGCAATATCCCACCTGAGCTACTCAAGTACGGTACAACCAAATTATATAAGCAGCTAGCCAGCCTTTACCAAAAATGTATTAACGGAGAGAGTATACCGGAAGAGTGGAGGACATCGTTTATCAAGACAATACATAAGAAAGGAAGTAAAGATGTATGTGAAAATTATCGAGGAATCGCAGTCCTTAGCACAATCTCGAGAGTTTACGGGAAACTCATCAAAAAGAAAATGAAAGATAAATTCTGTGGTGTGGAGGCCGAAGAATAGGCTGGCTTTAGAGCAAATAGATCAACTATGGATCATCTGTTTACTTTTACCCAGCTAATCGAAAAAAAAGTAGCACGAAATCAACCAATACATCTCCTCTACCTAATAATCCTTAGTATATCCTAAAAAAAGCTTAGTATAGTGTGCCACAACAAAAACTCTGGGAAGCTCTCTAGAAAACAAATATTAGTGTAACCTTAATCAAGACTCTACAAGAATAACTCAAGTAAATTAAAAAAGGTCAGGAGGTATCAAAGGGTTTCATTATCAGCAAAGGACTCAAACAACGATGCAGCGTGTCTCATACTTTGTTTAAAATCTACTTGCAGCAAGCGATAAAGACGTGGAAAAGAAAATGCAAAAACATGGGAATTCCTTTAAACAATGCAATATTGTACACATTGAGTTTTGCAGACCACCAGATAGTGATGGCCCAAGACTATAAAGTCCTCGAATATATTACCCGTAAAGTTATCGAAGAATACGAACTATGGGGGCTAGAAGTAAATATCAGGAAAACTGAATACATGTGTATTGGGGGAATTCAAGAAAATCTAATCTTGGAAGAAATACAGCGAGAAATAAATTACTGTCAAAAATACAAATATTTAGGCATGCAAATAACCAACGATGGCAAATTAGACAAAGAAATTAAACATAAAAATAACCAGGAAAGACAAGCCATTAAGCAATTAAACAGTGTACTGTGGGACAAAACAATCTCCAAAGAAAACAAACACAAAATCTATAACCGCTTTATAAAAAGCGTTATTACATGTGGAAGTGAGGTATGGCCACTGAAAGGAAAAAATTTAAAAGCATTAGAAGCAAGAAAAATTCTGAAGTTAGAAATAAAAGAATATGAGAAATTATGGGTGTTAAGTACAATATAACAGAAGGCAGTAGAATAAATCAACTAAGATGGTATGGACTACCAAAGAAAGTATTGAACTCGACACCCCATGAAAAAAGAAAACAAGGTAGACTGAGATTAAGTTGGAGAGAAGGAATCGATATAAACTTAAGGGAGAAAGGAGTTGAAGAAGTCCTTTGGAACAACCGAGATAAATGGAGACTGAAAATCTAAAAAAACGGCGTAGAACGTTATAAACTAATTGATTGATTGATTGTTTTTGTAATATTAGAGACAAAGTTATTCTTGTAATAATTTAATTTAGCACAAACCAATAAGGGCGCTCGCAAAAAAATTATGTAACATTTACAGTTGATCTCAAAATAAAAATTATATTTGATTTTTACATATTTATAATAGGTGATTTTATCACCTAATTTTTGTAACGTATCCAAGTAAATTCATAAACTTTTCCACTTCCTCTTTGTTATGGACAAAAATAGTTTTTTTCTTGTAATATGAAATTTTATGATGTATAAACTTACTGCAACATTATATTGAAAGTGTATACACTGCATCTGAAATTCTATATACCTCTATATAGCTAAGAGCTTTTCCGTTTAGCATTTTGTTGTGAAGTTTCTGAATAAACTTTATGTCCCAACAGGTGGTTTAGGTAAGTCGCAATGCAGTTTTTTAAAAGCAGAAAATGGTTTCATACTTTTTGATAAGATTGTTTATTATATTTTACATGAATATGTGACAGTCTACAACAATAATTAAATCACCTCTATTTGCTTGAATCTTAAAAAAAATTAAATAGGTAGTATCGGCATAATACAAAATTTTATATGGATTTTAATATTCTTTTCCGAATTTTCTTATTACAGTTAGTATCAGTATTTATACAGTTTAGTGGCTACTCTAAATGATAGTGACATATGGATTTTATCGACAGTATTCGATTCCGGAATGCATGGCTGATTTTAGTAAGGATTATCCTAAATTAGCCTACATATACTGTGACGACAAGAACACAGCGACTGTGACCTTATCGGTTCTCATCCTGACAAAGTGGTTCTGAACCCTTCAATTTCGGCCGGTAATGCAGATCCAATGCTCATCGACATTGGCGTCAGTAACGTCCCACTGTCGGGCCCAACCCTCCCAGAGTCTACTTTTTAAAATGTTTTTATGAGTTTTTTGCAATTATTTAGAGATACTGGTAGTGTTGGTCTAAAAGTTGAAATTGGTCGTTACCATATATATATATATATATATATATATATATATATATATATATATATATATATATATATATATATATATATATATATGTATTATAGTCGTTAATATATTATGGACCAGTACCCAAAAATATCTATTTCAGTAGTGGCTCAACAAACAAATTTACCAATTTACCATATCACATTATGTCAACTTAAAACAGCTAAGCCAAACTAAGAAACCTTATATCATACTTCAAATTGCTTCAAGAGCTGCTTCCAGTATATTCTCAAAAAAAACTGGACGTGTGTTGATGGTGTTTAAAAATATCCTTAATAATGATATATCTTTACTAGTCTTTTTCACATGAAGCTTGATTTTATCTTTCTGGATATGTTATTAAAGAAAATATGCAGTAGTGGTGATACCAAAACCCTCATTTCTTTGTTAAAGAACCATTTTTCTTCTTCGAGTGTCCTCTTAATTTTTGAAGGTCGGCAACAAATCTGACAAATCTATCCAGTGCTACTTTTCTACGCTTTCCTAGAATATTTTTCTGCATATTATTCTCCTTCTTCTTCTTCCTCTTTATAAGCTATTCTGCTTGTTCACTGGCGGATTAATACCTCTATTAAAGGTTGTCACTCCATTTTTGCGCGGTCGTCCGGTATTTCTTCTGTCGATTGGTGACTTATCTCCTGCTATTTTGACGCTCTGTTCGGTTCACGGAGATAAGAATACGGCCGAGGTCAGAAGGCCCTGCCTGTCGTAAGAGGCGACTAATGGGTAGGAATTGAGAGGTGGAGAGCCGTCGCTTGAGGTGTCGGGTTTGTAGAAATGCATACGAACGCTTAGACGTCACGGTCACCTTTCTACACTCCTAGTATCCGAGACGAGACTCTCGTGGGACCACTCTACTTTCATTCCAAGAGAACCAGGCGAGGTTGAACGAGCTGGGCCCGTACACACCTCTCTTGGCCTTGCGTCAAGCGAGGTGTTGGTGTCCCGGCACGTACCCGCCAGGAGATTCAAGAGTGGTAGAAGAGAGATCCTCGGCGGCGACCTGTCTACGTGCGAGATGCGAGGTAATCGCAACACAGGTACTACGGGGAAGGTGGAGCCCCACGAAACGTGCCTGGTGTACGTGGCGTGGCACCTTCATTTTGGTGTCGGACTCGTAGGGGCAGTGGATTCGTTAACGGTCGTATAGCCGAAAGGCCAGGAAGATCAGGGTCCTGCCAGTTTTTTCAAAATTGGAGGGCACAAAGCTTTGCAATGCTATTTTGACGACACGGGTCTCCTACATTGTGTTTATATGGTTATTTCCTTATATTTCATTCTTTTTTTCTATTTTGTGTCTATTAATTTATATACTGTATGTTATATTTTTTTATAATGTCTTCACTTCTCTTTCGATCTCTCAGCGTATTTCCTGTAATTCTTCTCAGTACTCTCATCTCTGCCGTTTCCAGTAGCCTTTGCGTTGTAGCTGTGTCGGGTCTTGTTTCTGAGGCATATGTCATTATTGGTCTTACACTGGCTTTATAAAGTCTTGATTTCATCTCAGTGTTAATGTTTCTATTTCACCATATAGTATTATTAAGGCATCCTGCCCGTCTATTTGCTTTTTGTACTTGATCTCTGATTTTTTTGTCCAGGTCTCCATAGCTAGACAGTGTAATTCTAAGGTATTTTATTGCTATTACTTGTTCAATACTTATGCCATCAATTTCCATTTTAGATCTGATTGGTTTTCTGCTGACTACTATTGTTTTAGTTTTCTGAGATGAGATTGTCATATTAAATTCTTTTGTTCTTATGTTACATCTGTGGACCAGTCTTTGCAGACTTTCTTCATTTTGGGCTATCAATATTGCGTCGTCTGCGTAACAGAGTATTTTGATTTCTTTGTTTTCCATTCTGTATCCCCTTCCTTCGTTAGCGCTTTTGATAATTTCATCCATGATCAAATTGAAGAACATGGGCTCAATGAATCGTCTTATCTTATTCCGCTGCCTATTTCTATAGTTTCTGTAAGTTGTCCATTTATTCTGACCATTTTGTTGTTTTGGTAGATTTTTTCGATAGTTTTTATATTTAGGAGAGTTTCTCTATTATACAGAAGATGGATTATATCCTTGAGTCTTACTCTGTCAAACGCTTTCTTTAGGTCAATCAGCATAATATTCTGCAGAAGTTAATATTTTTTTCTCCATCACGTGGCCAAGGTATTGTAGATTTTGTATCTTCATCTAGTTAGTGCTGTTTCTACAATATTGTTTACCAGTATCCCTTTCATCTAAATAAAAGGGATAACTTCAATATACAAAAATGCTCAGAACCCGAAGACGAAAAGGGAGGTGAAATAGTTTGTACCAATAAGGATGGTACAAAGTATAATGCTCTACGATAGTATAGTACAACAAAAAGAACAAAACGTGGTAATATAATAAAATTATTACCTACATGAGCTACTAGAGACTTAGAAACGTCATTAGAAATTCGGAACAACTTTTTAGTGCTAATAATAGTTTACAGATTATAGAAGAATCTAAAAACAAGTATACCGATTCTACAATTTTTTTTATACCGATTTTTCTTTACACAAAAAGAAATGTCAGGTTCTAGAAAAAGCACAATAACGAATATCCTTAAAAATGATAAAAGAGATATTATTACTAATATAAACGAAATATTGTGTCACTGTAATTGATGTTTGTGACAATTCCGAATAATTTACGTGCAATATCTTACTCAGATAACAGCTTTAATGAGTCAGATCTTTAATAATACACAGCAGAATTGTTAAAACTCTTGAATATAAAATTAATGACACAATTTGGGTTTAGAAATGGTATAGAGGAGTCCGCCAATGTTGTGTGCTGTCACCACTACTCTTTAATGTCTACAGTGAAGCGGTATTTAGAGAAGTGCTCTCAGATTCAATAGAAGGTATATCTATCAATTAATCAGAAGTTTTAAATAATTTACGGTTTTGCAGACGATACAGTAATATTGACGGATAACAACAATGATTTACAGAAAGTAATGCAACGTCTTAATGAATACAGTCATGAATACGGCCTAAGAATGAATTTGAAAAAAACTAAGTGCATGATCATGATTCAATCAGCAGATGCAAACATCCAATTGATTTTTAAAGATACTGTAATTGGCAGTTTGGATACCTACAAATACCTACGAACATGGATAACATCAAATGTAGACCAAACCAAAGAAATTTAAATACGTATCGAAATAGCACGTCCATCATTCGTTAAACTTAAAGATTTCTTTGTTTTTGGGATATAACGTTAGGACTACGTCTAAGAATGCTTTAGTCTTACGTATTTACTATTTTTCTTTATGGCTTGGAAGCGTGGACAATAAAATAAGTACATCTGAATAAGTTAACAAACCAAAAAAACTTGAGTACTTAGGACATGTGATGAGAAGAAAAAAAACTTATTATTGCATCTTATTATGCAGGGTAAAATTCGATGAAAGCGAAATGTGGGAAGACGAAGAATATGGTGGCTTAAGAACTTGAGGGAATGGTTTGAATGCAGTAGTGCAGAACTATTTAGGGCAGCAGTTAACAGGGATCCCAAAGACAAGATGATTTACAACCTTCGATAGAAGATGGAACTTGAAGTAGAAGAAGTAATTCTGCTTGTGCTTGTATGTACATAATATATGTACAGAGTACATTTTCAATAACACCAGGGACAGAATGCATCCTTGTCTCACTTCTCTATCTATGGAAATTGCCACAGTTTGGCAGTTTGGTTGTAATATAAATATATATATATATATATATATATATATATATATATATATATATATATATAAGTCTCTTTCATTTAAGCCCGCTTCTTTCAAGATGGTTATGAGCTTTGGAAGTTATACGGTCAGATTTTACCATATTAAATGCCTCTTTGTTGTTAATAAAACCAATATATATGGCATAGTTATAATCTCTTCACCTAGGCACAAGCACTCGTACAGCGAATAGAGACTTTGGGGTGCCTAAGGTATCACGGAATCCAAATTGTATCCGTAACGCTTGCTCGTCGCATTTTTATATAATATTTTGCTATTCAGTACTTTTAAAAATTTTTTAAGTAAGTGGCTCAGAAGTCTTACTGTTCAATGGTCTTCCCATGTTTTGCATTTAATTTTTTTGGTATAGTCCCGAAGGTCGACTTTAAACAACTTTGGTAGATTTTTGCAGTTACATATATTTTGTTAAATATAGTCGTTATCCAGTTTCCAGTTTATTCCCTGTTCATCCGTAAATTTTAGGAATTTTGCACAAAACTTGTCAGGCCCTACAGCTTTACCATATTTAGCTTTTTTAATAGCTGACGTGACTTTTTCAATGGTAATAGGGGTGCCGTTTGGCATTCTCCATATTCATCCTGATAATTGCAGTATTCTTCTTCTATAAAGTCCCTTAATATATTTCCGTACAAACGAAGTATACTGAGATGCCACGATAATTATTAAAGTCATTCTTCAAGTCTTTTCTGTTTATTTAGGAGGTGTATGGCACTTTTCATTGGTTGGGAATGGAATATTCATTTAAACAGATATTAACAATGTTTGTTATCAAATTAAATAGTTTTTCCGTAGCATATTTAAGTAATTTGGCATATATTGCTCCAGGACCACTTGCTCTATTATTTTTTAATAACATTAATGCTCTGTTTTGGACGTTTTTGGTCACGCCCGCTTCTTTCTCTTGTATGTAGATGTGTTCTTCGGGTGCTGTCTTATATACTTCTCTTTCTTCTGATAATAAGTTGTTATAGTGTTGCATTCATTGTTTTTTTGTTATTGCCTATATTAATATTTTCTCTTGTCTTTTTTTTGTTGTTGACTTTATAATTTTCTCCGCTTCTGTGCTTCTCCGTCCCTCTATATAGGTATTGATTTTTTTTATATTTGCAGTCCCACATTTAATTTTTCTATGCTGTAACTGTTCTTCTGATATCATTTTCACATCGTCTGTCTTTTTCTGATTTTTAGCTAAGCCATTTCAAGAACATGTTTCTATTTTTTCAACCAGCTGTTCTATATCGTCTGTACACCATTAATTCTTACATTTTTGCTTACATTTTTTACCCAATGCTTCTTTCTTTGCTCTAGAATACTTTTGGTTATAATACTATTACACATTCCTGGAATAATTTGAATTATCTGCAAGCGGACTAACTTTACATATCAAAAAGACGAAATTCATGACTATTGCAAAGACATAACAAGCGAGGTTATGACTATATACATACTTGGGAACAATTGTAACCAAAAACAACGTTTGTATGCAACAAAAATAGAAAAAGTCTAATTAATAATATGAAAAAAGTACTTTGCAGTAATGATCTAAGCCTGCAACTCAACGTACAAATACTGATGTTGTATGGTTTTTCGGTGTTGTAATATGGAATGGACAGATGGACGCTAAAAAACGGACACTAACAACAGAATAGAATTGTGTGAGATGTAGACTTGCAGGAAAATCTTGGAAATAAGCCATGTGAATTAGTTTACGAACAACAACATTTTAACAAGAATGAAAAGAGAACAAGAGGTTTTTAATACAATTATTAAAGTAAAGAATATTGAAGTATCTGGGCCATATCAGGAGAGAGTTATGTATTGTTGCAGATTATTATACAGGAAAAAATACTAGGTAGAAGAAGCATAGGAAGATGACGTTTATCCTGGCAAAATAATATGGCAGAATGATACAACTGTAAGTCTGTTGAGCTTTTAAAAGCAACAGTATCAAAGATGAAGATAGCAGTAATGATATTCAAGTCAACCAATAATTAATTACTTTTTATAGAATTTTATCGTTCCCTTATATATGTAATGTACCCATCTTTTAGATGTTAGAAATTGCACACTTATTGTTCTACTATTGTTTAAAATTATTTTAAAAAATTACCCGTAATTATTGTTGCTCTATTAACTACTAATTAGGTTCTCCTATCTAGTATATCTTGAGTTTTTCGCTTAACCTATACCTAACATTCGTTACTTAGAAACAAAATTATATCTAATGGTAAAGTATTTTGATAACAGCACTATTAGCTAAGTGAAGCATTATTACCCAAAGTTAAAAACAGTTAAAAACGTTTTAATCATTTTTGCATTTTATTTTCGCACTTACGATTACCCCGTGTAATATAATCGTAGTGTTAAATATGTATATGTCTATCTTGTCGTTAATCACAAAATATGAATTTTAAATATCTCTATAAATATGAGATAAATGTTTAGCAATAATTTAGACGACAGTTAGTTTATTGAGTAGTAACCACACGTTCCGAATGACTCAATCGTTAGCAGCCATGAGATTAATATTAATTTTTCCACTTTTACTGCGTAAGTATTGATATTATAGTTTTTAATGATTAATAATCCAATCTCCAATTTGTAGCCAGTAGAGTTTATATATAAGCTATTTTCACGTCTTTTGCCCCGTAGTCCTTGTTTATTTTTTAAATTTTTTGTTGATTATTTAGATACTTCACTTAGTAATTGTGTTATCTTCAATATCTTAAATAACTGCCCAAAATGAGAGATGAAGATCACAATATAAAGGGATCCAGAAGATATCCAGAAACCAATAATTTATTATTTATCCACGTTTATCAAAAATCTTTCTTCATTTGAACTATAACTATAAGAAAGTGCATTCCTCGTTTATATCTATCTATCTGTCTAATTAGCCTTCTTAGGTCCATCTTTGGACATAAGCCTCCCCAATCCTTTGCCATTCTTCTCTGTCTGTCACTATAGTCATCCACGTAGAGCCCACGTGCTTCTTGATATCATCTGCTCATCTCATTTGGGGCCTTCCTCTGCTTCGTTTATATTCCCACGGTCTCCAACTTATAAGAATTTTGTTCCATCAGTCTTCTTTTTGTCTTATACTGTGTCCGGCAAATCTCCATTTCAATTTTGCAACTTCTTGTCTAACATCCCTCACTTTTGTTTTCTCTCTTATCCACTCGTTTTTTTTTTATCCATTAGTCTTATGTGCAACATTTGTCTTTCCATTTCTGTTTGGGTTTTTATGATTTTGTCCATGTTTGCTTTTGTAAATGTCCACGTTTGGGAACCATAAGTTAGAACAGGGAGTACGCATTGATTGTATACTTTGGTCTTAAGATGCTGTGGATATCTTTTGTTTTTAAGAATGTAGCTTAGTTTGCCAAATGCCGCCCATGCCAGTCTAACTCGTCTTTTTATCTCTGCTGTTTGGTTTTCTTTTTTAAGTTTTATAGTTTGACCCAGATATATATAATCCTGAACTTCATCTTATCCGATCCTCATTGTGATGTTTTCATCTGTATTTGTTATGATTTTGGTCTTGCTGTAATTCATATTAAGGCCTATCTTTCCAGCTTCTACGTCCAGTTCTTTCATCATTTCAAATAATTTTTCTTATTTATATGTTATCAATGCGATGTCATCAGCGTATCTTAGATAGTTCAAGCGTTGTCCACAAATTTTTATACCTTTTTCTTCCCATTCTAATCTTTTAAAAATATCTTCCAGAGTCTGATTAAAAAGTTTCGGTGATATTGTGTCACCCTGTCTCACGCCTCTATTTATTTGTATTGATTTTGTTCCTTCATATACTTTAATTGTTGTTTTGGCTTCCTTATATATATTGGCTATTAGTTCCGTATATCTGTGGTCAGTTCTGCTGTTAATCAAAGAACTTTTTACTGCCCAATGTTCGACACTGTCAAAAGCCTTTTCGAAATCTATGAACTTTATATATAGAGGAATGTGGTATTCATTTGCTCGTTCTATACGTATTTTCATACTTAGTAAATGGTCACTTGTGCTGAATCCCTTTCTAAAACCAGCTTGTTCTTTTGACTGGCATCCGTCGAATTTTGTCGTCAATCTATTGGTTAAAATTTTTGTTAGGAGTTAACACTCCTCAATGTAATGTTGTTCATACATTACATTGAGGAGTGTTATAGGACGGTAGTTTTTTATATGTGCTTTATCCCCTTTCTTGTGTAGGATAATGGTTACGGATTCCTTCCAGTTGTTTAGGATTCTTTTTTCTTTTAATATCTTGTTAAAAAGGGAATGTAGAGTGTTAATTACCACTTTTCCACCATATTTCAGCATCTGAAGTTATTCCATCTTTCCCAGGCGATTTGTTTCAATGCCTTCTTTATTTCTGATTTGCTTATTTCTGGCTGTAGCTCTGAGTTGACATTTTTTACTTAAGCCTTAAGTTGGTTTTTAATTGTTTCTGGTGGTTCCTTTTTTGTTTTATATAGTTCTGAGTAGAAATGGTGGATAATATTTATGATGTCATCTTTAATGTTTGTTTCTAGTCCGTTTTCATCTTTTATTTTCTTTATTTCACACTTACCTAATTTCGGTCTTAAGCATTTCTTGTTCTGTATTACTTCTTCTATTTTTATTTCTTGTTCTTTTCTCTTATTTTCTTTTATCATTCTGCTTATTGTTTTATTGATTTCTACATATTCTATAGATTTCCTTTTGCCTTCTTCGTTCAGCTTCCTTCTTTTATCCATAATCTTCTTTGTTTGTGTTGATATATAGTTGTTCTTTTTTAGATCCTTTTTTGCTATTTCTTTATCTGATGTAATCATCGTTGCTGTAAGTATGTTGTCTATTTCATCTATATCTTTGTCATCACTGTCTAATTTTTGGGTAAGTTGTTCTTTTAATAGGTCTTTGTATATCTCTTTATATTGCCCTAGTTTGTTTGTATCTACTAGATCCCAGTTTTTAATTATTTTTCTTTTCATTTCATAGTTACCGTCAACACTAATTTTTGCTCAGACCATCCTGTGAACGCTACCTGTTGTGAATCTGTTAAGAACTGTTACATCTTTAATGATATATCGTTCCGTGGACAGTATGTAGTCGATCTCATTTTTTGTGGATCCATTAGGGCTGATCCATGTCCACTTTCGTTGGGGCTTCTTTTTGTAAAAGGAGTTCATTGCGTATAGATGCTTTTCTTCTAGGTAGTTGATCAAAGTAGCACCTCTATCATTTCTCTGACCATACCCGAAATCTCCTATTTTAGTTTCTTCCTTGTTTAGTTTTCTACCCAGTTTGGCATTGAAATCTCCAATTACTAGTGTAAGACGATTTTTATGTTTTTCCATAGCCTTTGATATATCTTCATAAAATAGTTCGATATCTTCGTCATCATAAGCTGTCGTGAGGCATATACCTGGATAATTTTAATTGATGTTCTTTTTATTTTAAGTATGACATAGGCTACACGATCTGATATTCCTTTGATAATTTGGACATGCTTCCTTATAGCTTTAGTTATTATAAATCCTACTCCAAATTTACTATTTTTTTCATTTCCTTTATAATACAGTAGATTAGCGGATTTTAGCTGTATTCGGTTTTCTTCTTTTCGTCGAGTTTCTGATAGGCCTATGATATCCCATTTTATGTTTGTTAATTCTTCTTCCAGTTCATGTACTTTTTCATCCGTAGACATTGATCTAATATTATATATCCCTATTGACAGGTTGACGGATTTTTTGGATTTATGTTGTGTTCGTCTTAGTGGGTTTTTGTTTTTATGTATCAAAAGCGAATTATTGCCTCCCCCAGATACCGCGAGGCAGACCTTTGAGGTGTGGGATTTAGAAATTTTCTTAGCCACTTGGGGACCATTTCCTTTTATTTTATTATTCGCCATGATAAAAGTGGTGGGGGGGAATGGCAGTTAAAACACCACGCTTGCCAGGCGGGTTCGTGAGTTAGTTATCAGCCGCCCATTCTCGGTCAGACGCTGTTTGTAGCCGTCCTTAACTAAGGTAAAATTTAACCACTGTCCATTCCCAGAGCTTAATAGGATTGAAATCTATAAGGCTTCCTTCTGTTCGTGTAATATTGAATCTATCAGAGATTTAGATTATGGTTGGGACATCTCGGTTTCTGCTCTGCCTGCATGAGGTCACTATGAGTTAGTCGGTTGTATCCTATTCTTAGACAATTAATTTTTAAGTGCGGATTTCTTGACCTGGTAATGGAAGTTGAGTTGTACCATTGTTTAATTTCTTTCAGTTCTTTTTCCTGTTGTATTTGCCATTGTTTAAGAGCAAGTTTCTTAATGGATTTAATTTCGTGTGACTCTTGATACTAATGGGTCACAATGCTCATTAACAAGGAATCAAAATCCATGTCACCATTGGTTTTTTTGTTTTTCAAAGCTACATTCTCTTTAAGGTCGGTAAATTCATAATGTCACTTAGGGTACAACTAATATTATACTGACGTTGGATGAGACTGATATTACTGGTCTTAAGTAGTACAAGCTGTATAAAAAAGCGTGTGTTAATGAAATGTTCAGATGAACAGATGACTTGTCTAGTTCTGACTGGTTATCCTATTATTTCTCAATACAGATTGATGAAAGTCATATTTTAGGTCTTGATGTAACTGTATTCTTTTGACAGGCATCTTTTAGAACAATCAGTTTTTTTCTTATTTTTTGGCATGAAGACTGGATCCATATTATTTCTAATTATAATATATTGATTAGAGTGAATAGTACTGCTACATATCTGTATAAAATTTAGTTAGCATATAAACAATGTTCGATACAACTGTCTACTCAGGATTAGTGTTATCTGTACTAATTATTATGATTGATTGATTTTATATCTGCAGTTTACGAGTATAAAATCTATCTAATTTCTGACAATGTAATATATAGTCTTCTAACTGAAACCAAGTATTGACAATTACCATATTCTTCCCTTGGCACAGTTTTAGGAGCCCTTCTACTCTCTCGTTTCTAATTCCTAATCCGAACTGTCCTACTGTATTTTCAACTATACCTGCGCCAATTTTTGTAATAAATTCTCCTAAAATATATGTAATGTCTCTAGACTTAGTTTACTTCAGCATATTGTGCCATTGTATTGCAGTTTTGTGCTTTAATTTTTAGCAATATTATTTTTTCTGAAATTTGAACCACACCTAGCCCTGATGTTTTAATTGTGTTGTTTATAATGAATGCTACTCTGTATCGATGATCAATTTTATTTGCTCTAGTGTAAGACATATTGTGATTATTTATTGATATCTCTTCATTCCCTGACCATTTTATATCACTAACACCAAATTTATCTATATTTAGCCCCTCTTTCTCTGATAACATTATATAGTTTTCCAGGCATATACATACTTCTTGCATTCAAGGTAGCCATTTTTATATAAGTGGGCTGAGTATTTATGGCTTTTATGTGCAAGGGCTTCGCATATTAACGACCGAGGAGGCCTTGCTTTCTGATGGTTGTCCTCCTCTGCCGGGTCTGATGGTTTCTGATTACCATAATCAATAGTGCCTCTTACGTAACTAGTGCTATCTATTATAATTTATACTAGAGATGTCATCAGGGATCTTTAATGCAGTGGTTTCTGGTTGTCTTCTGCATTCTGATGTCGTTAACCACTTTCTTAGTTCTTTTGCCTTCGAGACCAATTTCTCAGTCTTTCTTTGATCCACCGGTCGCCAGTAAATGGTTAATTACTTATATCGGCAGAGAGAGAAATAAATACCATTTTATCCAGTCCGAGAAAATGTCACTGGTGTGGTTGGGTGACTAAGCTTGAGAAAATTTAACAGGATCAATGTTAGAAACATACCACACAAACAGTTCTACTACACCTCATTAATAGCTAATATAAACTTACTATTGAAGACTTAATTACTTCTTTAATTGAAAAAAGAAGAATAATTATGATTATTGAAGTGTATATTCATTAATTATAATACAAAATTACAACTTTTTAATTGTAATTACTAATCTACAAATGATTAAAAAAATCATAAATAAACATTTAAACATTTGTTTTAATTGATGCAGTTTTATTTTTTTGATAAACTACACGTGAATAATAAAATTGTTTAAGGTACAAGAATTACTGGCTATGAGTACGTGTGCTTGGTTTTACAGTAAACTCCAGTCAGTTTCAGTTGAGATCCAAATGTGTCCAACGTGTAAAAATTTAATTACTAAATTGAATAAGTAGTTGGCACTAGGATCAGTAAACCGATTATATTATATATGTGATCGAATAGTACAGTGAGTTTTTTATATTGTCATTTAAATGTAATTTCAGACATTCTCTGTCTTTTAAATCTGGTTCAGTAGCTTAATTTTTTTTGCTTGGTGTCAAAACTGCATATCATGGCTATGAGACCAAACTAACATAAGTGCAAAAAATTGATTTTTCTAATATTCTTCTTCTTCTACGGCACTACAGCCCAAATTGACCCTTAGCCTCCTTTATTTTTTGCCTAAACCCTTGCTTGTCGATGGCTAATCTTCTCCATACACGGACTCCTAAAAGGGCTTGTGTGTCGCTGTTTACTGTGTCTTCCCAGCGCTTTTTTGGCTTTCCAACCGGTCTCTTTTCCTGCATTCTAGCCTTTCGTGCTTTTTTTGGTAGCTTATTCTCTTCCATTCTTATCACATGTGCGGCCCACTGTAATCTTTGTATTCTAATGAAGTCTGACAGTGGTGCTTTCTTATAAGCTCTATAAAGCTCGTTGTTGTATCGATTTCTGAAAATTCCGTTTTTCCTCACAGGTCCTAGTATTCTCCTTGGTACTTTCCTTCCTAATGTGTCGAGTTTGCTTTTGGATGTTTCTTTCAGGACCCTGAATGCTACCTTATACAATTCAGCTGGTATTTCGCCAACTCCCGGGGCCTTATTGCTTTTCTAGGCCTTAATAGCTTCGAGAACTTCCTCTATGGTTGGAGCTTCTATTCCATTCTCTACTTCAGCATCTTCTAAGTTTTCAGATATTCGTATCAAAAAAATTTCTTTTTTTTTTGTCAACTCGACAGTAAAAATTCGATAGGTATCTTTTGTTTAGAGTTTCCGACAAGAATCAAAATGTATTTTAAAGGTGAAGAATGCAGCTTTTGTATGCATTATTTGCATTTTTATTTAGTTTATATTAAGTCCTGAAATAAATAAACATTGCGATTTTTACCATTTTTACAATTGTCATGAAATCAATAAAATATATCACGTTAATCTATTCTAATCTACTCTTCAAAACCTATAACATAAAATTTTGATGTTGTGTTTTGGCAACAGATATGAGACATTTAAATTATGCATAAAAAACTCTGAATTTAAACTTTCACAATACAGACAATCTCACGTCAGAGCAAACAATTCCACGAGGATGGTATTGAGTGGAATTTATAGCAGAAAATATCTAGTTTTTAAGTAAGTACTTGTGCAATCGAAAATAAGTAGGTTTAAATGTTATATTTGAAGTATAAGCCAAATATAACGTTTTCTTTCATTTTTCACAAAAACATAAATAACTTTCGATTTCGACCATATTTCGAGACGTTTGAAACTGAAAATTGAAGCTGAATATTTCAACGATTGACTGCATAAATATTAGTCGTTTTATGCAGTCGAGTCTTGGAATTTCAAGGGAGACCTTCGAAAACAGGTACATACACTATCGGGCCTGCGTTGGTGTGTATGCTTTATACACCAGAGAATTACTGAAAGAACTGCTTTTGATAAATTTGGTAATAACAATATGTCTCACAAAATATTTCACGTTATCACACGATATCAAAGTTTTTTGTGCATGACATCAAAGCTTTGAAGCTATTTTTGTAATAATTAAGCATCAAATTAACAAAAATAACTTTGTAAACCCTCATTTTAAAGGATTATCTATGCTTTTTCAGGAAAACTGTTTCACTTTTTCATATAATTTATCAGTCTTTACTATTTAAAATCAAATAGCGATCTTATATTGTTTATAAAAAATATTATTTATAAGTAAAAAATTTATTACATAACTTTATCACCAAATATATCAAAAGCAGTATAGATATCTGTATCAATGAGTGTCATGGGGAAATCGTTAGTTTCCTGGTCTATTAGCTATAGAGTTGTGCCGGTTGTGTGAAGTTAACGGATTTTTCAGTGCTTCATCGTATCAATAAGTGTGAGAAAAAATTAGTAAATTTGGTAAGTATTTATGATATCTATGCAATGTCATGATATTTACTTCATAGGTTTTTTTATCATTAAAATAATTTGACATTTACTTAAAAAATGTAATATTTCATATAACTCTGAAAGCACGTGTCGTTTGAGGCTATATTAATGATACGTTTATTGTAATATTTTTTTCATTTATAATGGGGAAAAAATCAGTGATCAAAAGTCATCCTGCATAGAATTTTTCCAAAATAATGTCAACTTACACATGAAGCAAATACATAAAATAATTAACATGTTTTATTCTTTTGTCAATGGCAGCTCTCCCAATTAGTAACATCTGCATCATTTGCAAGGCAGATTCCCAAAGGGGCTTATTAGTGACTGTAAGACGAGGGATAGAAACTCTGAGGTCTGTGAGTATACAACAAAAAAATAACATTCACAGCATAATTCGAAATTTTAATTCCATGACGATTCACTCAAAGTACACTCTTAGGAAAAATTATCATTTTGTTATAAAAAGTGGCCCTCCACAAAGAGAACTTTTTACATTGACCACAGTGAAGAAGGATTTAAATGCTCTGCAGTTTGCGGGTCTTGTGAGATATGCAATACACAACAGTGTGCGATAATCTTGCACTTCTAGTGCCAGAGAGAATAAAACGATGATGGCGGCGACGACATTGATTAAATGATAAAAAATCATTAAATGAGAATGTGTACGACGAAAGCCACGAATATGCCAACTTTGTATATTGAATAAAGACCGTTTTGAAATGAATGCTATAATGGTTATTGTTGTCGCCCATAGTATTATTACTAGTATATAACTATTACTTCGTACAATTTCTTTTTCGTTTCGAGAAGCAACTTTATGGGGAGGGGGTATTACTTTAAGACGCATTAATCAAATGTACGTTTATCGATACCGATTAGGAAGATATCGATTATCGTATTATAATCGATATCTTCCCATTTTTTCTATTTATCTCATTTTTACGCCTGTACAAGTACCATTTACGAGATACCAATTCACTTATTATCTTGGTAATTTAATTTTTTCCGTTTTTCCTTCCCTGGGCACAGGGATTTTAGAAGAAAAACTGGTTCACTTCATACAAAACTATGAAATTACTATGAAACTATGAAACTAATGAAATTTTTTGTTTTCAATATAAACCAAACTACATGTAAAACTAGTTGCTCAGTACTTGCGCCCGCAGTAGAATAGTGCACGTGCACCCTGGCTAATCCAAATGAACTAGCACAAGAGGCACCAGACAATTTTTCACAAGATCAGCTAGAAGAAAGAAATCCCAGTTTTTAAAGTTATTAAAGATGACACTGCCAACAAATGGATTTTCCATCGTAAACCAATACTTCTTACCAAAGTACCAATTGACAAAGATCTCGAACACAGTGAACAAATTTGACAACTTAATATAAAAGGCATAAGTAGAGCAAAATGCCAAATTCTGCACAGATTATCAAAAGAAAACGATATTGACCTGATAGTAATACAAGAAACGCATACAGAAAACAAAGTTCAATAGAGTTCAACACGAAAAATCCCAGGCTTTGATCTACTTGGTGCCACTTACGATAGAGCCCACAGTGTAGCAAACTATGTACGCACAAACATAGAAAATGTTTTTGACTAAAGTAACAGTCGGTCGTAAGATTAACTTGACTTATGGGTCTCAGGTATAGGGTCTTTTTGAGTACGATGAGATGGAAATAATCAGAAGATTTTATATAAAAAAATGTTTTCTTGTCCAAGATATTGTCCAAACTTTATGTTAGATTTTGAGACAGGTATTGCTAGAGTCAGCCTATATACGATGAATTTACCTGAAAAATATGTTAAAAAAATACTAAGATATTCAAATGATAGGTTGCTAAAATTTCCTTTGGAAAGAAATGATGAGAGCAAGGTGTGGCTGGTGGAAAGATTGGATGAGCATGGGAGAAAAATTTGGTATTAAGGCAAGGTGTGAATGGGAATGGAGATAGATGGCCTAGTATAATCAAGAGTATGATAGTAAAAAACAAGGAGGAGATACAGCGTCAGACTGAGAACAGGGCACTCGAATCAAATTTTTGTGGACATTACAAAGAACTGCAAAGAGAAAGAGTAAACATGCATTATCTACTAAAAATAGAAAATTTTGGGAACATTCGATGGCTGTTCAAATTAAGATGTGGAGTTTTATATTTAACTGATCTCCCTGGAAGAAATGATGAAGGAAGGTTTTGCTCAATGTGTAACACGAAGTAAAGGGAAGATGTGATACATTTTTTGGGAAAATGGTATTGAGACAGATAAGGTTAAAGTGATTGGGTAGAAATGAACTTAGTAGAGCGAAAGTAGTTACTATGATGAGACAGAGACGGGCTGAGTTCGCATGTTGTTGTAGGGAGGCATGGCCGTATAGGTATGAGTTAGTGAGCCTATTTAATTACTAAATCTATTAGCATGGTGTTACTTTAATAGGATGAAAATATTAAAATTAGCATTAATAATTTGTTTGCTTATAGCTATTATCTTTATATCTGTCTTGTCTATCTTGACTATCTTGTTATTCTAAGGGACAAACTCACTCATTTCAAATGCAAGTTATACCTTACTGTTATACATTGTTATTATTGTTTAGTCTAGTGCGAAGTCTTACTCGGTAGGATATACACATTAATGTATTACTATAACATTTATATGAATAGTTATTTAATTTATATTTTAATAATTTTAATGACCTTGTTAGATAGAATGAGCCTTAGTGTAATTTTTTGTATATTAGAGAATAATATTTGTTTACCAATGCTTCTGATGGCATGTGCCAAGGAGAAAAAATGTCGCTAAAAGAGAATATTGTATTGTACGTTTTTTAAGAGAAATTAAAAGGCATTGATTGAACATAAAAAATGAAGCTTTAACTTTCACTTCTAATAAGAACAACATCCACTAGATAATTGTGAAAATCGACGATATCACAATTGCTAATTTTTATAAATATCTTGTATTTTATTGTATTGGTAAATCGATATTTTCCGTTTTCTTCTCTAAGCGAGGGTATTTTAGGGGGAAACCCGGGGGTAAGAGTAATAAACCTTTTTTTAGGGTCACAAAATTGAATTCTCAGCCAAATTCAGCTTTTTTGTATGATTTTTAAAAATTGAGTGGTATTTTTGTCTCTGACGACTGGACTATTCAACCATGCCAGAATTCGAACTTTTATCTCCATGTACGATGAAAAAAATTAGTCTTGTTTACCATTGGATTTCATTACTGCAGTTATAGTTACAAATATATGAAATTATGTGATTTTTTATGTAGCGGTGTATCATGTTAATTGTTATTATTTTTATTTTTAAACTTTATTGGTTGATTTAAATATATCAGTTACTTTTATAAGCATATTTTCAACCCATAAAAATAAATATGTACGTGCGATACGTTTATTTTGTCAATATCTCACATTAAATATTTAAATTATGCGTGACTTTCAAAATACAATTAAACATTTGTTCTTGAATAAGTTACACAAGATAATACAGACATTTATAATAATATACTTATTTTTATTGTTATTATAGACGATTACAAATATGAGGAAGTTATTGGGGTCAATGTTATTTTGTCTTTTTTATATGTTTTAGAAAACTAATTACTTGTTAACTTTAGTTAATTGTGCAATATTATCTTGAAAATGAAAAATAATTTGTGTGGCAATATTATTATTTCAGCAGTTCCTGCTTCAAAATACGTAAATAAAACGTTGACACTGTTTGTACATACATACATTTTTTATAATTATATACATAATGTACACTGTCATTTGAAAAGAACCTAATATTTCAGAAATGTAACATGTTAGAAAGAAATGCCGAAACATGTCAACTTTTAACTTAAGGGGACACTTTTTAGCGCTAATGTAATAAATAACCTTTTCTCTAGTGGAGATACCAATTAATTTTTTCAAACGGTGTTAGGTATCAAGGCGTACCTCATTTAAAATTGACAAGGCGTTTACCTTTAAAAGACTCTTACAAACGAAATATAACCTAAACTAAACTTGTTTTGCTTTTCTAATGCACCAAACCTTTTTTACTTGATTGTAAAAAATTTTCTCAAACTTATTTATTTTTATTTTTTCAAGTGGACCAGCAATTATTGGTATTAACAAATATCTTATAAAAAAATTCACCAAATCGTTTCACGACGAAGGTTTTAAGCGTATCTCATCGACATAAACACTTTTTTTTTCCTGGTAATTTTTCGAAAAATGCTTCCTTTTCGGATTATTTGGAATTTTTCGTTAAAAAAAAGAAATTAGTAATTTTTGGGATTTTTTTCCAATAAACTACTAGATTAATTGCAATTTTACAACAAGCTTTACAATCTTTAAACCTTTGAGTGTAGGTAAAAATATTTTAACAAGGATAAATGGTTTCTATCTTGCTGAAAACATCGACCCAATTTTTCGATTAAGCCTTTCGAGTACTCTACCACTAAATGTATATAGCGGTAATGGCAATACAGGCACCTCGCGCGTAAAAATCTTTGTTTGAATTTTTAAACATTAATTCAATACTAATAATACTTACAATTTAGTTAAAACAAAAGATATTTTTAATTATTTTTATAAAGACGTACATAATTAAAATAATCAGACGAGTCATGAGTGAAAGATAAGTAGAAGCGGCATATCTTGTCTTTTTGTGGTAGCATTAAAAATTGGTTGCTTAACATCACTGTTTAAACTTACTTGTGTTAACTTTTTAATATCATTTTTTTCCGCTACCACAAATTTTTCCAATCAAATTTTGTAACTTTGGAAGATTATTTTATTTTTCAAAATGTTAACTGATTCAGAAGCTGATCTTCTTTTCGTCCACACACTTTTATTACAATCTATACCTACTTGAAAGTTAATCATTCACAACATAAAAATTATTTTTTTGATGTGATACAATTTTTACATAATAATAAGACTCTTTTTTTTACATGCGAAGGCAAAGAAAATCATTTACAATCTCAGAACACTTATAAAGTGAGGCACGATATTGTTATAACACGCACCCAATATCAAGTTAATAAAAGTGTGGATCGCTGACGTTAATTTAGAATTACCTGAGAAATTTGATGGTGAATATTTGTAGAATACTAGAATCATTATTACAAATTATTATAAAAATTATTATTAAATTCACCAGGCTTTCGGGATGAACCGTGTCTATTATTACTGCGCCGAGCTTTCGACATGATCTCTGACGTCTTCTTCAAAGCTTTTTGTCTTATGAGACTCCAAAGATAACTAATCACTCCCCTACTGCTAATGATCTATCCGCTGTGCACAGTAGTAATATTTCAGTGACTTGTAAACAGGGTAATAGTGTCTGGGGGCTCAGAAGACTGAAACTCCGAAAACCCTGAAGAACACACCAGAGAGAATGTCTACGCGGTTCAAGCTGGAAGCCTGGTGAGTTTATTATTAATTTTTATAATAATATTGATCTTAGTTTTAGGTTTAATTGTACTAACCGCGCTAACCCCGGAAGCCTTTCCAAACCCCCGAGACTATTGCAATAAAATTTTGTGTATATGTTGGTCCAACTTAGGATAAGATGTTTTTTATCCCGATGAATGACCATTATTTTTTTATTTGTAAATTTAAAATATTTTATACGATTTCACGTCTGCAGTTTTAATTCATTTAATCCATGTATTTTAAAATATTATAAAATGACATTTAACAAACATCATTTTATCTTTTTATAACTTTTTTTATAATAAATCGAGAATATCAAAATCGATTTGGCCAATTTTGATTTTGAAATATTTGAAATAAATCCTAGGAAGGTCTAATAGTTGAGAAAATATAATGAAATTATAAGGAAAATAGTAAAAGCGACGGCTTTATTTTCTCATACAAACAGTTACATAAATACTCTTATATAAAATGTTTAATATGATGTACCTCTACAGTAGTTCATTTAAACAGAAAGTGACGTTTAAAAGCTCAGAAATCTATCTATCTATATAAGGATTTTCACAGCTGTCGCCGCCTTCCTTCTTTCAGCCAATGTGTCCAGTCCTTTCTGTTCTGCCATTCTCCATCTCTAAGGTCTCGTCTTTCGATGGCCTCGTCCACTTCATCCCTCTATGATCTTTTGGGGTCTACCTCTTTTCCTCCTTCCTATTGGGTTCCAATCCGAAATCTTTGCTATCCACCTTGTATGATCTGTTCTTCTCACATGTCCATACCAAATTAAACGTTTTTCTTCGATGTAGCTGAGTATGTCTTGTTCTACTGCCATTCTTCGTTTTGTCTCCTCATTTCTGATGCGATCCATTTTTGTCACTCTGCAGCTTCTTCTCATAAACTCCATTTCAGTTGCTGTGATTTTGGAGCTGTTTCGTTTATTTATTACCCAATTCTCTGCTCCATAGGTCATTATACTGCGTACCAAGGTCTTATAAATTCTCTTCTTTGTATTTCTGGTAATCTGTCTATCCCACAGTACCCCGTTCATTTGTTTAATACATGTTCTTGTCTGTGCTAATCTTCTGGTTATCTTTTGCTCGGTGGTTCCATTTTTTGAGAATATGAATCCTAAATATTTGAATTTGTCAGTGCCGTTAATTTCCCTATTATCGTCCATTTCCATGTTTCTCACTGGTTCTTGCTCTGTTGTTATAAGTCTTTTCTAGATTTATTTCCAGTCCATTTTTTGTGTATTCCTTTTCTAATTTTCGGAGCATATAGCACAGATCTTCTTCATCTTGAGCCGTTACCACTTGGTCATCTGCAAAGCTTAATGTGTACAAGAAGTTGCTCCGGATTGGTATTCCCATCCCTTCACATTTTCTTTTTCATGGTTTTAATATTTGTTCGAGGAATATCTTGAACAGTGTCGGAGATGTAGAGCATCCCCGCAATAAGCCTTTTGTGGTCTTAAATTCGTTGGAGTATTTATTGCCGCTTTTAACTCTTACCTTGTTGTTGTTGTAAAGCTTTTTTACGGCTTCTAGTAACCTCTGAGTTATTCCGACTTCCTTCATCGTGTTCTATAGTTGTTTTCTGGGGACCGTGTCATATGCCTTTTTTAAATCCATGAATGCCATGTGTACTGGTCTATTTTTTGCCATTTTTTTTTTCAATTAATTGTTGTAGTGTATATATGTGGTCTATGCAAGGCCGTGAACCCCGCCTGATCTTCTCCGATTTTATTTGAGATAGATTTTACCAGTTTTTCTTTCAGTATTTTTCCATATAACCTGCCCATACATGCTATCACACTGATTCCTCTGAAGTTCCCGCATTTCTTCTTATCTCCCTTTTTATGTATCGAGGTTATATATGCTTTGGACCATTCATCTGGTATTTCGTTCAGGTTTATAGCGTTACTGAACATTTCGTGTATAATTCTGTGTAGTTTGTCCGTTCCGTACTTAATTAGTTCAATAACGATTCGTCCTGGTCCTCCTGATTTTTTGTTCTTTAAAGTCTGTATGGCATTCTTTACCTCGATTAATGTTATCTCAATCTGTTCTTCATTCTGATTTTGTTGTTGTTTCTGTTCCGTGTCTGTCTCTATGAAATCTGGGCGGTTTTCTGTAAGTAGTTCTTTATAGTAGTCTTCCCACTCTTTTTCTGATATGTATTGTATTTGGACCTTTTCGTTGTTATTCTTCCTTAAAGATTTCAGTATTTTTCAGGATTCCAGATTCCTTGTTCCTCCTATGTATTGTTCAATTTGTGCACATATTTCTTCCCATTCTTCATTCTTTTCTTTCTCAGCTGAGAAATCATTCCACTTAATATTTCCTTAAGTAACCAATAAAATTCAATATTATTCAATATTAATATCTCAAATTCAAAGTAGTGATTTGAAATCAATTTCATTGTTTATTTAAAATCGAGCAACACTGTTTTATGTATAATATTATTTGTTCCTTTGATCCAATACATAATATGATGTAAATAAATAAATTTTGGTTGGCGGTACAAATGGTGATGGCCCAAAAGCTGTTTTGTAAATAGTAATCTTTCTATTTATAAATACAAATCTATAGACGATTACATAATTTTAAAAATATAAACATCAAACCCTTGATTTATAGTTTCACGCTGTTTTATTTTGCATATCGGTAGTATGGAATATTTGGGCTACATATGAAAATAATCCTCATTGTAAAGTTTGCTTTAATAAAAGACTCTGTAATATTATTTGCTCTGTTATTTTTGATAGGTTTTATTTACAGTCAACTGTTTTATGCAATGAAAATATTATGTTGTGAAACACTCATTTACGCACTGATTCGTAGGTCAAAATTCGATAGAATAGATTGTATTGATAGACTAAAAGAATATAATCCGTTAAACAGCAATGTAAAATATAACAGCAATATACATTCCAATTTTTACTAAATGAATGACAATGCACATTATTGTTACACGGTCGTAACTAAAAAGTGTACAATAATTTAACACCAGCTCGGCGGTGACATTGTTAAATATTTATTGATGTGGGTAATTTCGTATACTCCTATATACTTTGGTTTTATAATAATATTAGGGCTACATAATCGTTAAAGTATTTTACAGAAACAATTTTTTTAAAAATTAAAATTTTTTAGTGTTATACAGGGTGCGCCAACCTCCGGTTTTCTTTTATCACGACTAAATTGTGAAGTATAAAAAATGTTAATAACAAAACTAATGAATGGAACGGAATGATCCAATGAAAGTTGCGTTTTTTTAGTAGAACACCCTGTATATTATAGCATTGTTGTATATACGTTTTTAAAACATTAAGTATTTGTATCAGGTTTTATAGGTCTAAAGTTTATTATTTTCAAAATATTCTTTTACTTTTATTCAGAAAAATCGTTATGTTTAAAGGATTGTGGATTAGGTTTCCAAGGTAACAAAAATGTAAATAGCATGTCAAATTTTTATCTGGTATTTACTTGATATTACCCTTGACAGGAAGTTAACATGGAACTCACACTTAGATGGTAAAGCTAAAAGAGCATATATTGCCTATGAGCAATGTCGACGAACGGTCGGACGCACCTGGGGCCTTTCGCCTAGGGTGATTGAGAACTCGTTCCTGGCGGGAAGAGTTGGATGCGCTACCCCTGCTGCAGACAGGCTGCGATTCAATTAAACCAAAGTTTGTCTTTGACAAACCCTAAAAATCGAAACAAGACAAACAAGTATAGTGAGACAAACGTGGCAAATGCGTATTACATATACACCGATGGCTCTAAAATAGAAAAAGGCTCAGGATGCGGGATATACTCCAGATTACTGAACCTAAAAATTAAGTGGAGTTTTTGCAAAAATACCAGCGTAGTTCAGACAGAACTGGCTGGTATCTCCATAGGTATCAGATAGCAGACAAGGGATACTAACCTTGAATAGACTACGTGTCATATCAGAGTTAGTAATTAGGTGTCACTAGTAACTAACTTAAGCTTTGGATGGTAATACCTTCATCCTGAAGTGGGTGGGTTAAAGGACACAATAGGGATAAAGGCAACTGAATTGCTGACCAATTGGCCAGGAAGACACCAGGCTAAGACTCTTAGGATCTACGGATCTTTTTGGTAGGTCAACTAAAACAGTCGTGGAAATTGTCAAATGTCACTCACATAGGCAAACCTTAAAAGGATGGAAAGATGGGCAAGGATGTAGACTTGCTAGGATAACCCTAAGTAACCTTAAAAAATTAGCATCAAAGAAGTACTTGGGAATGAACAGGAAAAACCTACGCTTGACAATTGGTTTTTTAAGTGGTCATTGTCAACTAAGCAAACACCTTCAGATACTGGGACTAGTAGACACACCTCTATGCAGCAACTGTAAACGAGAAGACGAAACTGTAAAGCATGTCTTTTATGAATGTCGCAAGTAGAAAAAAGAAAAGTGGTAGAATATTTATATAGAAAGGGTGTCCGAAACTTTAAAAAATTAGCGCAATTTACTGAACTCGGAAAAAGTGCAGTGTATGAGACAATAAAGAGGATAAAAAATGGCATAGATATGAGACAGACCAGTTTCGGGTAGACCGAGTAAGATTCGCGGAAACAATTTAAATGCTTTAGTGGCGTTAGGACGACAAAATCCGCGCCTAGGATTTTGAGAATTAGCGAACAGATTTAAAAATCAACGAAGAAACTATCCGCATGTCACTGAAAAAGTAAGGCTACATATCAAGGAATCCAAAAAAAAATCCCTCTGCCAAGGCAACGAAGAATAGATTTTTGTCAACGTTTTCGAGAAGATAATTTTAATAATGTCTTTATATCTGATGAAAGTTGTTTCCAGCTTGTTGCAAATCGTCTAAAAGTTCTATCAAGAGAAAATGTTACCGTTCAAATTTCCAAATTTCCCACTAAAATAATGGTTTGGGGAGCAATATCTCAGCGTGGTGCTACACTTCTTTGTATAGTTAATGGTACTGTTGATAGGTCGAAATATTGTGACATCCTAAATGGTTTTCTTCTTGAAACGGCTCATGTTTTATATCCAAAGGGGTGGCGTTTTCAGCAAGATAATGCAAGACGCCATACTTCTGCTTATACTCAAGCTTGGATGCAAGAACACGAATTGGCAATAATTACGTGACCAGCAGCATCTCCAGATTTTAGCCCCATTGAAAACATATGAAGACTGATGAAGATTAAAGTGGAACGAGCAGCGCCAAGAGATAAAGGGTTTGATTCGGTCAGTTTTACAGGCCTGGAACACCATTACCGAAAATTATGGTCTTGACCTAGTTTCGGGTGTACCTGGACATTTAGTTAAGTGTTTAGATTTAAATGGAGGTTGTATAAGTCAATGAGATAAACTATTTGTTGAAATTTGATATTTCAAGTGATAGAAATAAATACCGTAAAATTATAATTCTGCTTTCTTTTTTCCGGATACTTTCTAGATGGACTGTATTATCAATTTCATAATATATTTTTGATTTACCCAAAAAAAAAATAGTCCAGTGGAAAAAGTAATGTATATTATCTTGAGGGCTATTTCATAGTAACATATTCGATCTAACCGTCGCTGTAGTTATTATTTAGCACATGCCTAACATTTATTGTACGATGCCGTTTTTGTATACAAAAATTCGTGTACAAAATGCCTTTGCCAGTGTTGAACCTGAAATAAAAGACGTTCAACAGTCTTTTATAACCATATATGACTGTATCTTAAACGCAATGGGTAATATTTTAAACATTTATTAACAGAGTTAATAATGCATTTATAAATATAGATTATCGATAGGGTTAATATTATTTTGGGTTAATGTAAAGGATAAATATTAGGTTTGCGAAATTTATTCATAAAATTTTGCAAAAACATGAAATTTATAGTTCTTCTCTAAATATCTACAAAACAAAACATACTAGTCAACATTGTCTACAAAATGGAATACTAATATAGAGAGTATTCTATTTAAAAAAAAAAGATAAAATTTTGTTTTTGAAAATAGTGATCACACTGTATATTATATGCCTAGATGTCAAAGATATTAAATTATAAAAAATAACACTACCTAAGAAAAATTTTGACATGTCATTTACATTGTTATTACCTTAGTAACCTAATCCACAGCCCTTTAAATATTACTACTCCATTCGTCAGAGACGAAAATGCCACTGAACCCCTTAAAATAATACGAGCAAGCTAAATTTTGCCGAAAATGTCAATTTTAGGACTCTAAAAAAGATGCAAAAAAGTTTACCACTTTCACTTCCGGATTTTCCATCCATTTAAAAAGTGTTTTAAATAAAAATGTAGCGAAGATAATTTAAAAAAAAGTCATTATCAGAATTTTTTTGAGTAGAATAAATGGTACCCTTAGAAACAACGATTGAAGCGATCGGCGATTTTGAATGTCAGTTACGCGCTCGAAATCAATGCTCTTGATCAGCTCGACGGTAAAATTTCTATATCTTTTGACCCAAAAGTGGCCTATCAACAAAAATCAAGATGCGTTTTAAAGGTAAAGAGTGCAGCTGTCGTATGTAATTTTTGTATTTTGCCGCAAATTAACTCAGTTTTTATAAAGGTGGTAATAAGTAAACGTGGCGCGATTTTTTATTATTCTCATGAGATCAATACAACGTATCCCTTTCATTGACCGGCCACTATGGAGTTTCCATAACTAGAACCTAATCTTCAAAACCTATAGCAAGACGTTTTAGTTTTGAGTTTTGGCAACAAATGTGAGTCATCTAAAATATTTTTAAAAGACTCTGAATTTAAACTTTCACATTACAAACAATCTAATACACTTAAAACTACTCTTTTTTAATTACACTAGTACGTTTTTCAAAAGAACTTAAGTTCTAACATGTTAAACTGTACGCTGAAACTGTACAAGCGAAACAGTAACATCTCCAGAAGATGCCAACCCCTAGTGTTGGAAACGTCGAGAACTAATCTCAGAAGACAGCGGCCTAACAGCCCAAACAGACAGTTTAACAAGTTAGACGATGGCCGTGAAAGCCTAATATATTTTACTTAAGTTCTCTTCACCTTTACAACGCATTTTTATTTTTGTGAATAAGACAGTCTGATTAAAAGATATCGATTTTATACCGTAGAGTTGATACAAATTTTATTTAACATGGATTTCGCGCATGACATTCAAAATCGTCGGTCGCTTCAAACGTTGTTTCTGAGAGAACGGTTTATTCTACCCAAAAAGTGCTAATAAATATTTTTGTTCAATATTATATCAGCTACATTTTTTATTTAAAACATTTTTTCCTAGGCCGTGCAGATTCTTGGTAAATCGATTTTTTCCCCTACGAGGAGGATTTTAGGGAGAAGCCTGGGGTTTAAAGTGGTTAACTTTTTTGCATCTTTTTTATGGTCACAAAATTGATATTTTCAGCAAAATTTAGATTCTTTGCATAATTTTTAGGGGTCAAATCTCTGACGACTCTAATATTTTCTCAATAAAAAATTTTGACAAAAATTGAAACGTTAAAAAGAATAATAATTTTATACCTATAAAACTTTCTACAAGTACTGTTCAAAACAATATTTAAAAATGCTTTAATATAGGTACAGGATTTTCCGTTTAAAAAAAACACAACTTTAATTTATTCCGTTGTTTGGATTGACCTTGTATAATCTAAAATAATTTTACATTCATATACATAATGTTTATTTAATACACTCATACATCGTTTATTACATTATTTTTGTTATAAAGTTTTTGTGTATTAGCTGTAACAAAAGCAAACCACAGGTTTGACTCACCGTGTATAAAATGTTCTAATTTTTATAAAATGCCTTGTTAGTTTTTATAAAGGTGCGTTAATTTTTACATCAAACATCTAAAGAAACCCTCGTTATAAAATACCATCATTCAATCTGTTGCACCTTTTACAAAAACCCTTGTTCTAAGACAATTTCTTTGTTTATTTTCCAGAATACTCCTACACGACGGCAAGCGAATGTTTGAAAAGAAATTACGGAGAGGGAAACATAGTTTGTGTATGCAACGAACAGCACTGCGACACGACACCGACCATCAAGGAGCCATCCTCTTCTCGTGTAACGATATACACGTCAAATAAAAATGGAAAGAGATTTGCAGAAAGTTACGGAACGTTTAGAGCTGGATCTCGGCCCAAAGAGACGATTGGAGAGGAGGTTTGTAAACGTAACTACGAAAAGGAGTTTGGAGCTTGTATAAGACATCGTAAATCGGGCGGAAAGGAATATAGGTGAGTTTTTTATATTCGTTGTATTAATACTTAATCATATATTTTAAAAAGCTAAGGAATAGAAGAGCTGCAGGAAAAGACAGTATACCAAATAAACTGTTTAAATATTTTGGAGCAGTCATGATGGGCTGACTAACAGGAATAATTAATAAAATCATAAAATACAATAAAATATCAGGAGAATGAAGAACTAACAAATTGATCCTGCTATTAAAAAAGACAATAAAAAACTGTCAGTAAACTATAAAGGTATCAATTTATTAAATGCCATCCTTATACTTGGAGGGAATGAATAAATTAAATGACGAATGGAAGTGTAGCAGAGGAACAGCATGGTTTTCGTACTAGAATGGTAAACAGATGCAATATTCGTCATAAAGAAAATTACGGAAAAATCTTTAGAGTATAATAGACCAGCGTTTTATATCAGATTAACTTAAATAAAACATTCGATAGAGTAAAAATAATCTTTTGTATAACTGACAGGTTCCCTTAAATAATATAAAAGCTATGGAAAACATATATTAAAAAAAATAATTTTGAGGTCGTAAGTGATATTGGTAAAATTACCAAAACCCTGAGAAAAGTAAGTTAGAGAAGAAAACGTTTCATAATGTTAATTTAATTACAAAAAATTAAGAAGGCTTTAATTATCTGTTTAGAGCAAAACCACATTTTTTTTTCTTCCTCCTCAGCTTTTCCCTTTTTACAGGTCGAAGTTCTTTACTCCTCGTCGCTTCTCATTTCTATCCATCGATCGTATTAGATATCCTATTAAACGTTCAAGAGAATTCTAAAGTGTCTACGAATGTACTGGCAAAAATTATGAAATTAGTAGAAAGTCTTTACGGTCCATTTTACATGCACACAAATTTCATCCATACAAAGTTCAGACCCACCAAAAATTATCTGAAGATGATTTTGATCGCCGATTAGAACTTTGTGAAACGGTAACAGAGAAAATTAAGACGCAACACAATTTTTTAGATTTTGTTGTATTTAGTGATGAAGTCACATTCTGTTTAAATGATTATGTGAATAGGCATATTTCTCGATATTGATCAGATTGTAATCCGCACTGGATGGAGGAGATTTATACATAAAATTCAAAAAAAATTGATGTCTGATTTGATAAAAAACCATTTATTTGGTCCTTTTTTTATTTAAGGTACGATGACCGGAGCCAAATATCTCGACCTTCTCCAAAATCAAATTGTAGCTGAAATTAACCGTTTGTTTTCAAACATGAATGTATATTTTTAATGTTGTTACATGATGTTAGGCAATATTTAAATACAATTTTACCTCAGAGATGGATTGATCGAAGAGGTATCATAGAGGTATCATGACTGGCAAGATCACCCGATTTGACAGCACTTGATTATTTCTGTAGGGTTACTTAAAAATCCGCGTTTATATTTTAACAAACCCCCTAATCTAAATTATGTGAAAGATCGCATACGTCGTGAAATGCAGTTAATTATTGTATAAATGATTAACAATTTTATTTGCAGCTTTTACGGTAGATTGCATCATTATCAACAAACAAATCGACAACTCTTTGAGGTTGAATAGACCTTGAGGTTGAATGATTGAGGTGAAATAAACTTTTCTGTGACGTATCACTCACCCTACGTTGCTATTTAAAAAAAAATAGGATGGCGGCGATACTTGAAGCAATGGCGTTATAAACACTTGTTTATTCTGTAAAACATGCAAAATTTAATGCTATTTAGTATACTGCCATTTAGTATACCAAAAAAGTCTTGTTGCCAGACTTTTTCGCAACGCTGTAGATGTACAAACAATGTCAACTACAAGGCTTTTCGTTGTTAAAACTTATTAAATTAAAAACTTATTTTCTTTTGATTTCATCTTGTACGTCTTTCTTTAGGTTACATTCTATTTTTCCCTGATATGGTGGGTTCTATCTTTGTGTTGGAATCGGAGTGTGTGACATTTTTAGTTTTTGTTAATATACCTCTTCTTTCCTTCTTTTCGTTTAAGACTACCTTTGCTCTAACTATTTTTGATTACAATGGGTACATCTGGTTGAAAATTGATTTAATATAGTTATTTCTTGAACCGCTTCTTTTTTGTTAGTAATTATAAAGTCAATTTCTTCGTATGCCTAAATTATCTTTAATCGAATGTGTTTGTTTACTTTTTAGAGCAGATTATATAGCTCTATCACTTATGCTTTTAAATGCAAGTATATGCTTTGTGTGTTTTTTATTTACCAAAAATCTGATGCCACTATTAAAAGACTCTCCTCTATACTGGAATGGGTTTCTCGACAAAAGTACCATTTGCTTTTACCTACCATTTGTTGTATTTGTTTATGTGCTTCAGCTCATTTTTAAGTTCTACAAGTTTTTCGTCCTTTATTAATGTTCTTCTATTATATGTTGTTATAAACCATATTCTTTGCCGTTTGTGAAAGTAGCCTGGTCAACTACGGTGATTTTTAGCACCGTCTGTCCCTCTACTTTCGAGACTGCTACTGGTTTAAATGAATTTCAGAGACTAAAAGCCTTGCGTTTTTTTTATTTCTTATTTTACGGGAATAGCTGACCGTTTCTCTGCTACGCTGGTCTTTGCGTATTGGTAGAAGGTTCTTTGAATAGGTTAGGAAATTTGGCAGGTTATGACGTGGTCATATAAAGAAATCATATACAAAATGCAACAATTTTCCTATGAAAACGATTTAATTAATTTAATGAAATTTTTTATTCGCGTTTTTACTTATTTAAAGTGCTTTTACTTTTCTGTCGATAAAATTTACATAGTTTATAATTTCGTCTGCTAATGGGTGATAATGACATTTGATAATGAAAATAAATTAATGCATGTATGGAATAACAACCTGACGTCCAAATTTACCTTACAGTTTGTTAACCTTGGGCTTGTTATTTATTACTGCATTTTTGCCAACATAAATGAAGTATTAAGTATTGGTTTTGATTATTAATAAAGTCTTACGTCAGTTATTTTTTATCTTCTTCTTCTTCTTTCTTCCTACTTTATAAACAGGCAAAATGCCTGTTTTACTTCGGTTTTTAGCCTCAAGTGACGTTGTCTGACCATCTTTTCCTCGGTCGTCCCAATGATCTTCTTCCATTTGGCGATTTGTCTCTTGATATTCGTACTATTCTATTTTTTGTCATTCTTTCGATGTGTTGATTTCATTCCACGTTTCTTCTTTTGGTCCACGTGTTTATTTCCTCTATACCACATCTCGCTCGTATTTCCTCACTTCTTACTCTGTCTCTTAGAGTTTGGTTTGTTATTTTTCGTAAGACTTTCATTTCTGTTGTTTCCAGTAGTGTTTGTGTTTTCGCCGTATCTGCTCTTGTTTCCGCTGTGTACGTCATTATCGGTCTTATTGTTGATTTATATATCCTGGTTTCCGTTTCCGTTGTGAGGTATTTGTTTCTCCAGATTGTGTTGTTGAGACATCTTGCTGCTCTGTTTGCCATGTTCACTTGTTTTTGTACTTCTTCTTCCACTTTTCCGTAGCTTGACAGTTTTATTCCCAAGTATTCAGTTTCCATCACTTGTTCTATTATTTTGTTATTTACGACTAGTTTACATCTTCTCGGTTCCGCTGATATCACTATCGCTTTAGTTTTCTCTGCTGAGATCTCCATGTTGTATATGAGCGCCGTATCTTCGAATTCTTTAATTAATCTTTGTAGGTCATCTTTATTTTCGGCTGTTATTATGGCGTCGTCGGCATAGCATATTATCCTTATTTCCTTTTCTCCCATTCTATATCCTCTTCTTTTTTTAACTTTCTTTATGATTTCGTCCATTATCAGATTAAATATTAATGGGCTCAGCGAATCTCCTTGTCTAATGCCAGTTTCATATTTGATAAGTTGCGATGGTTTTCCTTTACATCTTATCATAGCTATGTTATCTTTATATATATTTTCAATGGTTTTTACTAAATCCAGTGATATTCCCTTTTCATATAATAAATGTATCGCGTCCCGAATTCTCACTCTATCAAACGCTTTCTTCAAATCTATCAGACACATATATGCTGGTTTGTTGTATTCCAGCGACTTTTCTTTTATTTGTCTTATTACAAAAACTGCATCCGTGCATGATCTTCCTGTCCGAAATCCTTGCTGTTCCTCTTGCAGAAATATTCGTTTGTTTATTTTTGTCGCTATTATTCTTGTTGTCAATTTAAGTGTTGTATTTAATAGACTTATTGCTCGATAATTATTGGGGTCTTTCTTATCTCCTTTTTTGAAGAACATCACCATGATCGCTCTCCTCCATTCATCTGGTATTCTGTTCGTGGTGATTATTTTATTAATAAGAAGTTGCAGATATTGTACAAGGTGATCACATCCATATTTTAAGAGTTCATTTGGTATTTGATCTTCTCCTGGTGACTTTCTCCTTTTCAATTTGTTTATTCCTTCTTTTACATCGTTTTGGGAGATTTCTGTCTTTTCCTCAGTTATTATATTTGGCGTTTCTGGTAAAGGTTCTTCGTTTTGTTTTTTAAACATTTCTGTCAGGAAGGCCACCCATGTATCCTCTTGTATGTGTTCTATTTCAACTAGTTCTTTCACTTCGCTTCTTTGTTGTCTTATGAAGCGCCATACTTGTTTCTGTTGTCCATAGAAATCCATCTCTGGTCCTTTTGTGAATCTTTCCCAGAAGTCTGTTTTTGTTTTTCTTACCATTTGATGAGTTTCAGTTCTTATTCTTTTATATTCGTCATATGATTTATTCGTTTTTTCTGACTTATGTTTTAGGAAAGCTTTCTTTTTTGGTGACATTTTTGTTTACCCTCTAGTGTAAACCATTGTTTTCGTTGACCACTTTTTGTTTGTTATTTTTGGTCCAAGTGCTTCTCGGGCAGCATCCAGAATGTTTTTCTTAAGTTTTCTCCAGCTAGTCTCTACATTGCTTTCATTTTCGATATTCTCCATTTGTATTTTCTGTTCTAGCCTTTTTTGATATAATGATTTTATGGAGTCATCTCTTAAATTTTCTATTTTTATTATTTCCTTTGGATTGGTTTGTTTGAGCTTTTTTTTGTCTTGGTTATAATATTTATAGTAATCAGAAAATATTCCACAAAATAATAAAAAATATTGAAATTTTTTTTATATAATAATTCGGTTGTATTGCATAGTTGATACACAGTAATCATGTACAGCTGGTGATAGTTTCAAAAATCAATTGTTAGTGCAGTCAGGATAACATTTGACCTTACGTGGCAAGCTGCCCCAAATTTTATTATTCTAACCTTTAGGTGGCCAATAGTAGTGTAAACTTAAAAACGCGACTGAATTCCAGAGTTGCGTCAGCCGCCATCTTGGTTTTAAAGGAGAACCATTTTGTTCAATATCTCCGCCATTTTCCACTTTTCGACAAAAACGCTAATAACTCAAATTGTTGCAAACGCGATTTCCTAAAATTTCTTTTTTTTTTTTAATTTTTTCGTGCGGTCGATATTTTCCGAGTTAAGGAAAAGGTAGTGGAAGGGGGCGAAGCATAATTATCGAATTATCTCGTTTATTATTAACTTTACGACATGAATATACATAAGCAAAAATGAAGAGAATTATATTATATAAAATTGTAATCTCTTTCATTTTTTGCACAAGTCAATATTTAAAGTGGTAGGTTCGTTCCAGTTTATGGCTTGCTGCTAATGAAGTCACCGTCTAGAAATCGTTAGACTTATGACCTTAAAGATTGATTTCAGCAAAAATATGAAGAAGATCAAAATTGTAAAAATATAATTCTCTCCATTTTTATTTATTTACATTCTTGTCATAAAGTTAAGTAATAAACGAGATAATTCGAAAATTATGCTTCCCTTCCTCTATTCCACTATTTTCCCCTTAACTTGGAAAATATTGACCGCACGAAAAAATTTTCAAACAAAAATTGTAAGAAACCGCATTTGCAGCAACTTTAGTCTCTACCATTTTTGTCGAAAAGTTGAAAATGGCAGAGACATTGAGCAAAAATGGTTTTTTTTTCATTTTAAAATTCAATATGGCGACCATTTGCAACATAATTTCTTAAGGAATCTTACAGCTCAGTGTTACCTGTCTTATTCCATTGATCCCTACCATAAAAGTAACGTTAGAATAACTAAAAAATATATGTAATTTAACTTTCTGAAAACGATTTTTTCTGATATATTCACATTCACTGTAAATGAGGTTTGATAGTCTTAATTATTGATGCAAAGGTTGTTAATCTCCCAAACTAATTATTAAAATACTTCTGTAGGTTTTTAAAGTTTTTTTAATCTTATCAGTTTTTTTCCTTTTGTCATAATCTATTCCATCCATTCCATTTCCATCTTTTGATAATCTATTATGCCTTTACAAGCATCATGTTAAATGATTTTACTCACCCTTTTGTCATTCGTACCTTTGGTTAATTGACTTTTACCTTTTGTTACTTTTACGTCTTTTATGACTTAATATTTCTGATTTTTTTTTAACCAATTATTTTAATTAGCACTCGATATTTTCAGATATTTTTTAGCAAACACATTTTACGATCAAAAAAACAGGCAGCGACATTTTAGTGTTAGTGTTATTCAAATATTTATAGCTCTTAAATTAGAAAGGGGCTGTTAGTCTAACAAATAAATTATTACTAATGTTAATGGATTCCTCGTTTAATATTTATATATTTTCATGCCATTTGAATATTTTTTTACTGTGTTGTTTAATTTTTGGTAATTTTGTAGTCGTTCCTACTCCATTCATTGCTTTGATTCAAAAGTATCTGAAGTATATTTTAATCTGCTCATAGACAGGGTGTCAGTAAATAAGTGCGACAAACTTTAGGAAGTAATTTTGCATTAAAAGAATGACAGTTGGCTATATAAACGTATGTCCTCAAATGCTTCTTTCCAAATACGGGATGCATCTAAACATTCCGTATATGTATTTAGCATCTAGAACTATTCAATTTTTCCGTTGAGGAACGCGGTCATGTTTAAACAAATATGTGGGGAAGTGAAAAAAATGTATATGGAATGTTACTTTGGTACAATATTTATATGCGGAATATTGGTAGGCTAAAAAAGAGGACTTTTTATTAAAATCAGTCAAAAGGAGACTGATTCTAAATTATTTGTAATGTATGATTAAAGAAAACTAAAACAATGCAATAGGAAATAAAACAGTGCAAACAATGCGAAATCCAAGGTCCTTCACCATGTTTAGTTACATTTGATTGATTTGCTGCAATGTTGAAGGAAAGGTTATGATGACGCCTTTTAAACCTTTTGTAGACGGTTTGTCTTTAGGCCTTATATTGGCCTTGTGTCTTTGCCGAAGAACTTTCTGCCTGTCTTTAAAAAACTTTCCCAAGCCATTTCTGTTTTAATACAGGATAATTTTTCGTGCAATAATTTTAACATTGATGAATCAGTTCCAAATGTAACATTTTTATTTTGTAGCCTATTATTAAAATCTGCAAAGAAAAATTCTTGTTGATTAGCTGTTTCATTTTTGTTTAAAATAATATCTTCTCTAACATTATTTTCATCAATGTCATCAATACTGTTATTAATATAATTTTCTGTAATACTTTTAATGGATCCTGCAACCCCGCTATAAAATGAGAAAGGTTGAATTTTTTGCCAAAAGCTAATTTAGCTACGTAGTATCGATCTTCAGGACTAGTAGCTGGCATTATTTTTTAACAAAATTGTGACCATTTCCCGTACACGCGCCAATGATGAATATGAAATTCTTAATTGTATGGAAAAAAATGCGCAATAACTACCTCTTAAAACTCACTAAATTTAATTTGCATATTCTAACCTATTTCAAAGCAATAAACAAATTATCAGTTTGAAATAAAAATTATTTCAACCCCCGTATCTGGGAAAACGAAGCATTTGCGGACATACTGTTATGTAGCAAACTGTCATTATTGTTTTATGCAAAATCACTCCCTGAAGTTTGTTGCACTTATTTACGAACACCCTGTATATTATTTATATATCTATTATTTAATGAAACTAAAAACCTGGTACTTTGAACCCCTGTAACTCAGAAATATTTAAAAAATTAATTAAAATCCTTTGTAACAGGTATATATTTAAAAACTCAAACGGGCTATGTTAGACAAAACGTTTTCGGAATCCATCATTCCATCATCAGTGTCTAGGAGTACATAAATGTAGCCACTAAATATATGGGTAAAAACCCGTTAACAAATAATTAGTTACATTTGGTTGACAGTATTTCTTATAAAATATTAAGATGTTAAAGTTACCGTTCGATTAGGTAACATAGCGACATATGACTCCACGTTGAAGTTGCTAGTCCTGAGACGGTGTGTCTACGAGGACTTTATGGAAGCTTCCATAAAGGATTCCAATGTTCTTAGCCATCTAAAAAGTGGTCCATCAACACCCATTTTTTAAGTTTATCTATTAAAATATTATGGTTGACCCGATCAAAAGCCTTGGAGAAATCAGTGTACAGTGTATGTACCCTACAGCCTTCTCCATAGCCTTCCTCAGAAAGTCCACAAACACTAGTATATTATATTCAGTTGATCTGCTATTTCGAAATCCAAATTGTTGGTCTACTAGCTGTCTTTAAGTGGAGCTTTAAGTCACATGCAAAACATTCAAATATCTTTGGTATTACACTAATTATACTAATGGGCCTGTAATTATTCACCAATTAATTATCTCCCGCTTTAAAAATAGGTGGTAAAAAACTATTTTTTCCAGAATTCTGGAAATTTACTTTTATTTAAGGATATATTAAAAATGTGAAAAAGAGGTCTGGATAATATAAAACAACAATTCTTGAGAAAGCTGGGAGGCAATCCATCAGGACCAGGACCCTTATTCACATCCAGTTCTGTCAATTTTAAATAAATATCAGATATCGTTATGATGAAACCATTTAAGTTAGTAAGACCAAGTGAAGGTGAATCACTGGGTATGTCACATATTTGAGTGGAATAGACTAGAAAAATATTTTGCAAAAAGATTTACAATATCTGGTCCGTGACTGGATTCAACACCACCATAACTCAACACAGCGGGCATGAAAGGCTTTCCCCTCTGTGAATTCACAAACGACCAAAAGCCCTTCAAATTATTTCCTTGTGATAATTCCGTTAAATAAATATGATTTCTGTAGCCTTTAGCTTTTAACAATTTACTGTTGGCCCTCACCTGAGAAAAAGTGCGATAATCCAGAAGTGATTTAGATTAACGATATTTTTTGTGACTTTTGTTTTTCTCAACTATCAGGTCCTTCAACACTGGTAAGAACCAAGAAGGGAATCTAAGGGAAGCAAAGAGGACCTGAAACGTAAACCTTTACTATCTAGTTATTAGATGTAGTAAAGACAAACAAAAATAGATAAAGAGATAGATAAGTTAAATTAAGTTATTTGTGCAACAATACATTAAAATAAACAAACCCTTAACGCTATACCTGTTTCCTTTACCCCATAACCACCAGCCACCCATAAATAGATATGCACATATGTTTTACTAATACATTTGTGGAACGAATTTGCATTAAGCACCTACCATATTTGCTGCCAATTCAGCCATATTTACCGGTCGGGAAAATATATTGCCGCCATTTTTTAGCATAATCTGCCAATAAAATCCGTTCACTACATTTAACAAATTATTCGCCCATCCATTTTTCAGCGAACTGAATAAATCAGCAGAAATTAACAAAAATGAGATTAAGAGGATCGTGATCGACCAAAATAGGATTTTCCAGAGAATTATTGGCTGGGGAGGAGCTTTCACTGATTCCACGGGAATTAATATAAAAAGCTTAAGCAAGAATTTACAGGAGAAACTGATAAGGTGGGTATTAAAAAAAGGTTTTAAATTATTATAAAGATGTTTTGATTGTTATTTTTATTAATAGAAGTTTGAACATAAAAATCAATATCCGAGTTTGTAGTGAAAAAAATTCTTCTTTTTTTATATTTTACCATGGGTTCTTGGAGTTTAGCACACAACTGTATTTTGGGTTTTTTTTCTATGTCAATTTTCTGTTCTTTTAAAATTCTTTATCTTGATGATAAAAGTAAAAGTTTATGTGACTTTCTTTCTAAGGTTTACGTTAGAGTTTTCAGTCACTCAAGCGCACCTAACATGACTTAGAACAACGTACGTAGCCGGAACAGATAGCTTTATGTGCCGTCCAAAACTCTTATAATTTTTAGAAATGATGTCGTATGGTTTTTTCATCCTCCGATGTATTCGGGGATTCATGATGAGTTTCGACCGCCGTTCTGGAGGAGGAGCGAAGGTTTTTCGCCTCCATCCTCATGCTCGTGGAGTTTAACTGTTCTTGACTTTCACTCAGCGAGAAGCCTATGGAGGCTCTGTGGTCAGCAGGGTGCCACCAGCAATTCAGAAAACATTAACAGTTCGAGTTTTCTCAAGTGAATAATATGTATTTGTCTTACATGAATAATTTGTCTAGTATTCTGAGCGCTGTAGATGCCTTGAATCTCCCAGAGATGCAGTCCTTCACGCCTCAACGTGTGGCCAAGTTCACACTCCTCGAGATGTAGAAACGTCGATAGAGTGTTGACTCTTCAACGGCCCCTCGCTCCGTACCGCTATTTCTCGTAAAATATTCTCAAGTCCCGTGGGGACTTTTATTTATTTCTGCAGAATGGTTTGACGACGAAGTGCTACTTCAGCTCGGCCACCGATTGAGGAGTAATTATAAGTCCACCTGGGTGGACTTCTAACCATCGATGGTCTAGTGAAACGCTATATCAGTTCAACACGATATGAAATAGCTTTAAGACAACCTGTCTTTCCCTATTTTAAAGATCGATTTTTATCTGACCAGGGAGCGTTCTCTCCGGGCTATTAGTTGGTTTCGCGAGGTAATTCCAAGTCCGTTACCAGACTTTTCTCTACCTTGACAAAAGATAGACCAACATATACTTCTTGTTGGCTTGAATAATATTATAGCCGTAAGGCTTCGTATTTATTTAAACACTAAAGAGCTTTTGGTTTCGTCTTCAAAGCGAAGTCTTCTTAAATCGACGAAATGTTCACTCAGGTAATATTAAAACGCAGAATAGTTGAAAAAGTCATTCGGCCAACAAGGTCTAGCTGGAGACCCTATGCCGACCGACTTGATCCCTCTGCCTTTTTATACATTTTTTGATTGCAAATCCGTAGCGATCTTCCGTCAGAAGACGGAAAAAAAACGTAGTTATTAAAACTGTTTATTATTGACTGGCCAAAGTAACAATCTTTGCTGTGATTGGCCGCTCTGACGACAATAAAAGGTTTGTTGTCAGTGCCGAGGATCGAGCTCGTGCATTTTGGCTTGATATGCCAATATCATAGCTAGCAAGCTTTTTTTTTTTTTTTTTTGGTGGTAAATCTTCTAAAGACCGTACCAGGCCGTGTCCCCGTTAAGGATGACCTGGCGTGAGTTGGATTCAGGGTGGAAGGATCCATCCGCACGCAGTCCCCCCAGAGGAGTCGTGCTCACAGATACACCCATAGCTCCCTGCCTGCCAACTAAAGTCCACCCCCTTTTATACAGGCTACTCATGCGGTAGGTCCTCTTCAGACCGGTGCATCGCATGAATAGCCCATCCCCTCTCTCTCTCTCTCTCTTTCGCCCTCTCTCTCACTCTCTTACCTACCATTGCTGTAGATTCCTCTCCAATATCTCCTTCTTTCTGACAATTTGAGTTACTGCCTCCAATATTGCCTTGTACTCAGTCTCTCCTCTCATTGCTACCTGCATTATGGTATTTGTACTTACCCTACCTAGCTTTCTGTACAATTCGTTTCTGTCCTCATTAAATCTTCTGCACTCGAATACACAGTGCTCGGCCGTGTCAGCCACTCCACAGTCTGTGCAATTTCCATCCGCAACCTTCCCTATCCTTTCTAGATAGGCCCTGAAGGAGCCGTGCCCTGTTAGGAACTGGGTGAAAAAGTAATTGGTGTCTCTGTCCTAGCACTTCATCCAGTCTGCGATATTTGGAATTAATACCCTCGTCCAGGCCGCTCTATGCTCATTTGTCCATTCTTCCTGCCATTCCGTTATGCTCCTATTCCTGGCTATTATTTTCTCCTGCTCATCCTTCCCGTAGGTTTCTGCCCTTTCTTTCACCATCAAGTGGATGGGTAACACACCCGCGATCACTTGTATGGCCACCGTTGATGTTCTGTATGCACGTGCTACCCTTAGTAGTGCTTTCCTTTGGGCGTTCTCTAGCATTCGTCTATATTTCTTGATGTTAAGCACTTGTTGCCATACCGGTGCCGCGTAAAGTATAGTAGAGTGGACCACTTCCATTAGAATTCTCCTTTTGGCGGTCCCCGGACCCCCCACATTGGGCATAATCCTTGTCAGCGCCGCAGTCCTCACCTCTGCCTTGCTAACGACATATTTCACGTGCTCGCCAAAAGTTCGCCTCGTATCTAGGACTACTCCCAAGTACTTCACTTTTTTGGCAGGTACGATCCTTTCTCCCTCCAGGACAAAAACTATATGGTCTCTGGCCCTCGGACCCTTGAGAATCATAGCTTCAGTTTTCTCGGCCGCTAACATGAGATCTCTGCTAGCAGGCTACGGCTCACATATCTTGATGAAAGCTGGCGATGAATTCTGGAAACTTTTGCCTTTCTTTGGTCTTTCTCATTTTGAGTGGAAGTCTAAGCCAGCTCATTTTGTGATATTTCTTAGCCTTGTCATCCGCAGTTTACTAGTTTATCGTCTGTTCTCAATGTTTTTTATTTGCCCCATTTTCTACCATTATCAACTCTGGAGATGTATATCTATTTTGTCTAGGGACGTATCTTACATAAGTTTTTTTCTTTTTTACATACAATTTTCGCTTTTACCTTACATTTTAAATACATTTGATTTTTTACCAAGATTTTTTTTTAATTTATAATGGTATATAATGGTAGTAGTAATGGTATATAGTAGAATAAATTAGTCGTAATCATAAGACTTTTAATAGATTATTTGTAATTGAATTTTTATTATGGGTTATTTTTTTAAGTATCTTCCAGAACAATAATTGTAATAAATTTTATAATATTAATTATATTCAATATTTCAAACCATTTTTATAATTATATTGGTCTGTTTTATGTCTCTTTACCTATAAATATTCTAGTTTTGAGAAACCAAAATGCCACTGAACCTTCAAAATTATATAAACAAGCTGAATTTTCCTAAGATTGACAATTTTGGAACCACAAAATAGATGCAATAACCTCGATTACCTACTGAAAACCTCGATTTATTAAGAATCTGTAAACCATATACAAAATATTTTAAACAACAAATGTATCTGATAATTTTGAAAAAAAAAGTTTGCAATTTTTGTGTAGAATAAACCGTTCTCTCCAAAACAACACTTCGACCGATGATTTTGAATGTCAGTTACGCGTGTGAATCAATTTGTTATTTAAAATTTGTATCAACTCTGCTGTAAAAATTTGACATATTCTGATCACAGTGTCTTATCGACAAAGATCAAAATGCATTTTAAAGGTGAACAGTGCGACTTTTATATTCAATTTTTGCATCTTGCACCGCAAATGAACTCAGTTTCTATAAAGCGGTTGAATAAATAAATGTTACACGATTTTGCCATTTGTTGCGATTCTCATGAGATGAATAAAATTTATTACTTCCATTGAATATGGAATTTACATTGTCAAAGCCTAATCTTCAAAACCTATAACATGGAATTTGGATTTTGAGTTGTGGCAAGAAATATGAGGCCTTTGAAATATGCCTAAAAATCGCTGAATTTAAACTTTCACATAGCCAACGATTTAAAACCTTAAAGAATCCTTCTTTGTGATTGTACAAGTACATTTTTTTTTAAATATCATAATTTTAGCTACAAATTCCACCTAATACTGTCTTCGTGGAAGCATTGCATATGACATAAGAATGTTTGTAATGTGAAAGTTTAAATTCATCGTTTCTTAGGCATATTTCAAATGCAATTTCATAATTTCAAATTTGTTGCCAAAACTTAAAATCGAAATTTTATGTCATAAATTTTGAAGATTTTGCTCTAACAATGAAAATTTTATCGCGACCGATCAATGGAACTAATAGATTTTATTGATAAAAAAAAATCGAGAATCGCCTAAAAAATCGAGAATCGTAAAAAAATGGCAAAAATTATTTATTTACAATAAATAATTATTAGTTTATTTATATAACAGCTTTGTAGAAACTGACTTCAGTTTCGACAAATGCAAAAATTAAGTAAAAAAAGCTGCACTCTTCACCTTTAAATCCTCTGATCAAAAAATATCGAGTATAGATAACACGCTTAAAATCTCAGGTCATCTCAAGGTTGTTTGTGAGAGAACGGTTCATTTTACCCAAAAAGTGATCCTATTTTTGTTCAAAATTGTCTCAGCTACATTTTTTGCTTGAAACATTTTTTTTGTAACTTACAATAATTATAAATTGATGTTTCCCGTATTCCCCCACTACGGGGGAGGGGTTTTAGGGGAAAGCTCGGGGGTAGGAGTGGGAAACTTTTTTGTATCTTTTTCGTGATAAAATTTAGCTTGTTTGTATGAGTTTCAGAGGTCAAATCTCTGACGACTGGACTATAACTCATTAATATTTTTTTTAAGATCCTATTTTTCTAAAGACGGAATTGAATACAGTTTGGGCAGAGTTCCAATCGGTGGTACTGACTTTTCAACACATGGATATACATATATGGATACAGAGTTTGATGGTAATTACTGTGAAGATCCCTTACTAACTAAATTTAAACTAGCAAAAGAAGACTATGCATATAAGGCAAGTATTTTTATTATTATATCGGATATCTTCTTCATGTACTTTGTCCTTTCAGAACGTTGATTACCATCATAGCTATTTTAATCTTATTTACTGCCACCATAAATACCATCTTTGTATCAATACCACACCAAACCCGCAAATTCTTTAACCATGAAGTCTTTCTTTATTCTAGACTGAGTTTGGTACCCTATATTTGGTACCTTTCAATACATATCCGAAGTTCTCCAGATTTTTCTTCTTAATGATTTTTATCATTTTGGCGATTTGTCTTACTAAAACATTCTAGTGGAAGTTTAAAATCTTCTCCACTCAAGAAACTTTTATATTTCTTTTATAGCACCACATCTTGACAGCCTTAAGACGTTTAAGACTCTTTTATTCACAGTCCAAGACTCATTACCATAAAGTAAGACCAAGAACATATCAACCAAGAACACAGCAAAGTAGATTGATTCTTAATAACAATTTTAGGTTCTGAAACTGTTTTTGTATAGCAGTGTTTCTCAAAGTGGGGGTCGCCATGAGGTACTAGGGGGGTCGCCGAACATTTCCAAAATAAGACAAAAGCACCACTTTGTTAGATCGTGTATTTTTATTTTAACAACGCCGTAAATAGAAATTAACAATTAATTATCAGACGAAATGTAAAACTAAATATTAAAGTCCGTAAAAATAAAAGAGTAAAACAAAGTCTAATAATATAATCTTAATGAGAGCTATGCGCCTGTTTCTGTGAAACTAATCTTTCAAATCTAGGCTGTGTATTTGAGACACACACAATTATATCATTTTCAAGTACAAGACGATTTCTAACTCTTGTTTTAATGGCAGTCATAGACGAGAAACTTAACTCACACAAATATGATGTTACAAATGGAACCAAACATTTTACAGCTTCACTCGCCAACTGGGGGTATTACTGCATCTTTTCGGTCCAAAATTGGTCCTAGTTCTGGGAAAAAAATTGGAGCTTCAACATTCCATCACTTGATATTTCAATAAGTTTTTCTTTCATGTTTATTGGTATTTCAACATGCTGAAAGGAATCGGCTAAAAACGGATTAAGTATCCATCTGCAACTGTCGTAACTGTTTTGAATTTCTTCGGGGAAATAATCACAGAGCTGTTGTTTTAAATTGAGTAAAGTAACATGCACGTCAGCAAAAACTTCTTCAAAATTTTGAGCACTGTAATTGGATACATTTTCCATAATTTCCTGAAGGCACTGGAATGAATCGAGTTGTTTTTTGCCAAGTGAGGTCGACCATAAATCGATTTTACTTAGAAACGCCTTAATTTTATCTGTGGCTGTAATTATATTAATCTCGCGACCTTGTAAATTACTGTTCAAAATATTTAATTGCTCGAAAATATCAGCAAGGAAACCTAGTTTCAGAAGCCAAATAGGATCGGAAAATTGATTTTCATATGGGGACTTCTCATCTTTCAAATACAATAAAAGCTCTGCTCTTAAGTGAAATACTCTTTTTAAGACGTTGCCCCTTGAAAGCCACCTTACTTCGGTGTAATAGAGAAGATTTTCAAATAAAGCACCCATGTCTTCGCAAATTTTTCTAAAAATACGAGTCTGCAAAGCTTTTCCTTTAATAAAATTTACAACTTTAATGATGGTTTTCATAACACAGTCCATTTCAGGAGGTAAAGCTTTGGACGCAAGAGCTTCTCGATGTAAAAAACAATGTCTCCATTTGGCATTAGGCATTATTTCTTGTAATTTGACGACAAGACCAGATTTATGTCCTGTCATAGCTTTAGCGCTATCTGTGCATATAGCAATACATTTACCCCAGTCAATATCATATTTACTTGTACGTTTCACAGAAGTGTCGAGTAAACATTTTCCAGTGGTATTGGTCTCCAATGGGGAACACAATAAAATATCTTCTTGAATGCCATTATTTGTATCATATCTTACAAACGTAATGAATTGGGCACAGTTAGATATATCTGTGGATTCGTCCATTTGAAGAGAGAAGTACGTGCATTTATTAAGATTTTCCACAAATTGCGCTTAAATATCTTCTGCCATATCACTAATTCTTCTTTGGATAGTATTATTTGACAGAGGTATTGTATTTAATTTTGCAGCCTCTCTTTCCCCACACATTATATGTACCATTTCAACAGCTGCTGGAAAAATAAGATTTTCAGCAATTGTGTGCGGATTACTAGTTTTGGCAACACCATAAGCAACTTTATAACTTGCTAATAATGCTTTTTCATTAGTAGTGGTTGTTAAGGGAAAATTGTCTTGCTGTTTGTGAAGGACGTTCAGCTTTCTTTCAAAGAATTCTACGGGCTTGTCTTTTTTATCTGGATGTTTGCTATTTAAATGTCGAAGTAACTTTGATGGCTTCATGCTTTCTTTTGACAAGACTTGTCCACAAATAACACATTGTGGTTTATTGGAAATAACGGTAAAACCATATTTAAGATATTCATCAATGTAGAATCTGTTTTTCTTTTTATTGCTGCTACTGCCACTTTCAGACGTAGATGGTTCTGCACTTCTTTTTAAAAACTTATCCATAATTTATAATTTATCGTAGACGTAAACACGTAAACATTAATACGTAAGTCGTAAAATATTTACTCATTACTCAACACCGCGTTCGCCACCATACGCTGTTTGGATTCGAACTGAGGTTTCGTTGCGCATCGCCGCTTATATAAAGCCAAAACGAGGCTACAAGAACTTTCCAGAGTGCCATCTAGTAGCGAGCGCTGTCGCAATTATCATGGAAGAGTTTTTCGATGTAGACACAAGCTAATATGTCGCGGTGTACAATGTGCAGTCGACTTCTTATTTATTTTTATTGTAAATGCTCTTCTGGCAGAATTATCTTACTAGTGGGACAGATTGCAATCATTAAAATAATTGTATTAAAATAAAATAATTGTTTTTGATTTAAACTTAAACAGTAAAGTAAAATTAAATTTGAGAAACCATCAGATAATTGTAAATTAGGCACGCTATTTCTGTCAAATAATATTGAATAAATGAGTGGGAGGAAATTGGGGGTCGCGAACAAATTCTTTAGCAAAAAGGGGTCGCGGTTTAGATAAGTTTGGGAAACTCTGTTGTATAGCATGTAACGCATTCGTGCTCAAAACATTTTTTTAGGATCTCCAAATGTGGTCAATATGTTAATAAAAACAATCCCAAATTGGTAAAAATTAAGCTTTTATCGCCAATACCCCCATCATTTTTTTTAAAGTGATGTGAAAAACACAACATGGGGGACTTACTTTATAAAATAAATGCACAAATAAAAAAAAATATATTTTTACAAGAGTACAGGACCAGAATTAAAATATTTAAAAATATCACAGAAAAAGGACGCTGAATCTAATTTATCATGAAATTTTATAAAACATTATTCGTGGAGCACAATATTATATTTGATACATTTTTTTATTATTGTTGAGTGGCATAAACCACAACGAGTTGGTTTTGCTTGCGATCCCATAAGATATCCAATATTATCAAATATGGTGTCAACCACAGTCCGTTTTACTGTTGAGTGTAAAGGTCCTGATTTAGAACGCGGAGTACCATAGCTAGGAAGCAAAGCTGCTGCTTTATTTCGACAAAATTCCAACAAATCTAATTCTCGTTGGCCTTCAATAGTTTTCCTCAGTTTTCTATATAGAAGCCAAGCATTCTAAATAGATACGTCCAAGCCTTATATAAAGAGTGGTCAGTAACATTTCTTAGATCTTATGCTTGGTCTATAATATGAGATAATTTGATCCATCCTGCCGGTGCCTCTCATGTTCTGGTTATATTTTTTGCTGTGGAATTTTTAGTTTCTTACTTAAAAAATGCCTTGTCCTGTACCAATCGGACTGATACCTTGACAATTTAAAGCAACAGTGATCACACTATTGTCATATCATCGACACAAAAATGATTCATTGGTTTCGTTATCATATGCCTCGTGATGACCACGTAGAGATTTTTTAATAGTTTAGTGGATTCATCTTCTTCAGTCTCATATTTTTGAACATCAGACTTAGAAGACTCATCTTGAGCTGTAAAATCACCTACCGCAATATCAGAAGAAACTTCGTTTACGACAAATTCTATAATGGAATCTACATCGATTCTTATTTCACTTCCCCTTTGATCCAAAACAATTTTAGCTTCTGGACACAACTGATTGTGGTTAACATCATCAATAGTCCTTCAGTATCTCCTTCGCCGCCATCTTCGTTAGTTAGAATTTGTAGTTTGGAAAGAGTCAAATAGACATCCACACTATTTGGTTTTCCCATGACATTCTAATTCTCTAGAAGAGCTAGTATTCTATGGGTTCTTGATCTATAACTAGATTTAACGGTAGTGTGTTTTTTTTTGGAAGAAGACTATCGGACATATTTTTTTAGGCAAGTAAAGACAATTTCACTGAAAGATTCTTCAAAATTTTTTTGACAAGTTTCTTTTAGAAATTTCCAAACAATTCATCAAAACCTTTAATAGTACGCTGTTTGAACATACAAAAATTCGACACTTTAACTATCAGCAGCAACCTGTTAAAAACGTAAGTTTTTGATCTGTATACAATACCCTGTAGTGAATGCATCTTTTTGAAGGTGGAAACTGTAACTACTTACAGAATTTGACTATCAGGAAAAAATATATGGGTCATTTTATGAATGTGCTATGAGCGTTACAAAAACGCAACGCTAGGCATGAATGGGCCAAGTTAAATATCATTAGTTCATTTTTTATGTTTTCTGCTTAAAATGTTAAAGAACCGCTTCGATTAAACGCTTATTTTAAAAATTTTAAAAAACCGCTAAACTTTGAAATGCGCATAGGAAACATGTAAAAGAAAAAAATGTCGTATTGCTGATTGCGCTTTTATCCTAGGGTTGAGCGCTACCTCTTCTCGGATTTAAAAAAAAATTATTCTTTAAGTCCCCCGAAATTGTTAGAGGATTCAATTTATAGCAAAATATGTGATACGGACTTCTTGGTAAGTTATTAATATACAAGTTGTGAACGCTCCAAATTGTTGATTTCCTACCAAAACATGCATGTTTTTGGGTGGTTCTTCAAAAATAACTCGCAAACAGTATATGATCTTAACCAAACAGTCACAAGAATCAGAAATAAGTCTTACAAAATAATGAATCAAAATTTTTTTTATGTTTATCGTGGCTACATATCGCGGTTTCTGTATCTGTATAATAGGGAGGGCGAGTTAAGTTCGACAGCACTTAGGCCACAATTGACCCACTGTGCATCCTCCCAGGGAGCTGTTTTTCTTAGCTTATTGTCCATCCTGCCATTTCTAGGAAGGGGACAAGTCATCAGGAGTTATCTCCCTTATGTCGAGAGGTGTGGGCCAGGACTCACCTAACGCGTACTCTCGTATTAACGATAACTCCGAAAATTCACATAGGACATGCTCCCTAGTTTCGTTTTCTTGTTTCTACTTTCTACATAGAGGTGTGTTTACTAGCCCCAGTATGTGGGGGTGCTTAGTTGACAATTACCAGTTGAAAAACCAACTGTTAAGCGTAAGTTTTTTCTGGTTATTCCCAAGTACTTCTTTAATGCTGACTTTTGAAGGTTAGTTAGTATTACTCTTAGCAAGTCTACATCGTTGCCCTTCTTTCCACCTTTTTACGGTTTGCGTATGTGTGTGACATTTGACAATTTTTGCGATTGTTGTAGTTAACCCACCAAAAAGAACCCCAGATCCTAAAATTCTTAGAAATGCTACCTTCCTAGCCAATTGGCCAGCAATGCGGTTACCTTTATTCCTATTGTGTCCTTTTACCCATCTCAGGATAATGGTATTACCATCCAAAGCTTAAGTTACTGGCTCGTGACACTCCATTACTAACCCTGATATAACACAGGATCTATTCAAGGTTAATAGCGCTTGTCTGCAATCTGTGCAGATTATTATAGTTTTCCCGGCTATACCTTTTTGGTATATCTCTTTTGCGGCTATAGAGATACCAGCCAGTTCTGTCTAAATTACGCTAGTACTTTTGCCCATATTTCACTGTATTCTTAGGTTCACTGATCTGGAGTATATTTCGCATCCTGAGCCTTCTACCATTTTGTAGGCATCACTGTATAAATCAATACGCATTTGCCACGTTTGTCTCACTATTCTGTCTTGTTTTTCGATTTGGTAGGGTTTGTCAAAGGCAAACTTTGGTTTAATTAAGTCGCAGCCTGCCAGTAGCAGGGGTAGCGCATTCAGCTCTTCCCACCATAAATCAGTTCTTAATTGTCCCATTCCTACTGGTGGGGTAGACCTGACGGACAACAGATATCCATATCGAAATCTAGATCTTTAGAGGAAGGTTTTATTTAATTGGAAAACTACCAGGAAATATAGTGCGCTTCGTCAAGACGTAGCTTAAACTAGGAGTGACCTAAAGCTAAGACTAACTAGTCAGAGACGTTGTAACTAATATTGACAGCGTCTTACGAGATTTCCAGCTCACATCTCGAATCTTTTAGCTGCTGTTAGATTTATTATCAATGTACAAGTAGACAAAATAGAAAGAAAAATACATATTCATGATTGAGCAGTTTCGTGTCTGGTTGGTAGAGTAAATCTCATATTGTTCACATGAATGTCTTTCTTGATGTCCTGGTTATCAAGTCTCATCGAACATGATTGCGTACCAGGACTTACTCACTAAGAATGTATCTTCTTGCGGGACGTTTGGGTTGATCGGGAATACATTTCGAGGGTAAAACCTTCTGCTTTTTTAACTTATTCGTGTCTCCTGGCCACATTGTTTACCTCTTTTCGTTTTTATTTGATCCCCTCGTCTCATCTAGATCTGTATCCGAGCAGTAGTCCCGCTATGGTCTTTTCGGTTTCTTTGTTTTTCCTAGTCCTTATGCTAAAGATGTCTAATACATGTAAGTTCCATCTGGCGCCATTTCATGAAACTTTTGGGGGTAGGTCTTTCTGGATGATGGATCCTCGTGTCAAATTTTTGTTGGGTAACATATCGCTAAGAGATCTTGGATGTGCAAAATTCGATCCAGTTTACCTTCTTTTCAGTCGCTCTATGTGGAGAATTATCCTCTAGAGTAGACCTAAAGGTACTACGGGTATTCATATCAAAGTCTGGTGTTACTATGATTTGTATATTATTAATGCGTAAAATTTAGTGCGCTTTGTAAATTAAGGTCTATTTCTTTAAACAATAACAAGATTCTAAAAACAGTTGTTCTTACTACAAACAACAATTAAATAAAGATAAAAAAAGGTGCAAAATATCAAAAGCAAAAGAAATAAATATAATCTACCAAAAATGGAATAAAACGGCAATGTCTAGGATGCGAAAAATAATACACCAAACCTATGAGTCTTTAAAATAAGAGCAGAATTGGAACTATCTTTTGGTTGGAAATGCACCGTAATTTATTACTTTATAATTTATTACTGAGAATCTCTCGTTTTTTTTTAATTTCACAGAGGATAATGATATTCCCATATCAGGCGTCTAATGTAGCGTGTGGATAGCATGTGTAATCGGAGAGTCGATACATCAGAGGCTGAAAGCGTCCAACAATTTTTTTTAATGTAGACGTATTTAATAATATTCATGCCATTGTTTTATTTTATGTATTTGTTTTATTATTACTCTATTATTTTCACATCTTGTTCCACAAAACCAGCAGTAGTCAATTTACAAATGATTTGTAGTTTCAATACTCCTGTGCAAATTTTCTATAAGCTTCTTTTTATTAAAATTGTCCTCTTCTTTAGATACCCATAATAAAAGAAGCAAAAGCCCTCAACAATAACTTATTACTTGTGGCAGCTGCATGGATGCCACCGAAATGGATGAAAGAAACTCTGCAGTACCAGGGAATGTTCGGTTTCTTAAAGAAAAGCATGTACAAGCCTTGGGCCAATTACTTTGTGAAATTTTTGGATAACTATCTTAATAATAATATAACGTTCTGGGGAATAACTACAGGAAATGAAGTCTATTTCAATGCGGCTCAGAGACTACTTCCTGGGATCTTGTGGACGCCTGGGGAAATGGTAAGTTTCATATAAGTTACGAAAACAGAAAAAATCGGTAATAAAAAGAAATATTCAATTTAAACATTTAATTTAAAAAGGTAATCGTTATTATAAGTTTAGCTTGACTATAAACTTATTTCGGTGGAAAAAAAATATTGAAATCTTTATTAGTCCGGGTAGTATCGGCACACTGGCTAGAAAAAATATTCTCATTCTAAATTTTTCAAATCTTATTTTAAAAAAGCTCCCTTATAACAAAAGTGCATGTTGCAAAGAAAAAATGATGGTCTAAAACTGTTAGAACAATTTTTTTAAACACGTTGTAAATTTTTGTTTTGTCTGGAGGTTTTAATTTTTTTATGTTACTAATATATAGGAAATAAGTCAATCTTTACAATCTTAAGTAAGTTTTTATTATAGTAGAATTTCTAAGCCACCGGTTTTGAAGCTTACAATATGCCTGTGCCTCATCATCAGGCCACAGTATATAGGTCGTTGTTTTTAACAAAAACTAAAAGAACAAATACTTAACACATATATTAAAATTAAATTGAATCAATCAAGCAAACAACTATAACCTAATTTAAGTAAGAGAATTGGTACTATATATAATTTTAATTAGATAATAACTGTAAAAATTGATTTGGTGAAAGGATTGACGTACTATACAATACATTAAGACATTTATGGTATTGGTAACAACCAGTTTGATGGAAACTGTACAATATAGTCATTTAATTATTATAGGGTATGTATCTTAAATTGGAACTCATATGTACAAAGTTCTTCTTCTTTTGTTGCCTATTCGTTTCGAGTACTGGCGATAATTCTGGCTATAATTATTTTATTAACTGATGCTTTATATAGATTAGTTGTTGTTGTGGAGAACCATTTTCTCAGGTTTTTTTAACCATATTCTTCTTCTCCCAATTCCTCGCTTTTCGAATACTTTGCCTTGAAGGATTATTTTCAGTAATCTGTACTTAGTGTCGTTTCTCATTATGTGTCCGAGATATTCTAACTTTCTCCTCTTAATCGTATATACTAATTATCTGTCTTTCCTCTTTTTTCGTAGTACAGTCTCGTTGGTTATCTTGTCCGTCCATGATATCCTTAGGATTCTTCTGTATAGCCACATTCAAAGGCTAAAAGTTTTTTCTTTATTGCTTTAGTGAGTGTCCAGGATTCAACTCCGTAGTATAATATCGAGAAAATATAACATTGTAGGAGCCCTACTTTTATCTCCAGATTTGGGTTGTGGGTTTTAAAGAGTTTGGTGATGTTGTTGAATGCACTCCTAGCTTTCTCTATTCTACATTTTACTTATTGTGCGTGATCCCATTGTTCGTTTACTATTGTTACAAGATAGGTAAACTGTTTTACTCAGTTCACTGGTGTATTCTTGATAAGCAGTTGGACGTCTCTAATTTTATTTTTGCTGATGACCATAAATTTAGTTTTTAATATGTTTACTTGTAGTCCAAATCTTTCACTTACTTCATTTATTTTGTTTATTAGTTGCTGTAAACTGTTTAAACTGTCTGCAAAAATAACGGTGTCGTCTACATAGCGGATGTTGTTTAGGCGTTCTCCATTTAAAAGGATCCCATGTTTGTAATTTTCCAAGGCTTCACTAAATATTTCCTCTGAATACAGGTTAAATAATATAGGTGAAAGTATACATCCTTGTCTAACGCCTCGCAAAATCTGGATTGCTTCCGTCGGTTCATCTCCAAGATTTGATCTTATTGTGGCTGATTGGTTCCAGTATAATTTTGTATTATACGCCAGTCTTTATCATCTATTTGGGCTTTTGTTAGAACATCCATGATTTTTCGTTGTTGAACTGTGTTAAATGCTTTTTGGTAATCTAAAAAGCAGGTGTAGATATCGCAAGTCATATCTCTGCATCTTTGGAATATTACCTGTAGACTAAACAGTGCATCTCTCGTACCTACGCCTTTTATGAATCCAAACTGTGTGTCTTGTATTCTCTCTTAGCATAGCTTGTATATTCTGCGATGTATAATTATAAGAAAAAATTTTAGTGTATGGTTCATTAGACTTATTAGCCTATATTCTCCGCACGTTTTCGCTCCCTGTTTCTTTGGTAACGTAATAAATTCTGAAATTAGACAATCTTTTGGAATATTGCCCATGTCATGGATATTATTGAAGATTTTAGATAGCATTCATAAAGATTCACCATCAAGAAGTTTAAGAAATTGAGAATGTACTCCATCTGGTCCTGGAGCTCTCTCTTCTTTTAGTGATATTACGGCTGCTTTTATTTCTGCCATTAGTATAGGTGGTCCTGTTTTCGTAGGTATAAAAAAATAAATTTTGTATGTAATTTTTCCAGGTATTATCAATACTCTCTTTGTCCACGATTATCTCTCCGTTGTCATAACAAGTTTACTTACTCTTCTGTTTTTACATTTGCCTGTAATTTCTCTTACCTTTTTATGCACGTTGAAGTCGTCGTATTTACTTTGTAAAATTTCGATTTCTTGGCATTTTTTCTCCAGTTCTCTTTGTTTGGCTTCTCTGATATTTTTCTGTATATCTCGTTGTAATGTTTTATACATAGAGTCATTGTTCTTGTTTTTCCTTCTTTCTTCCATCAGCTGCACAATCTCTGTCGTTATCCATGTCTTATTCTTACCTTCTTCGTTCTTCGTAAAATTGTCTTTAATGTGGTCTATCGTTTTATTAAGGGATTCTATCTTCTCTTCTGTGCTTTCCGTTGTATTATCGATTTCTTCAAATTTTCTATTTATTGTTTTGCTGACTATTTCTTTTACTTTACTACATTTCATTTCTCTCATGTCACGTTTTTTTACAGTTTGTCAGCGTGTTTTCTTTAACTTGGTTCTATACACGCCCACTAAAGAATTGTGGTCAGATTGTAAAAATTTAAACAAATTATGTGAAAAAAGAATGAAAAAATAAACTTATATATCAGATACAAGAAGTCTCTTCTAATATATGTACATTTTTGTGTATAGAAAATCAAGGAATGGATTCTTCTTGATTTTCTATACACTCAGTTACTCTATGGGACATTGATCGAATTAAGTGGCCTAAATCATATTGTAGAATACTCATTCAGATTCTTCTTATGACTTACCACAGGTTTTCTTAGTTTGCTGGAAAGCGTGGTAATCGATTAAGGTTTCGATCTACCATATCCCACACATGTTCGATGGGTGACAAATCAGCTGATCTTGATGGCCACTTTAATGTCTCTAGATTAAATTTTTCTATCAACGTCATGGATCCACGGGCAATATGAGGTCTTACGTTTTCCTGTTGAAAGATCGCATTTAAAATGGTTTAATGTAGGGATATAGAACTGGTTGCAGTACTTGACCAATATATCGTCGAGCTGTCAGAACCCCATACTATAATGCTTCGTTGTCTTGCTGTATGACGTTTAATAGCCAAGTCTATGTTTTGTTTCTTACCTCAAAAATGTCTTACCCTAAGGCGCCAACCTAAACAAAACCTAGATTCATCACTGAAGCCAACAAAATTCCATTAGACATTCCAGTTGTGCCGAGTTCTGTACCATTCTAAGTGTCGAGCCTTATGCTGTGGTGTCAAAGGTAACACCAAAAGCGGACGGTGAACTCTCAGTCCCATACCAAGTAATTACACTGTCCCGTCTATTTCTGAGAGCAAAAAGTCTAAGATGGATCAAATCACGGCCTTGGAATACTAGACCCTCCACGATGCAGATAAGTCTCATCATTGGACCATCTCCTCTAAACTTTTAACACCATTGATGGATTAGTTTTAACTCTTCGTGAAATTTCCCGATATCCAACAGCGGTCTATAAAAATTAAAAATAAACTACGAAAAAAAAAGTTTAGTCAAAGAAAAGATAGCGAGGTAAAAACTTAATTACATATATATTTTTAGATAAGCCTTAAAAAGAAATACTTTTAATCCAAATAAATAACCGTATACAAACTGTTGCATTTTTTGACCATTATTATTTTTACATTTTATATTCGATCATTATTATTATAATTAAATAGTAAATTAGTTAATAAATAGAGTTATGGCACCCCACAGGTTAAGAAACGCTGCATTAGCGTGTTAATGTGTTTGTAAAGAAATGATTTTTCGATCTTGATAAACGAAAATAGATCATAAGATTCTAGCTACACAATATTGAAAGAAATCCATAATTTTATTGAAAGTAGCTTTTGCTATTTCTTTATCCGAATTTTTGAAAAATTTGTGAGAAGAAAATTTCAGAGCATCAATTGTACTTTATTATTCTATGACTTTTACTATATCTTTCTAGAAAAAGTCGATCGATCACTTTTTAATTTGATAAAGCAATGTAAATCTAAAATATTCTAATTAACAAAAAAACCTAATATCCCAAATCATTTAATTTTAAACATGTATCTAAGAATTACTAAATTTATAGCGAGGTCTTTTTTATTGAATAAAAATTTTATGTATATATTATTAAAATTGATCAACTCATACTGGCTATTTGGATTTTTGTAAAAGTCAGCATATAGTCACCCACTTTATAGATAAATGTATATTTCAACTATTACTAAATTATTATTTTTTTTTTTGTTCTTGATCACTTTTGTCTCTATAAACACATAAATTCTTTTGTAGTCAATATGGATTAAAAATTACCTGGGACCCACACTAAGAAATTCACAGTATAGCGACATAAACATTCTAGCCATTGATGATGTTAGACCATTTTTGACACATGCGGTTCGTGAGGTAAGAGAAATCGTTTTAATATGAAAAACTGCCTTTTCTAGTATACATTATATCAATTTATAATGTTTACAATTTTGAATAACTGCTTATTTTTTAAACTAATAAATTATATTTGTACATAAAGTTTTTTCTGAGATCTTAGATTTTGTAGTATACCATACCTAGTGATCTAAATTATAAAAAATTAATCTTAAAATACCGGTACACAATAGGCCTTAACCCGAATTAAGTAGTGGCTTGAGTACTCCTTGGATTGAAATTGCTAGTTATCTCCTATAATATCGTGTATATTCTGCCATGTATTACTCGCAGGAAGATCTTCAAAACGTGACTCCCTTCAAATCAGACTTATTGTCCGATAATCACTACATGTCTTTGCATTATGAATGTTGATGACAAATGTTGACTTAAACCAATCAGTTGGTAAGATCTTAGTGTCATAAATTCTCTAAAGAGACCACACAGTACTTTAATTCCATTGTTTCGCAAAAACTTTAGTATTTCAACATTTACTTCATCGGGTCCAAGTGTTTTTTTACTTTTTGCCGTTGGTATTGCCCGTGTAACACCACTTTCTGTTATAGATGAACCTGTTATAGCAATCGGTGTACAGTGTTCTACTATTTCATCTTAAAATAATTCAGAAATGTAGTTTTTTCATTCTTTTAATTGTTCATTGATATCTAATATTTTTTGTTCGTTTTTGTCTTCTAAACATTGGGATAGTTGTTTCCATTTGATTCCGGTCATCTCTTTTAATTTCTTGTACAAATGAAATGTCTCGTGTTTCTTTTTATAGTGTTCAATTTCATTACATTCTTTACTACTAAAATATTATTTTCGCATGTCTTATCTTTTGCCTGATTATTTCGTAGATCCTCTTGTATTCGATTTATCTTTATTTCTCATTTATCTTCTTTAGTCCATGAGTCCCAGTATTCCTTCTGTCATCCACCCTTGTGTTTTTCTTATTTTTGCTGCACTTAATTTTGTTTCCTTAACGGTTTTTATTATATCTTTATTTCTTATCCAGTTTTCCAAAGTACTTTCATCTTTACTTTATGTTAATTTTATTAGTTGCTCTAATACATTGGTTATTTCTCGTTTTACGACATTATTTGACATCTTTTCTCTATCAATGGTAACTGTTTACTTATTACTTCTTGTAACTCTTTTCAATCTTATTCTTATTTTTCCTACCAGAATGTCGTGATCTGTTACAAACCACACTTTCAGTTGCATCTAAAAATTATGTTCGTTATTACTAGTTGCTTTTCTACGCAAAAAGATGCCAACATATTTCCTCTTTTAGTTCGTACTCCCAGACCATTATATTCTTATGATATCTTCCTGTTCTCCTTTTTCGAAATTATCATAGAATTTTTTCATTTCTTCTTCTTCGTAGTCTTGTGTGGATTTATATGCTTGTAATATATTCACATTTATTTTTTTTTTGTTTGTATTTGTAGCATTATTGTCCTGTCTGAGGATGTAATCGTCTACAGTTTATCCTTTACCAGACCTTGGCCAGCTCATTTTATATATTCCAAGTATACTGATATTTAAGCGCTTCATTTCTTTTATGGTGCTGTGAACCTTTCCTGGTTCGTACATGCCTCTTACATTCTATGTAGTTATTTTTCTTTTAACAGAAAATATATTCATGCTTCTACATATTTGGGGAAATACTTAGCACTTCTGCTCCGTACTCAGGGCCATTGTATTTATCAACCATTATCATGATTGTTTCTTGGGAAAGTTTATTGGATTACGTTATCATAACTATACTAAAAAATAAAATAAACAGATAAAATATATTTTTAAATAAATCACATATCATTTAAGTTATCATATGTTATAAGAAAACATGAGAACTAATTTAAGTGTCCCCTTTTCGATGGATTAACTGTGTATGCACATTAAACAAAATTAGCAATTAAATAATAAGTACTCAAAAAAGAATAAAAAAAGTTAGTTAATAATTTGCAATAAATGACTAATTATAATACATTTATAGATTATGGCAGAACCAGAAAACAGGGAATTTATTGACGGTATTGCAATACACTGGTATTTTGACAACGAGACAAATGCCTATATGTTAAATGAAATAAATGAGGAATATCCAGAGAAGTATATGCTCTATACTGAAGCTTGCCTTGGTACGTATGGTTTATTTTTATTCTATATGTTATCACGTATAACAAATAAGTAAATATATACATTTTTTTATTAACGGTTCGGCGGAATAAATCCAACAAAATCAAAATACAGACATCAAAAAAGAGTTTTACTTAAAAGAAAATTTTAAATATGTTTTTGTGGATTCTTTTAATTTAATGTCTTTTTGTTGGTTTTTTTTTGGAAACTTTCGAATTTTTTTAAGTTTTGAAAAGAAAATTTGTTATTTTTTGACCAATGGAATCCCTCTTTCGTAATGGCCCTTTTTAAATTTTGACGTAAGCTAAACATTGTAACATTGTTTATTTAATTGAATACTTTACACACTTTTAAAATACTTTTCTTTCAATTCATTTCTTTGTTATAAGTGGGTACAAAACATATTAGTATTTTGTATTCTATATAAAAGCCTTCGAATGTTTGAGATCATTTGTTCGTACTAGTGGTTGTGTTTTATCCATTTCAGCCAATCCTATATTGTTTTTTTTTTGGTTGTGCTTCTGACTATAATCTCAATTCTTTGGGTGCCTGTCAAAGTTCATTAAGCTTTACTTAGGCTTTGTATAAATCATCAGCAATGAGGACAATATCGTCGGCAAGTTGAAGGTTGTTACGTTTTTCCTTAGATGATTATTCCGGTCTTGTGCCAATTGAGTCTTTTAAAAGCATAGTCGAGAACTGTTGTGAAAATCTGTAAAGATATATTTGTACTTACCTATTGTTAATTAGCAAACCAGCAGGTGTTATGTGGTTAAAACTCAAAAACGCATTTTTACGAATTTTTATACCCGAATAAGTTCAGTGTTGTACGGCATACTTTTATTTTGGTTACATTTATAATTCCTGGGTTTTATTAACCATTTTTTTCACCCTGTATCAAGGAACAAAACTATGAGAAATTCCACGAAAGAACTTTTTTATTGTTTGCCTTATATTTATTTTAAATATAAATTACAACAAATTTCAAATTTATGAAATTTTGAAATGGACTCACACAAGCAACACATTCGTGATTCAAATTTATGGTTCAAAAACCTATTTTATTTTTCGGTATACTTCCATTAAGTTCAATACGCTTGTTTCAGAGAGATTCCCGAATTTATCCGTTCCATATATAAATGCGTGATTCTCGAGAACTTCTTTAAAATACTCATCTACAGCTGCAGTGAATTCTTTATTTGATGAAAAACGATTTCCACCCAGTCATTTATTAAAGTTTGGAAACAGATAAAAGACTGGGGACTGCAGATTTGGTAAATAGGATGGATTTTTCTAACGTTCATTCTTTAGTTCGACAAATGTATCCTTTACTATATCGCAGTTCTTTACGAGTATTATGGCGGTAAACTATTTTCTCTTTGGTTCTGTTTTTTTGGTTTTTTTTCCTGGTCCAGCTATTTTTTTACCAGACTTGTGAATCGGTGGGTACAAAGTTACTATAATATTCAGCTGTTATTATTTGACCATTATTTATATTGCTGGAAAGTAATATTAAATTAAAAGTAATTTATTTAAATCTATTAAAAAATTAATGCCATATTTCTCCTAAACTACTTCGATTGCTTTACAGTTAAACAGCTTAAATTAATCTACTCCGTAGTTTTTTGTCTTATCCGTAATTATGAATTGACGAAAAATATCAAGTTGATTGTTCTAGAAATGGGCCAAGTGTTGTTAACTAAGTCTTTCTTCTACAAATTCCAAGAATTTAGTACCCAGCTGGTCAATAGGTTTCTCGGACTTATTTAATTTTTCACAATAAGTCAAAGATATTGTTAAAATTTTTTACACCGAATATTTCGTAAGAGGCTCACACTCAGTTTCCCTATATAAGTAAATTTATGAGCTGGTCTCATACAATAAAATAGGCAATAGGTCATAGTAGTGTAAATTTAAAATCGCGAATGAATTCCGCCGTTGCGTTAGAAGTCATCTTGATTTTAAAGGAGGATAGTTTTTGATCAATATCTCTACTGTATATTTTCCACTTTCCAACAAAAATGGCAAGCACTGAAATTATTGTAAATGCGATTTCTTACAATTTTTTTTCAGAATTTTTTTCATGAGTTCGATATTTTCCTAGTAAGGAAAAAAATTAGGGGCGGAGAAATAATAATTACCGAATTATCTCGTTAATTATTGACTTAACGACATAAATGTAGGTAAGCAAAAATGAAGAGAATTATAGTTTATACAATTTTGCTTTCCTTCTTTTTTTTTTTTTGCTAAAATCAATATATAAAGTCGTAGGTTTGTTCCTGTTTATGGGTTTTAGTGCTCATGGCGTCTAGGGTTCGTTATTTATAACAAAACTAAAGCATCTTAGGCATTTGGTTATATGTTTTTTAGAGGCTGTATTCAAGTTATATTGAAATAAAAATGATAAAAATTGCTTCATTGAAAGCCGAGAAAATACATTTTTTTACGTATACCGATTTTAAGAAATACGAGGAATACGAATTGACGCGTCATACAAAGGAAGGTGGAAGGCAAAAGAGCACCGGGGAGAAGAAGAGCGCTCTGGCTGAAGAATCTGAGACAATGGAGTGCGAAAACGTCAATATAACTTTTCAGAACGGCTGCAGATAGAGTCAAATGGGCCATGATGATCGCCAATGTCCTTAGGGATGGGGCACTGTCTAACTCCTCTACAGATCGTCATTTCTTCTGAGTATTGCCCATCAATTAGAACTATATCACTTAAGTTCCTATATAATGTTTGCACTATATTTATAATTTTACTGTCAATGCGCTTGTTCATAAATATTGATATTAGTTTTTCATGTCTTACTTTATCGAAAGCTTTTTCATAGTCAACAAAGCACAAGTGTAGATCAAGGTTTACATCCCGACATCGCTGAATCAATATGGTGATAGCAAATAGTCCGTCTCGAGTACCCATTCCATTTCGGAACCCGAACTGCATCTCGCTAGATAAGCTATTTAAAGTATGACTTATGAAGTCATAAAAACGATACAACTACTAAAAAATGGTCGAGCTGCAGGTCCGGAGGGAATTCCAGCAGAACTAATCAAATGCGGTACTAACAAACTGTTTGAACGATTAACCTGGTGTATAAACCAATATCTAAACGGTGCACCAGTCCCGCATGAGTGGAAAGTATCCTTCATATCATCTATACATAAGAAGGGAAGTAAACTGGACTGCTCAAACTATCGAGGTATATCAGTAACCAGTACCTTAAGTCGCCTATATGGAAGGATACTTCGAGACATTATCGAACAAGAATATAAGGAACAAGAAGAAGAGGAACAATCTGGCTTTAGAGCGGGAAGGAGCTGCACCGATAATGTGTTTGTTTTGAAACAAATAATAGAAAAAAGATCAAGTACCAATCAAGAAACCCACCTTATGTTTATAGACCTTCAGAAGGCCTATGATACTGTACCCGCTAAAAAGCTATGGAAAGTTTTGCAGGAAACAAACATTAACCACACAGTAATTAACGCCCTTAAACAGCTTTATGAAGGATCAACGTCGGGAATAAAAATTGGAAATAGACTTTCAAAAAAATTTCCTGTAAACAAGGGACTCCGGCAGGGGTGTTGCATATCCCCCACATTGTTTAAAATCTACGTGGCGAAAGCACTGTATCAGTGGAAAAGAAAGTGTAGAGGAATGGGCATTGATCTGGGAGAAACTTGCCTATATACCCTACAGTTTGCAGACGATCAAGTCCTTATAGCCAACGATAAAGAAGACCTGACATATATGGCCAGAAAACTACAGGAAGAATACAAGAAGTGGGGTTTAGAACTCAATACACAAAAAACAAAATATCTCCCAATAGGCGCAGAACTATCCAACATTCAGATGGACACAACCGAAATTGCATTCTGCACTGAATATACCTACCTAGGAATTGATTTCGACACCACAGGCACAGACAATAGGGAAATTAGAAAACGAATAACCCAGGCCCGTAGAACAATTGGATGCCTTAACGGAGTTCTTTGGAGCTCAGAAATTGGTAAAAGACGAAAATACAATATTTATGAATCTCTCATAAAAACCAGCTTAACCTATGGTACAGAGACATGGAGACTAACAGAAAGCAATAAAAGAAAACTCGAAGCAACAGAAATGGATGTATTTAGACGATCACTTCGAATATCTAGAGCAGACAGAATTAGAAACGATGAAATAAGAAATAGGATGGGGGTAGATGGATCACTGGCAACAGACATAGAAAGGAAACAACTTATATGGTATGGCCATGTTCAAAGAATGCCAGAAACAAGACTACCGAAAATCGCCATGAAATGGATACCACCAAATCGTAAGAAACGAGGAAGACCAAAAAGAACATGGAAGGAGGGAATAACAAAGGCAATGAGCTCCCGAGACTTGACCGAAGAACAATGGAATGATAGAAATTCGTGGAAATTAGGCATCGGACAACGACGCAAGACGTTTTGAAACCGATATATATATATACTTATGAAGTTCAGTGTTCGATAATTAGAGCAGTCTTTTGCTGCTTGTTTTTTAGGAAAGGTTATAAATTCTGACTTCAGCCACTGTTGTGGTATTATTCCGTGTCATCGTGTTGAATAAATCTGTGAGTACTTCCAAGTTATCCTCTTCCACCAGTTTTAACAGTTCTACTGGTATTTCATCTAATCCAGCTCCCTTATTGTCTTTAGAGTTTTTGATAGCATATTTGATTTCATCTATCGTAATCTTCTGTCTCTCTAAAGGATCTAATTCTTGTATTTTCTGTACTGTAACGTACTCCTCCCATCATCTTAATTTCTCTGGTTAATCTATTAATATTCTCTTTTTTTGTCTTTTATGTGTCCTTGCTTGCTCTAGTTCTTCTATCTCTTTACATTGTTTCATTAAATAGATTTGATTAGCTGTTTTGATTATTTCCTTAATTATTCGTTGTATTTCTTCATACTTCTGTAGATATTTTCCTTTATATTTCCTTCTTTCTTCCATATGTAATAGTATTTCTTCTGCCATCCACTGTTTTTTAGCCTCTGACCTATGTTGTATCAAACTTTCTTATGTGCTAGTGTCAGTAATGTGTTTTTTATATTATACCACTTTTTATTTACGTCCATAATTTGTTTGTTGTCAGTTAGTGTTTTTTGCATATTAACATTCACAGTATTTTTTAATTCGTTTTTTTATTTCTTCGTGTTTTAGCATTTTTTACATTAATTTTTGGTTGCTATTTTCTAATTTCAATTATTTTTAATTTTATTTTTACGTCAGCAACTAACGGATTGTGGTCTGAGTTAACATCTGCTCCAGGATAAGTTTTATCTGAGGTTATAGAGTTTTTATATCTGCTATTTACGAGTATAAAGTCTATCTGGTTTCTGACGATGTGGTTTTCAGTATGTGAAGGAGACGTCCATGTATATAGTCTTCTCTTTGAAAGATAAAATCAAGTATTGGCAATTACCATATTCTTTTCTTGGCAGAATTCTATGAGCCTTTCTCCTCTTTCGTTTCTAGTTCCTAACCCGAACTATCCAACTATATTTTCAACTGTACCTACTTTAATTTTTGCATTACAGTCTCCTAAGATGTAAGTAATATCTCTAGGTTTTGTTAACTTGATTGTATTGTGCATTTCTGAATAAAACTTTTTGATCTCATCTTCGGACTTATCAGCTGTGGGAGCATAGACTTGGATCATATTAATATTACAGTTCCGTGCTTGAATACTGATATTCTCGCGAAATCCGAGCACTGAGGTCTTGTGCGGCATACAAGGGCTCAGTGGACGGACCCTGCTCGGGTGCTCGGCCGGCGAGGAGAACAAAATTTATTTTGCCAAATCGGCAGCCGAGTGACCGAGCACACACTCTTTTCCGAACATAGAGTCGTCAGCCAAGGCTGGGGGCTCTATGGTCGGAACACACGCTTTTTTCTTTTGTTTTAGGGACTCAAGTCCCGAAGTCATGATAGAGTAACTTCAATAGAGTCAGTAATGTAAATAGGGAGAAAAGCCTAGATGTGGCTACCCCTACAGTTAGGTGGCATAACCACAGTCATTAAAAACAGAGGGTGTTCCATTACCCAGGACACCTTAAGTAACTTTCAGATCATAAGCCTCCTTACGTAAGTCACACGATGAGGAGGGGTGGAGGAAAAACCTGGGGGTCAGATAGGTACCACTTCGACTAGCGAAGTGTGACCGGTTTGATCTTCGGACATGTGGATCCCATTCTTAGATTGGTATACACATGTTCCTAGGGGCAGGGTTGATCACTGCGTGTGTGTGTGTTGAATTTTTAGCATTATTATTCTTTCTGAGATTTGAATCACACCTAGCACTGATTTTCTAATAGTGTTGCTTATGGTGAAAGCTACTTCGTATCGATGATCAGTTTTGTCTCCTCCAGTGTAATAGATATTGTAGTTATTTATTGACGCATGTTAATAATACATAAAATGAATTTAGTATGTAGAACATTAAAAACAATAATTGTGTTTTACTTAAAAGCTGAGAACTACGTTTTTATTAAGATTAGTCAGTATTTTTATTTGACCTAATCGCCAATAAATATTAAACAGTCGTCTTATTAAAACAGCACAACAGATTGTACAAAAATCTAGAAACATACCGAATGATATATGAATCTTCAAATCACATATGTCTTGCTATACGATCCCATTTAAAATATGTTTACAAAATATCATCCGCTTGCTATTTTGTCTATATTTATCCAAAAACTTATTCATTTATGTTTTATAGTTTAGAAAATAATTGAGACTTTAGACTCGTACTGTAGATGTGTAATATATTATTGATTTTAGGTGTCGAAGAGGAGTTTAATGTGTTGCTTGGTTCGTGGGAGAGGGGAGAAGCTTATGCAAATAATATAATTCAGGTTAGTAAACTCTTTTGATAAAATCTCCGCATTCAAGCAAGATTTAGATGTGCTCTGTTATCATAAAAATTTCCACAGAAATTGAACTTTCAAAGAAAATGTCAGTTTTATTCTTGTTGTATTTCAAGTTTATACGTAATATAAGAAGTTTTAATTGGATAAAAACTAAATGTCACGGCTAAATACAGTAAATCAGAAATACAACTAATTTATTTTTAATTAGCAAAGAAACTTTTAAATTTACTTTATTTATTTTTTTATAGCCAAATTTGAGGTAGATATAGTAAAAATTTTAAAGGAAAATTAAAATTCCAAAGACAAACAGAATAATATTTTAAAGAAATTTAGCAATTATAAGTTACTGACGACATTTTCCCGTGATTGTTAAAATTTGGAATAACAATTAAGTCAATCGTGTTACGTTAAAAATTCATCCGAAATTGACCTTCGTAATATGACTATATTGGCAGCCAAAAATGGAGTTGTAGAGGCTCAAGTTCTATTTAATTTCAAACTCAGATTTACCTGAGATTTACACCAATTTACCTCAGTTATTATTAAATAAGATATGGCCTGATAGGATAGCTTAATGTATTTTTTATTTGAGTTTCCAAGTTGGGTTAGGTGGGCAATATAAATTGATCGAGATATTTTTAACGTGAAAGCACAAAAAGAAATTTGAGCAAATACGAGTGTATGAAGAATTTTTGTAGACTGTTTTGATATTGTAATACTATAATTCCTTAAAATTCTAGTAATTCTAGTCAGAGTAAGAGATAATAAAATTGTTTAAAATATTCACTGTTTGTGTTAAAAATTACATACATACTAGGTCTTGTGCATTTTAGATGAAGTTATCCTCCTCCTCCTAAGTGCCTCCTCTGTTGAGGTTGGCGATCAATATGGCAAATTTCTCTCTGTTCTGGGCTTGATGAATCAATTCATTTCCTTTTGTGTGGGTCTAATCTCTGATGTTTCGTAGCCAAGATTGTTTCTTTCGTCCTATGCCCCTTTTACCTTCAATCTTGCCTTCTAATATTACTTGGAGCTGCTCAAATTCCCTATGGCGCATTATGTGTCCTAGATATGACGTCTTTCTAATTTTAATAGTATTGACCAGATGAGGGCGTGTGTTCATTGCTCTCAGTACTTCTTCATTCGAAGTTCTGCTGGTCCAGCTTATTCTTAGCATTCGGCGGTACATCCACATTTCAAATGAATTTAATTTAAATAAATATAAGGTTGAATGCTCTAATAAATGAACTTTGATCAAATAAAAGACATATATCGAGCACAGTTTAATTTAATCTTGCCCAAGTACTTTCGATCCCTAGATCATCTTCAGGGGCATTTCGTCAATTGCGGCCTATCCGACAAGAATAAAATGTTATAAACATATAATTGTACAACACACTATACTACAAAAGGACAAACAAACACTTTAAAATTATTGAAGAATAGCTACACTGCGTACAGAAGCCGGAGACAGAATGATGACCATTTTCACTAAATAGCGGGCTTATAAAAATAAGTATGTAAAAGAGTAATATGGGTAGTGGGTAGGAACTCCTTGGATTACCTTGGACAGTCCTATCAGGGAAAATGAATCCCTCCACAGATTCCAGGTGGTTTCTGACCCAAGGAACTAGTACCTGTTTAGGGTTCCTTGTCCAGGGTTACGGATAAAGACCACAACGGCAATCACGGCGGAGAAGGATACCTTCGGTACGACGAGAATGGCGGAAGTAGCGACCCCAGATTTTAGGGCTAGTATAAAGTCAATTTTGACCGAACGATCGCCGGTATAAGCGATTCCACTCACCTTGCCAACGGTCTCTGGATATAGGGTGGATGAGCATACGTGAGATGAGCACTCTTTTGTCTTTAGGGTGGGAAACTGTCTCCAAAAGGCAGATGAACAAAGGATGTCAACGGCATAAGAATACGGAAGGCAATGGGAAACCACCGTATTAAAGGTCCCCAATGATATCCCAAGAAAGACAAGGATGGAAAAGACATTGAAGGCAACGGCCCCTAGTCCATGGCAGGCCTTAAGTGGCCAAGAGGTGCTAAGAATCTCCGCGAAGAAAAACAATGCTAGGCACCACCCGAAAGTGGAAAAAACCCCAAAGCTACAACTGGGTACTTGTAACGTTAAAAGTCTTTTCACCGCCGATAAACTAGACAACATAATACAAGAAATGAAACGATGCGATCTAGACATCATATGACTTAGCGAAATCAGAAGGCCTAACAGTGGAAAATGTACTAAAGAAAAAGCGACACTATATTACTCAGGAAATAACCTACCCCATCATTATAACGGAGTTGCAATTTCTAGTTAACATAGCCTCAAACAAATCAATAAGGAACTTCATGGCATACTCAGATAGGGCAGCACTACTACAAGTCAAAGCCGATCCTGTTGACCTTAACATTATACAAATCTATACACTAACCTCAGACAAGCCTAAAAATGAAGTGAAACAATTGTACAGAGAGATTAAGGAGTTAAGGAGAGATCAAGAAGAACCAGACACTTATAATCATGGGAGATTTCAATGCGAAGGTAGGGCAAGGACGTGTTAAAGATTTCGTGGGTGACTTTGGCTTAGGAGATCGAAACGAGAGAGGTAATATGCTAATCCAGTTCTGTCAAGAAGAAAAATTAGTCATTGCGAATACCTGGTACAAACTGCCACCTCGGAGACTCTACATCTGCCAGTCTCCACGACATACGCATGACAACATCGTAAGAAATCAAATTGATTTGTTATTGATTAATCAGAGATACAGAAATGGATTGCAAGGAGTAAAAATGTACCCTGGAACAGATATCGGATCTGATCACAATCCCGTAGTAGAAAAATTGAAAATTAAGCTTAAGAAAATTAAAAGAAAATTCATAAAGAAAATTGATATAAACAGCTTTAAACAACCTAACGTTAAACTAAAAGTCACAGAAAAATTAAATGAGGCAATAGCGGATATCACGGCAAGATCTAAACAACCGGCCAGTATAGAAGACAAATAGAATTGTATTAAAAAAGCTATCGTAACCACCACCTAGTCTCTGATCGCTTCCCAAAAGTACAAAAAGAAGAATTGGATGACTGACGAAATATTATCAATGATTGACGACCGCAGATCATTTAAAAACAAAGACCGAACCAAACATCAGCAGATTAACCAACAAATACGAAAAGAGTGTCGCAAAGCTAAAGAGCAGTGGCTGCTAGAAGACAGGTGTGCAGAAATGGAGGAATTGGAAGAAAAACATGACCACTTTAACTTACATAAACTCGTTAAAGAAGTGGCAGGTCATACAAAACCCTGCAGTTTTAACAGTATTGTAAAGGGCAATAAATTAATTACTGATCCCAAGGATCTACTTCAACATTGGGGAAGCTACACACAGCAACTATACTCAGACAACACTAGAAGAAATTCTGAAAGTGAATATAAAAGTGAACTCTCCCATAAAAAATTAAAGTCAGAAGTTGTAAGGGAAATCAACCAGAGCAAATGGGGAAAAGGGTCCGTCAAATACCACAGGATTGGCTTCAATCAACCTTTATACCAATCCCAAAAAATCCAAACGCTAATAGTTGCGACTAATTTCGAATGATCAGCTTATTGAGCCAGGTCCTAAAACTCTTCTTGAAGATAATTCACATAAGAATGTATAACAGATGTGAAAGAGACATTAGCCCCACACAGTTCGGTTTCAGACAAGGATGTGGCACAAGAGAAGCAATTTATTGCTTAACTGTCCTACTTCAAAAATGCAGAGATCAGCAAAAAGATGCCTTCCTATGCTTTATAGATTACCAGAAAGCGTTCGATTGTGTTAGTCATTGAGAATTAGTAAGATTGCTCCAGGAACGTTCGATAGATGAGAATGATCTTAAAATCATAAAGAACCTTTATATGAATCAAGTGGCACCTGTGAGAGTAGGACTGAAATCTACATCATATTTCTCAATCGAAAAAGGTGTATGATAGAGTTGTGTTCATCCCTCCTTTTTAATTTTTACTCTGAAACGATTTTCGATAGAGCCTTAAGTAACACTGAAAATGGAATCAAAATCAACAGATAGACTATTAGTAATCTTCGCTATGCTGATGATACAGCCATAGTAGCTGATAGCCAAAAAGCGCTACAACGACTAATAGATAGAATAAACACTGAAGGAGAACGACTGGGCCTGAAGATTAATATAGACAAGACAAAGATAATGGTGGTTAGCAGAACACGAAATATGCAATTAAATATAAGAGTAAAAAATAAGAACATCCAAAAGTCCCCAAGTTCAGATATCTCGGTAGTTGGATAACTGAAGATCTAGATCCAGACATACAGATACGTAGCAGGATTAAGCAAGCCAGAATAGCATTTACTAATATGAGAACCTTGCTAAGCAACAGCAGCCTTAACTTAACGCTTCGATATCGCTTTGTAAAATGCTACATTTACTCCATACTGCTATATGGTGTAGAAACCTGGACCTTAAAGGCCAATGTGATGAACAGATTGGAGGCCTTTGAAATGTGGGTATTTAGAAGACTACTTAAAATTCCTTGGACAGATCACACAACAAATGTCGAAATATTAAATCGAATGGGCAGAGAACGAGAATTGCTGCCAATTATAAAAAGAAGAAAAACTGCTTATCTGGGTCATATATTTTGAAATTCCAAGTACCAGTTCTTAAAGCTTATTATGGAAGGGAAGGTAGAAGGAAAACGGGGCATCGGAAAAAAGAAATACTCATGGCTTACAAACATAAGGGATTGGACAAACCTCGATGCATGCACTATTTAGCCACACAAGACCGAGAGAAGTTTGCCAGAATTGTCGCCAACATCCACTAATTGGATAGGGCATCATAAGAAGAAGAAAAGAATAATATGTGGTCTACTTAAGAATCAACTATTACAGGAATTATCTAGTCCTCTCTGGCTAAATCTCGTAGGCTACATTAGTGTGTTGTATTCAATAACATTTTCTTACCTATATACTAAGTGACCGTTTTAGCATATCCGGTCTTAAACTTGCTTTTAAGGATCACTGGAATCTAATTGGAAAGACGGTCTTGTTAGTTTATAAACAATTTATATATATGAGAGGAAAGGCAATATATTGGTAGTTTTGAAATTTATGAATTTTGTTTTAATAATGAATATAAAACATATATTGTAAAACAGCTAACCATTGTTCTACCTATGCAAATCATATTAATATTGTGTATTATTGAAAATTTTAAGGTGATCAACCGATGGGTTATCGGCTGGATCGATTGGAATATGGCTCTTGACTTGAGGGGCGGACCAACGTACATCGACAACTTTGTTGATTCCCCAATCATCGTCAATGCAACAGGTCAAGAATTTTATAAACAGCCCATGTATTATGCTCTTGGACATTTCTCGAAATTTGTTCCCAGGTATTCAGCCAGAATATATTCCAGTCAGTGTGACGAAGATGTGAAAGTGGTTGCTTTTAAACGACTAGATAATGCAGTTGTAGTTGTTGTTATGAATCCGTAAGTATAAAAATGTAACTCAAAAAATTACTAAAATTATTATTCCAAATTTTGAGCATCATAATTATTATAACAATGCCCATTTAATCTAATCAGATGCTCTAGACATAAATATTTTTTACAGTTTGTGCAAGGATATCTTACTCTTCGACTTTTTTTAGTGCTGCAATAGTTACATCGC